>NC_135643.1:5966000-6285500 GCF_053574225.1 Canis aureus
CTGTGTCTCTGCCTCTCTCTCTCCATATCTCTCATGAATAAATAAATAAAATCTTAAAAAAAAATAAACTGTTCAGATATTTTCAAGGTACAAAAGGCTAAATTTTCTTTCATGACTGACGTTCTATTAAAAGTCAAAGCTGAAGCCAGTAATCATTTTTCCTTCTCTTTGCATAGGCAGCATCTGGAAATGCTGACCATGATCACTCTTGCTTTCTATAGGCACAGCGTGCAGTTCCAACTCCCACTGCAATCCTGTTTAATAAAATAGATCCGATAGAATTACCTAAACAAGGTAATATACCGATCTTCCTCAATTATCTCATTGTTATCAGTTAATAGGAGGGAATTCATGATGGCCAAGGCCTGTCTTCATGGTCTCTAGTTGATAAAAATCTTTCCTTTTCTTACAATGAGTTCCAGCATAACAGTGGGCATTAATCATCTGTGAGAGGTGTTTTACTTTAATTAATGGAAGTTTAGAGTCAGGTACTCTGGCCAAGAGAATCTTAAATGTGTAAGTGGGGAGAAAAGTTCTTAATTCTGGGTTTGAACAAGCTCCAGATTCTGGGTATGTGGTGAAATAGATGAGGTTTTCACAAGCACAGACAGGATTTCCAGAACATTCAGCCTCTACCATATGCCATACACTTTGCCACACCTCAAGGACTACAAAGAAAAGAAACATGGTCCACAACTCAACTAAGAGGAGACAGAAATCCAAGCAAACAATTTCAACAAAATGAGAGGACTACAGTAGTAGATAACAAAGTACAGTTTTAACTCAGAATAGAGGAGGAAAGAGGAGTAGAAGTGGAAGACTGGAAGAGAGGAGCGCATCAGGCAGGAACAGCCTACACAATGGCACAGAGTTATGAAGCAGTGTGTGGGAGTCGAGGGACAGAACAGTGGAGCTGAGGCTAGGGTGGTGGCGGGGAAATATGGCACCATATATGCCTCATTCTGCCCTACAGACATTTGGACTAACTTGGTAGTAATGGGAAGTCACTAAGGAACTTGATCAGATTTGCAATTGAAAGGATAATTCTGTAGTGGTATTGATGAGGTGCTGAAAGAAGGTGAGAGTGGAGAGGGGAACCAGTTAGAGTTCTGCAGCAACCAGAGGAGAGATGACAAAGGCCTTAATTACAGCAATCACAATGGGAAAGGAGAGGATGAATGTCAAGGGTTTAGAGCTATCTGAATTGAGTGGCTGACTGAATGGAAGAGAAAGAAGAATGAAGGATGCTGCCCAAGTACCGACCTTGAATTGTTAGGTAGAAGGTAGGAACGTTCACTGAGAGAGGTACAGAGCATTTGTAGAGCAGGGAAATCAGAAGAAGGGAATGAAAGAACCAACTGGCCTAGTTTTGAACATATTGAACAAATAGAACAAAAGAATAAAAAAAAAATTTCTCAAGGAGTAAGAATTGATTTTTTTTTTTTCAGTTGTGCCAGGGGTGCCTACGTGGCTCAGTCAGTTTAGCATTTGCCTTTGGCTCAGGTCACCATCCAGGGTCCTGGGATGGAGGCCTGCATCGGTATCCCTGCTCAGCGGGGAGTCTGCTTCTCCTTCACCCTCTCCTTGGCCCCTTCCCCTTGCTTGCTCTCTCTCTCTCTCTCAAATGAATAAAATCTTAAAAAAAAAAATCCAGGAATGGAATATTAGAAGGTGAATGAAACAGTGAAAGAGACTGAGAAAGTAGATGGGAATTAGAAGGTTCAGCTCTCAAGAAAATCAAGAGAGGAACAACTTTCAAGAAAAGGTCAGTTGAGTCAAGTTAGAGAAGAACTGAAATGTATTCTGGGTTTAGCAGTAAGGATTTTCCTTTGACCTTGGCAAGATTACTTTCTCTGGTGCAGTTAAGGAAGGACTCTTCCATGCCACAAAGCACGAGAACATTTCCCTCCCCTCTCTTTCTTTTTCTACTTTATTGTAATCTCAATGTGTCTACAAATGCTGGTTTCCTTTTCAAAGCTCTTGGTGTAAAAATCACAGTTTCTGCCTTTTGCAAATGAATAATGTCTTTTAAGAGTTATTCTGTAAGCAAAGGTCTTTTAAGGTAAGGTTGAATTTTTCACTAAGCTGTTTGTTAGGGAGGTTTCAGAAGGCATTGAACGAAAAATAGCCTTAACCCAGGTAATCAAGAAAACAGTGATCTCAGATACAACAATATGAGAACTTCTTTCCCTTTCTTTTCCTACCACTTCCCTTCCCTTCTTAACAGGCAGCTACAATGTGGAAAGAATTAAGTCTTGGCGATTTGAGGACATAAATGAATGAATAAGGCACAAATCCTGCCTCGCCTAAGCCCCCAGCCACAGAAATTATAAGCCCTGCAAAAGACAGACATGAAATCAACCAATCCCAAAGTCAGGTCGGGTGAAATAAATAAATGTTCATAATGGTAAAAGCAAAGTTCTACAGGGGCCCGAATATAATTCCCTATCTCTCATAAAATGCAGGAAATGACTTTTAAAAATGTAGACACAATTGGGGAGTTCATCACACCACTAATTACCTCCCTTACTCTTCAGACCATAAACTTTTATGCAATCTGTTCTCTGTTTACTTCATTCATACTCATTTACTTCCCCAGACATCTAAATTGTCGATATGAAAAACTTAACAGGCATTAGTGGCAAGTGGAGATTCCAGCTCTACTCTTGGCTCTATTGTGATTCCTTCATTAAATTGAACTTTAATGCTATTTAATATCACTTTGACTCTTCATTGAAAGTGTTAAAGTTCTTAAAATTAAACGCGTAGCCTCATGAATTAGGTGAACACTAAATCTCTTTCTCCCAGAGGAGATAAACTGGGACACCAAAATATATGGAAGGGCTTCTGAAGAATACTATTTTGATCTGAGTAACCTCATGGTGATATCTTTGCAGTTCATATCCTCTTTAAAGTTCTTTGTAAAGCAACTGCTTTTAAAGAGACAACCTAACGCTATACGCTCACACATTTTTTCCCATTTGTGCAGGGTTGCTATTTATAACTGGAGCCTTTGGAAAATGAAAATCTAAGGTTGGTTAGCTATAGCCAGAGTGACCCATAATATAAGTCAGGTCACACTTTTTTGGCATCCTTCTGTGTCCTCTTGGGAAACTTTGATTATATTTCAACTCTGTTCAACTAGGAACAGAAAAGAGATCGTCCAAATGAAAACCCATCTCCCTAGCAGGCATGCCTGGTTTTGGATGCTAACTCTACCATTTATTAGCTCTGTGACCTTGAGCAAGTTCTTTATCCTCTTTAGGCTTCATCTTTAAAATGATTAAATGGGAGACTGGATATGAAGAACTTACGTTAGGTTTGGCAGAGTGCTCGAACAATGGTAGTTATTATAATAATTATTACTGCTGTTATCACTTATGCCCAACTGACCTGGTTTACTGTTTATAGCAGACTGCCTCACACATGGAAGGCATTCAATATTTGTTTTTGTTGTTGTTGTTGTTGTTGTTTTTTTTTTCTTAGTGGATGCCTGGCTGGCATAGAATACTTAGAATGTGGTATTTTCAAGAAGGGCTTCCTTTGGCTTTCTCAAGGGTGCCTACAGAATTGGGAAGATAGCAAAACTGCATACATTCTACATTAATTCTGCTGATAATTCTATAGTGCTATTTCTTAGAGTTTAGTGATTTTTTTTTTTCTGATCTAGAGTGAACAGAGAGTATATATATCTTCTGGTAATCTTAGATCATCTTTTTTCCTTATTCCCAGGTGGGACCAATTAAAGTTTCTTTTTCTGTCAATAACAGACCAAACATTTGGTCAACAGGCAGTCTACCAAACATTTTCTTATCAGTTTCATTTGATATTTTTCAGCTGGGTTCTGGGAGAAAAATTGGGGCAGTGTTAATGTGAAAGTGTTAGCATGATGAGACAAGAAAAGAATAAACAGTAGTTCTGTAATATAAATATGACTCCATGACCTTTGATAAAACGTTACAGTTCCCAATAGCAAGGGTCTGGTGATCTGTATGTGTGGGAGTCTGTACGTGTGCTGTTAACAAAATATTTACCTCATATTTAAACATCAAGTACATCATAACGTGGCTGTACATTTAGTCCATACATGTCGTACCATAGATTTCAGCCTTTTTTAAAGATTGTATTTATTTATTCAAGAGAGACACAGAGAGGCAGAGACACAGGCAGAGGGAGAAGCAGGCTCCCCTCAGACAGTCTGATGCGGCACAGATTTCAGCCTTTATAGATAAGTTGTAAAGAAAGATCAGAACAAGAATGATTTTTGTTAAGCCTGTTGTTTCCCATTTCCATAGTGTATAGGCATCTACCTGCTTCTGAATTGATGAATTTTGTAAACCTAATAAAAAATATTCTACAGGGGTGCCTGAGTGACTCAGTTGGTTAAGTGTCTGCCTTCTGCTCAGGTCACGATCTCAGTGTCCTGGGATGGCGTCCCACATTGGGCTCCTTGCTCAGTGGGGAGCCTGTTCTCCCTCTCCCTCTGCCTCCCCACTAGCTCATGTGCTCGCTTGCTCTCTATGAATAAATAAAATCTTCAAAAATAAAAATTCTACAGATATTAATTGTTCATATTTCATTTATTTTCTATAGGTTTTGGGAGCTGACATTGAATATTTTTATATGCTTACAGAACATAAGTTGAACAGCCATTGGTTTAAGCATATTTGTTAAATCTTATTACAACTCTCTGTAGCTTATCAAACCTGTTTATGGAGCCATTTTGTCTATTAAGAATATTGGAATAGATAGACTTCTTGTCCTTGCACATCAGGCTGCATTTCTTACCTGGTGAATTCCTACCTATGAACCCAAACTTCAGCCTAGGTTGTGCTATGTGACAGTGGGAACCCAAGAATCTAAATTTAAAGGATATATATTTTCACTATGGTTATTTAATATTTGCAGGTATACCTCATTTTATTGCACTACAAAGATATTGTGTTTTTTGTTTGTTTTTTATAAACTGAAGGTTCAAGACTTCAGTGGAGGAAGTCACTGCAGACGTGGTAGAAATAGCAAGAGAATTATTTTTTTTTTAATCTTTTTTAAAATTTTTATCTATTTATGATAGTCACACACACAGAGAGAGAGAGAGGCAGAGATACAGGCAGAGGAGAAGCAGGCTCCATGCACCGGGAGCCCGATGTGGGATTTGATCCCGAGTCTCCAGGATCGCGCCCTGGGCCAAAGGCAGGCGCTAAACCGCTGCGCCACCCAGGGATCCCAGCAAGAGAATTAGATCAGAAATGGAGCCTAACGATGGGAGTAAATTGTTGCAATTTCATGATAAAACTTTAACAGATAAGGAGTTGCTGCTATGGATGAGAAAAAAAAAGTTTCTTGAGATCAAATCTACTCCTGGTGAAGATGCTGTGAAGATTATTTATTAAAATGACAACAAAGGATTTAGATCATTACATAAACTTAGTTGATGAAGCAGCAGCAGGGTTTGAGAGAACTGACTCCAGTTTTGAAGGAAGTTATACTGTGGGTAAAATGCTATCAGACAGCATGGCATGCTACAGAGAATCATTTGTGGAGAAGAAGAAGGAGGAGGAGAAGGAAGAGGAGGAGAAGAAGAAAGAAGAAGAATAAAAGAGCCAGTTGATGTGGCAAACTTCATCATTGTCTCATTTTAAGAAATTGCTATAGCCACCCCAACCTTAAGCTGGTGACCCAGATCAGTCGGCCAATCAACATCAAGGGCAAAACCCTCTACCAGCAAAAAGATTGCAACTCGCTAAAAGCTCAGGTGATGGTTAGCATTTTTTAGCAATTAAGTATTTTTTTTTAGTTAAGGTATGTACTTGTTTTTTAGACACAATAATACTGCCCACTTAAAAGACCACGGTGTAGTGTAAACATAACTTTTACATGCACTAGGAAACAAAAAAAAAATTCACTTGACCCACATTATTGCCATATTCACTTTATTGTGGCGGTCTTGAACTGAACTATGTGATATCTCTGAGATATGCCTATATAGGACAGGAGCAGTGTCCTATATAGGACACTTTTAATAATTAACTTTTAAAATTCTTTATCTTTAGATGTAGTAGGTTACTCACATGGAGAACTACTTTAACAACCATTATGAGGGACGCCTGGGTGGCTCAGTGGTTGAGCCTTTGGCTCAAGGTGTGATCCTGGATTCCCAGGTTCGAGTCCCACATCAGGCTCCTTGCATGCAGCCTGCTTCTCCGTCTGCCTGTGTCTCTGCCTCTCTCTCTCTCATGAATAAATAAACAAAATCTTTAAAACAAACAAACAAAAACAACCATTATGAACAAGGACAAGAAGATGAAAATAGCTAACTGAATCACAAACTAAAATTCCATATTCACTTAAACATCAGTAACCAAGCATTTACCTGCCTACTACGTGCATGGCATGGTGTCAGGCATTTTGAGGAATGGGGAAAAAATGACATGGACTCCAATGTGTGGTAGAAGTAACAGTTGATGTTTTAGAAGGTTAATTTGTTAAATCAAAATATTGTTATTTTATGTCAAACAAAAGGAGAAGGACTCTAGAATGACATCTGAGGTAAGAATCCACTCTACCCGTAAAATCCTGTGTGATAGAGTTACAGCAAAAGCTGGAGCCCAAAATGTTTGCCTCAGGGAATCCAGACCTGCTTCAGATGATGAGAGAATAGAATATTATGCCAAATACATGTATGAAGACATTTATAGATGTTTTCAAACTATGACAGCTCCTATATACAATAAGTATCGATAAAAATGTTATTTGTAATGGGTTCCACTACAGTACCTCAGTTTGATTATTTTCACTGGAAACTGGTTTGCCTCAGTTCTAGGGAGAACTTTTCTGAAATTCAGTGTATGATAGATATCTGGGTTTATTAAGTTCAGAATTCAAAGACAACGTTCTTGGCTAAGCAGAATCCTACTCATTACCTGGTTCACAGAGACAGAACTTAATGTGTTTATCTCGCTTTCCTCATCCAGGCTCCAATTGGAAGATAGGTCTTAGCAACTAGGCATTTTCAATCCTTTAACTGATATTTACTGTACCAGGTTCTGGTTTCTACCTTCACTAGATTCTAAGTGACTTTCCATAGAGCATGCAGCTACTTTTCTCCTTGGTCTAATTATGCACTAGGATACCATGGCCAAAATAGCAGTGGTGTAGATGAGATGGAAGTTGATTTCTGTCTCAGGCAGTAGTGGGTTAAACACAAGCAGTCAAGAGTTCTGTGGAGTCAGAGATTCTGACTCTTGAATTTCATTTCTCTGCCATCCTCTCTTGGTCTAAGGTAGCTATTCTTTGTGTGTGTGTGTGTGTGTGTGTGTTTATTGGAGTTTAATTTGACAGCATATAGTATAACACCCAGTGCTCATCCCGTCAAGTGCCCCCCTCAGTGCCCGTCACCCAGTCATCCCCACCCCCGCCCACCTCCCCTTCCACCGCCAGAGTTAGGAGTCTTTCATGTTCTGTCTCCCTCTCTGATTTTTCCCACTCATTTTCTCTCCTTTCCCCTTTAATCCCTTTCACTATTTTTTATATTCCCCAAATGAATGAGACCATATAATGTTTGTCCTTCTCTAATTGACTTACTTCACTCAGCATAATACCCTCCAGTTCCACCCACGTTGAAGCAAATGGTGGGTATTTGTCGTTTCTAATGGCCGAGGAATATTCCATTGTATACATAGACCAAATCTTCTTTATCCATTCCTCTTTCGATGGACACTGAGGCTCCTTCCACAGTTTGGCTATTGTGGACATTGCTGCTAGAAACATCGGGGTGCAGGTGTCCCGGCTTTTCATTGCCTCTGTATCTTTGGGGTAAATCCCCAACAGTGCAATTGCTGGGTCGTAGGGCAGGTCTATTTTGAACTCTTTGAGGAACCTCCACACAGTTTTCCAGAGTGGCTGCACCAGTTCACATTCCCACCAACAGTGCAGGAGGTTCCCCTTTCTCCACATCCTCTCCAACATTTGTTGTTTCTTGTCTTATTAATTTTCCCCATTCTCACTGGTGTGAAGTGGTATCTCATTGTGGTTTTGATTTGTATTTCCCTGATGGCAAGGGATGCGGAGCATTTTCTCATGTGTTTGTTGGCCACGTCTACGTCTTCTTTGCTGAAATTTCTGTTCGTGTCTTTTGCCCATTTCATTATTGGATTGTTTGTTTCTTTGCTGTTTATTTTAAGAAGTTCTTTATAGATCGTGGATACTAGCTCTTTATCTGATATGTCATTTGCAAATATCTTCTCTAAGGTGGCTATTCTTGCTTTTGCTGCCACATCTGTATTCCAGAGAGCAAGAGGGGTATGCCTTTCTTATGAAAGGCATAACTTAGAAATTGCATATATCACTTCCACTTACATCCCATTGGCTATAATCTCAACATATTGCCACATCTAGCTGCAAAGGAGGCCAAAAAATATGCTTTTTTAGCTAGCTAAAATTTCCTTTATCTTAGAAGAAGAAAATTGACTCCTTAACCTGAAAGTCTCTTTCACCTTGTTACAAAAAGCTTTCAAGGTGAAATACTTAGTTTAATGCATTTTGCTTCACTTACCAGGAGCTAAATGTATAGAGAAAGAGATCCAGTCAAATCGGTTCATGTTCAAAGAATTAAAATCCTGTTTATCTATGACTGTAGTAATTGTAATGTTTTGCGTTGCTCAGCATTATTATTATCTTCTGATTATTCTGTTCCTGACTTTTGTTTTTTTTTTTTTTTGGAAGCAGCAGTAGGTCATGGACTAGTTTGTGGGTTAGTTTCTCGATCCTCTTGGGTCACTGAGAGCCCGAAATATTGCGTATTAATACCAAGGTACTTCTCACAGAAGAAGTGTTGTCTATCCAGACCCAGCCACCATATCATGATGTAACATTCAATGATCCTCAATGGGGCATGACTTGGAAGACTATTCTTAAAATGGCCCCTGTTTGCTATTTTGGCAAGGAAAATTCTCAGTGCTAAAAGGAGCTAAGGATTAATCTGTTAAGGGGACACCTCTATTTCTTTTCTCCCCACAGATGCCTCCCAACTTTGAAATAAAGCAGCTCCATATTCTGTTGATTCTGAGTTCACCAGTTCCTTTCTTTTTATCTCTTGTTTATCCAGTTACTTCCACCTAGCTCCTCCAGTCTCCCCTTCCTTCACCCGGAAATACAGAGGCGTGGGGAGCTTTGTTTGCTTTCTTAGCCACCCTTCCATTTAATAACACTTCTATCCTTCAAGGCGCTGTATTTCTTCATTCCTTCTGGTCAAATCAAGTAATACATTTAAGTTATTTTCCCTTTGACTGGGGACACATTTACCTGTCACCTAAATTCCTTTTGAGAAAGGTAGGTTGGCATAGATAGCCATGGTTATGGGCAGTTTGTTAATCTAAAAACAGCTCCATCTGTTTGTGTATTCTGTTCAGTTTGCCAAGGTCATGGCACTTTACTGGGTTGTTTTGACTTGGCATGATCTACACAATGCTTGCTGAGCTGAAATAATGCTTCTTTCAGCCCAGTTTCTTGTCTTACCAGTAGTGCCAATCAGAATTTTGTGGGAGAGCCTGGTAAGTTAAATTTTATGTCATCCTCTAATGTTACTTATCTCCCCAAATCCCTGATTTTGTCTCCATCATCGTCTTATTACCTTTCAACAGTCCACTTTGGATATGCCACTAATTTGTTGAAATCCTGAAATCCCTTTTGCATTTTTTGTTAGCCTGTGCAACCTCTTGGGGGCAACATGTTTACGGTCAACTATATTAAAAAGTAGTCTCTTTTAATTCATCCTCCAGAGTATCTCCTATAAATTACAAAGAAAGTCCTCTAGTAATAACATTGTGGGATTTGGGAGAATAAGTTCATCTTGAGCTTTCACAACACAATATTTAGCAGCTGCAAAGGCAAGGAAGACAAAGCTGCCAGGTCATCCCCTGGAAATCCCAAGACACATATTTTTAACATTTGCATTCTTATTTACATAAATTTGTATGCTCCATTCAAAAGACACTGACTCCAATTATGTAAAATAAAACATACAACTCCTCTTGATCTGAGAATGGATAATCACACGTTCCAGGCTTGCTTTTCTGCTGCCCAGAGTGATTTCTTTGGTGTCTCCCTCTCTGCTCCTTAAGTTTTCCTCCTTTATTCCTACCCTCTAATCATAACCATTAATTTAATGAATACTTATCACTTAGTTGTAAAATTGGAGTTAATTTCAAAATATTCTTTTTTCTGTTATGAGCTCACATTGGAATTCTTTGTTATCCAATTGGCGTTTGCATAGCAACTTTCCTTCCCCCATAGCAAGGAAACATTGGTCCTTGGTTCAGCTAGGGGTACCATAATTTGTGTGGCAGAAATTGTACCTGGGTCCAGCATGTAGTCTTTCACTCAACAGAAAGTTTCTTGATAGTGAGGAAGAGAGTTTGGATTTTGGGCAGAATAACCGTAGATTAGAATTATTCACCCAAAACACTGCATTCCATCAACCTCTGTAATTAAAGCTTGATTTTGCTTACATTTTTGGCATCATTTTCCCCTTCAGGTGAATGGAAAATGGAGCTGAATGCAAAATGAATTCATTAGAGTATTTTACAGCTAATGTATTGAACCCAGAAGCCAGAACTGTGGAGAGAAGAAAGAAAAAGAGATTCCTTAAGAGCAACCCCACTCAACCCAAGATAGTCCTGGTGTCACTGTGGAGATACCTGCCTGCTAAGTCTGCTCTACTGTGAGAGGGAGACCTTAGAATCACATAGTGAAACACCACCAAACCAAGAATGGTCATACTGCCCTTAATTTCCTTCTGCTTTCTGTAAAGCCTTGGAGAAAGTCACACCCTACCATTTTTATACTGCTGTTAGTGTTTCTGATCAAGTCTAGGAAAACACCAAAGGAACTCAGGACTGTCTATTGGGGGAAGTGAAACTTAGTCAAAGGAGACCCCTCCATCTCCAAGTTTCATTGACTTCTGACCTTAGCCTTTGAAACAGCTTCTTTCTGTCCCCATTGACAAAGTGGTGGTCTTTTTAGAACCCATATAAACAAAGTCAAAATAGGGGGTGGCTGGAGGGGACAGAAGCAGAGGCAAGGCAGCGAATTTCAGGGCAGTTGCCAAGACATTTTGTGATGTGCAGGGTGTGTTTTACTTGTTTGTTGTTTTAATCTTTGGCCAAATGATACCCTTCTCACTAGGAACTAAAGTCAGCAGATGGGAAGTATCTCACTGAACACAAAGTACAGAAACCCAGTTCCCCTGCTATGCCTGCAAAACATCAGCCTTGCTGACGGCATGAAGAAGAGGCTTCCTGCTCAGCCAGGATCTCATACCCTGTGGACAGCCACTTCAGGCGGGACTTGCCGCCAAGCTGTTACCAGGAATTGCCAAATAGGTTCATTTCCTTTTAAAAAGTGCAAGAAACTCTAGATCTTCCCACATACACCTATAAGTTGGAAACACAAGCCTTTTTTAAAAAAAAATTTTTTTTGTTTCGTTTTTTACTTGTGCTAATAGTAGATATGTTTCATCCTAGGCTCTGGATTGTGTGTGGCCCAAAGATGCACCTGCCAAGGTACAAAGGACAAGAGGGTGGCGGGCTTCTCAGATAGACTGCAGTCCTTCTGCTGAGGTGTGCTTGGAAAGTGTCTTTGTTTTTTTTTTAATAATAAATTTATTTTTTATTGGTGTTCAATTTGCCAACATACAGAGTAACACCCAGTGCTCATCCCGTCAAGTGCCCCCCTCAGTGCCCGTCACCCATTCACCCCCACCCCACTCCCTCCTCCCCTTCCACCACCCCTAGTTCGTTTCCCAGAGTTAGGAGTCTTTATGTTCTGCGTCCCTTTCTGATATTTCCCACACATTTCTTCTCCCTTCCCTTCAATTCCCTTTCACTATTATTTATATTCCCCAAATGAATGAGAACATATAATGTTTGTCCTTCTCCGACTGACTTACTTCACTCAGCATAATACCCTCCAGTTCCATCCACGTTGAAGCAAATGGTGGGTATTTGTCCTTTCTAATGGCTGAGGAATATTCCATTGTATACATAGACCACATCTTCTTTATCCATTCCTCTTTCGATGGACACCGAGGCTCCTTCCACAGTTTGGCTATTGTGGCCATTGCTGCTATGAACATTGGGGTGCAGGTGTCCCGGCGTTTCATTGCATCTGAATCTTTGGGGTAAAACTCCAACAGTCCAATTGCTGGGTCATAGGGAAGGTCTATTTTGAACTCTTTGAGGAACCTCCACACAGTTTTCCAGAGTGGCTGCACCAGTTCACATTCCCACCAACAGTGTAAGAGGGTCTCCTTTTCTCCGCATCCTCTCCAACATTTGTGATTTCCTGCCTTGTTAATTTTCCCCATTCTCACTGGTGTGAGGTGGTATCTCACTGTGGTTTTAATTTGTATTTCCCTGATGGCAAGTGATGCAGAGCATTTTCTCATGTGCTTGTTGGCCATGTCTATGTCTTCCTCTGTGAGATTTCTGTTCATGTCTTTTGCCCATTTCATGATTAGATTGTTTGTTTCTTTGGTGTTGAGTTTAGTAAGTTCTTTATAGATCTTGGAAACTAGCCCTTTATCTGATAGGTCATTTGCAAATATCTTCTCCCATCCTGTAGGGTGTCTTTTAGTTTTGTTGACTGTATCCTTTGCTGTGCAGAAGCTTCTTATCTTGATGAAGTCCCAATAGTTCATTTTTGCTTTTGTTTCGTTTGCCTTCGTGGATGTATCTTGCAAGAAGTTACTGTGGCTGAGTTCAAAAAGGGTGTGGCCTGTGTTCTCCTCTAGGATTTTGATGGACTCTTGTCTCACATTTAGATCTTTCATCCATTTTGAATTTATCTTTGTGTCTGGTGCAAGAGAGTGGTCTAGTTTCATTCTTCTGCATGTGGATGTCCCATTTTCCCAGTACCATTTATTGAAGAGACTGTTTTTCTTCCAGTGGATGGTCTTTCCTCCTTTATCGAATATTAGTTGACCATAAAGTTGAGGGTCCACTTCTGGATTCTCTATTTTGTTCCATTGATCTATGTGTCTGTTTTTGTGCCAGCACCACACTGTCTTGATGACCACAGCTTTGTAGTACAACCTGAAATCTGGCATTGTGATGCCCCCAGCTATGGTTTTCTTTTTTAAAATTCCCCTAGCTATTCGGGGTCTTTTCTGATTCCACACAAATCCTAAAATAATTTGTTCTAACTCTCTGAAGAAAGTCCATGGTATTTTGATAGGGATTGCATTAAACGTGCAAATTGCCCTGGGTAGCATTGACATTTTCACAATATTAATTCTGCCAATCCACGAGCATGGAATATTTTTCCATCTCTTTGTGTCTTCCTCAATTTCTATCAGAAGTGTTCTATAGTTTTGAGGGTATAGATCCTTCACCTCTTTGGTTAGGTTTATTCCTAGGTATCTTATGCTTTTGGGTGCAATTGTAAATGGGATTGACTCCTTAATTTCTCTTTCTTCAGTCTCATTGTTAGTGCATAGAAATGTCACTGATTTCTGGGCATTGATTTTGTATCCTGCCACGCTGCCAAATTGCTGTATGAGTTCTAGCAATCTTGGTGTGGAGGCTTTTGGGTTTTCTATGTATAGTATCATGTCATCGGTGAAGAGGGAGAGTTTGACTTCTTCTTTGCCAATCTGAATGCCTTTCATGTCTTTTTGTTGTCTGATTGCTGAGGCTAGGACTTCCAGTACTATGTTGAATAGCAGTGGTGAGAGTGGACATCCCTGTCATGTTCCTGATCTTAGGGGAAAGGCTCCCAGTGCTTCCCCATTGAGAATGATATTAGCTGTGGACTTTTCGTAGATGGCTTTTAAGATGTTGAGGAATGTTCCTTCTATCCCTACACTCTGAAGAGTTTTGATCAGGAATGGATGCTGTATTTTGTCAAATGCTTTCTCTGCATCTACGAGAGGATCATATGGTTCTTGCTGATATGATGAATCACACTGATTGTTTTACTAGTGTTGAACCAGCCTTGTGTCCCAGGGATAAATCCTACTTGGTCATGGTGAATAATCTTCTTAATGTACTGTTGGATCCTATTAGCTAGTATCTTGTTGAGAATTTTTGCATCCATGTTCATCAGGGATATAGGTCTATAATTCTCCTTTTTGGTGGGGTCTTTGTCTGGTTTTGGAATTAAGGTGATGCTGGCCTCATAGAACGAATTTGGAAATACTCCATCTCTTTCTATCTTTCCAAACAGCTTTAGGAGAATAGGTATGGTTTCTTCTTTAAACGTTTGATAGAATTCCCCTGGGAAGCCATCTGGCCCTGGACTTTTGTGTCTTGGGAGGTTTTGGATGACTGCTTCAATTTCCTCCGTGGTTATTGGCCTGTTCAGGTTTTCTATTTCTTCCTGTTCCAGTTTTGGTAGTTTGTGGCTTTCCAGGAATGCGTCCATTTCTTCTAGATTGCCTAATTTATTGGCGTATAGCTGTTCATAATATGTTTTTAAAATCGTTTGTATTTCCTTGGTGTTGGTAGTGATCTCTCCTTTCTCATTCATGATTTTATTAATTTGAGTCTTCTCTCTCTTCTTTTTAATAAGGCTGGCTAATGGTTTATCTATCTTATTAATTATTTCAAAGAACCAACTCCTGGTTCTATTGATCTGTTCCACAGTTCTTCTGGTCTTGATTTCATTGAGTTCTGCTCGAATCTTTATTAAATCTCTTCTTATGCTGGGTGTAGGATCTATCTGCTGTTTTTTCTCTAGCTTCTTTATGTGTAAGGTTAGCTTTTGTATTTGAGTTCTTTCCAGTTTTTGAATGGATGCTTGTATTGCAATGTATTTCCCCCTCAGGACTGCTTTTGTTGCATCCCAAAGATTTTGAATGGTCGTATCTTCATTCTCATTAGTTTCCATGAATCTTTTTAATTCTTCCTTAATTTCCTGGTTGACCCTTTCATCTTTTAGCAGGATGGTCCTTAACCTCCACGTGTTTGAGGTCCTTCCAAACTTGTTGTGATTTAGTTCTAATTTCAAGGCATTATGGTCTGAGAATATGCAGGGGACGATCCCAATTTTTTGGTATCGGTTCAGACCCGATTTGTGACCCAGTATGTGGTCTATTCTGGAGAAAGTTCCATGTGCACTTGAGAAGAATGTGTATTCAGTTGAGTTTAGATGTAAAGGTCTGTAGATATCTGTGAAATCCATCTGGTCCAGTGTATCATTTAAAGCTCTCGTTTCTTTGGAGATGTTGTGCTTAGAAGACCTATCGAGTGTAGAAAGAGCTAGATTGAAGTCACCAAGTATAAATGTATTATTATCTAAGTATGTCTTAAATTTGGTTATTAATTGATTTAAATATATGGGAGCTCCCACATTCGGGGCATATATATTGAGGATTGTTAAGTCCTCTTGTTGGATAGATCCTTTAAGTATGATTTAGTGTCCCTCTTCATCTCTCACTACAGTCTTTGGGGTAAATTTTAGTTTATCTGATATAAGGATGGCTACCCCTGCTTTCTTTTGAGGACCATTTGAATGGTAAATGGTTCTCCAACCTTTTATTTTCAGGCTGTAGGTGTCCTTCTGTCTAAAATGAGTCTCTTGTAGACACCAAATAGATGGGTCCTGCTTTTTTATCCAGTCTGAAACCCTGCGTCTTCTGATGGGGTCATTAAGCCCGTTCACGTTCAGAGTTGCTATTGAGAGTTACTATTGAAAGATATGAGTTTAGTGTCATCATGATATCTATTCAGTCCTTGTTTTTGTGGATTGTCCCACTGGACTTCTTCTTAAAGGGTAATTTTAAGAGTCCCCCTAAATTTCTTGCAGAGCTGGTTTGGAGGTCACATATTCTTTCAGTTCCTGCTTGTCTTGGAAGCTCTTTATCTCTCCTTCCATTTTGAATGAGAGCCTTGCTGGATAAAGTATTCTTGGTTGCATGTTTTTCTCATTTAGGACCCTGAATATATCCTGCCAGCCCTTTCTGGCCTGCCAGGTCTCTGTGGAGAGGTCAGCTGTTACCCTAATACTCCTCCCCATAAAAGTCAGGGATTTCTTGTCTCTTGCTGCTTTAAGGATCTTCTCTTTATCTTTGGAATTTGCAAGCTTAACTATTAAATGTCGAGGTGTTGAACGGTTTTTATTGATTTTAGGGGGGATCTCTCTATTTCCTGGATCTGAATGCTTGTTTCCCTTCCCAGATTAGGAAAGTTTTCAGCTATGATTTGTTCAAATACATATTCTGGCCCTCTGGCCCTTTGGCGCCCTCGGGAACCCTAATCAAATGTAGGTTTTTCTTCATCAGGCTGTCATTTATTTCCCTTAATCTATCCTCAGGTCTTTTAATTGTTTGTCTTTTTTCCTCAGTTTCCCTCTTTGCCATCAACTTGTCTTCTATGTCACTCACTTGTCCTTCCACCTCGTTAACCCTTGTCATTAGGACTTCTAGTTTGGATTGCATCTCATTCCATTGATTTTTATTTTCTGCCTGATTAGATCTAAATTCTGTAGTCATGAAGTCTCTTGAGTCCTTTATGCTTTTTTCTAGAGCCACCAGTAGCTTTATAATAGTGCCTCTGAATTGGCTTTCTGACATTGAATTGTAATCCAGATTTTGTAACTCTGTGGGAGAGAGGACTGTTTCTGATTCTTTCTTTTGAGGTGAGGTTTTCCTTGTAGTCATTTTGCTCAGTGCAGAGTGGCCAAAAACAAGTTGTATTGGGAAAAGGAGAAAAAGAGAGGAGAGAAAGAAGGAAAGAAAAGAGAAAAAGAAAAAAGAAAAAAGGAAAAAAGAAAAAAGAGAAGAAAAAGAGAAAGAAAAAAAAGGGTGGGGGAAGCAAACAGAAATCAAAAAGCAAGAAAAAAAAAACCACGGGGGAGTATCTTCTGATTCTGTATACTGTAAGTCCCTTGACTTCCCCTGGAACTGGTCCGTCTAGCTGGTCTTCTAGGGGAGAGGCCTGTTGTGCTGATTTTCAGGTGTGAGCACTTGGGGGAGCTGGTCTGCCCATTCCTGGTGCAGGGCTCAGTGGGGGTTGTTCACCCGGTGAGGCCCCAGGAGGAACAACCGCAGTGGCGGCGCCAGCTCTGCAGCCCTGGAGTCAGCTCCCGCAGTAACTCCAGAGCTCTCCATCTGCAGGGCCTGGAGGCTCCGGGGGCGGGGCCGCTGATCTGCTCAGCTCGGGCCAGGAGCGTCCTCGCTGTCCTGGGCCCTCCCGGCCTCTGCCTGTCCTGGGGGAGGCCGGATCCTGGGCTGTGTCCCGGCGCCCAGTGCTCCGGGGCCTGCGCTGTTGGATTTGCGCTCCCGCCCCGCAGCCCCCTCCGTGGAGCCGCCCCCGAGCCCCCCGAGCTGCTCCGGGTCCCCCGTGCGCGCTGCAGCCCTTAGGGAGCTCGGCGCCTCTCCCGGGGCGCAGGTGTCTGTTAGTGTCCCAGGGAGCCCGAGGGCATCCCCGCCCTCCTGGGTCCTGCTCCACCTCCCCGCGAGCCCCTTTCCCCCGGGAAGGTTGGTGCAGCTCCTGCTCCTCCGGGACGGGGCTCTCCTGTCCTGGGGACACTCGCCCCGGCCTCAGCCCGGCTCCTCGCGGGTCCCTCCCCCTTGGAGGCCTTTTGTTTCTTTATTTCTTTTTCCCCGTCTTCCTACCTTGATAGAAGCGCGACCTCTTCTCACTGTAGCCTTCCAGCTGTTCTCTCTTTAAATCTCAGGCCGAATTCGTAGATTTTCAGGATGACTTGAAGGTTGTCTAGGTAATTTGGTGGGGACAGGTGACTTGAGGACCCTACTCTTCCCCCATCTTGCCCCTCCCCCCGGAAAGTGTCTTTGACACCCTCACCACAGTTATGCTTCTCTTCCATCCCCTTCTCTAGCTTCTATTTCTTGGCATAGGCAAACTGAGGATGTGCTTCCTCTAAGCTTACTGTATATATTGCTTTTCATTTATTCATTCATTCATTCATTCAATTCATTTGCATAATTTGCTGAGTGCTGGGATACAGAGTGAACAAAATAGGTAAAAATAAAAACTGGCTGCCGTGGATTTATGTTAAATTATTTAATCTGATGACTATCCTGTGAGGCAGATATTATTTTGATACCCTTTCTACAGGTGACCTGGTCAAAGTCACACAGCAAGTGAATAACAGCTGGTATTTGAACCCAGGCAACCTGGCTCTAGAGAGCACACACTTACCCAACAGACTCTTCGGGTTTAGAACAGTAGCAGTTCAGGTAAAACCTATAATCTCTCTTCTAGAATCAAAGTCTTTTACTCCTCAAGATAGTTTAAATAACAAGTGTGTTGGAAAAAACGGGAGTATTGTGGCTGGATTTCACACTAACATGTTGAAGGTACCAGAATATGCCACCCCCAAATATACCAGTTTGGTGTAAGAATTATTTTGAGCTGAGGACAATTGAGAAACAGCGGACTTGCAGGAAAAGCACTCTGCTCCCATTCCCCCATCACTTTCTAACAGCAGGGCAGAAATTTCCCTTTCTTAAGATTATGTAAATTTGTAAATGTGTCTTCCTCTCCCATACCAGTAAGAAGATGACTATTAGTCACCAGACATGATTTTTGTCAACGGAAAATGCACCAACTTGAGTCTCCATAACAAACTTAATAAATAACCATACCACTCATTAATGTCCCAAAGTCTATGGCGAGAAGCCCAAACCCCTCTTCCTTTCTCTTGTCGCTTCTCCACATTTTATTGCTTTTTGTTAAAATAGTGTAAGCCTTGAATAAAACTTCTTTGGGTTCTCACTTCTTTTCTATGAAGGTCTCTTTATTCATAGTAATAAATATTTTCTCTTGTTTGTCTTTTTTTTTCAGTTTAATTTGCATAACCCCAGGTTCTGAACCTAAGAGACTAGAGAAAAAAAGGTTTTCAGTGTTTTTTTGTACCTCCTCTACCATGTAAATTACTAAAAGTAACCTCTTTCTTTCTAACAAGTTCTGATACAGGAAGATAAGTTCAAGGGCTCAGAAACCAGGACATTGAAAGGAGTGGGGAGGATATCACCAGGGTTGGAGTAGAGGTAGCAGCTGAAGCACAGGCATCTCTGCTGAGCATCTCTCAGTTCAACATTTTGCCAAGGGCAAGGGCATAGTAGGGCCAATTGAAAAGTTCAAAATTTGTATTTTATCAGCCCCTTTTATGAGATTGGCTTGATTATTTCACCCACATAGCTCAAGAGAAAAAGAAATACAGCCATCAGGTTCAAATAATACTGTTCAGTAAGAAATGGAGTCATTCTTACTTTGCCAATTGGCTTCTCAATCAGAGGGCTTGTAAAGCAGACTGGAGTTATGCTGCTGTACATCGGAAGTTTCCATTGCTGTTCCTGCAAGAAAGGAAACACAGAGAGCAGGGGGGAGAGAGAGGGAGAGAGATTTCAGGGACTTGGTTGGCTTTTCTGCTGTCTAGAACCATTTTCCAGTTGTTCACAATAGTGCCTCAAGCACTTAAACATTGTCACTTGAAATATCTGAGTCAGCATTTTTGCATAAGAATCTTCGGTGTGCAGTCTGTGCACACTCAGTTAACCTTGCTCAAGGACATATTACGAAACTATTTATGACATTTTGAAGAATTCATGCACACAAGTTGACATAAATGCAAAATATTTTCAGCCTCATCTGTTAAGATATCTCCCTAGAACATAAATCAAATGGTATGAAACTTTTTAAAACAAAAATAACTTTACTGCTATACTGCTGTGTAAAAACACTTACCACAAGTAAACTTCCAGTTTTCAGATCTTTAATTCCATGTGGGATAATGTCTATAGTTCTCTAACTGCTTTCAAAATGCACCAAATGGGACTCCTTTTTATTTTTTCTGCCTGAACTCCCACTCTGTCCCACAATCTGACCTAAAACCCACCGATGTGAGTCGATGTGTTTTCCTTAAACAGACTCCATCCTGAGCCTTTTTCATACTGTTTATGGATTCTAAAATATCCTTTCCTCAGCATCTGCATATGATTTCCTACCTGTCCTGTTAAGCCCAGCTCAGATTCTCTAAAAACCACTTCACTATTTTTCTCCACTTCTTCTCTTTCTGTCTTTAAAATTTTTAATTCCAGTATAGTTAACATACAGTGTTACATTAGTTTCAGGTGTACAGTATAGTGACTCAACAATTCTATACATTATTCAGTGCTCATCACAGTAAGTGAACTCTTAATTCCCTTCATTCATTTTACCCTCTGCCCTGCACCTCTTCTCTGGTGACCATCAGTTTGTTCTCTAGAGATAAGAGTCTGTTTTTTGGTTTGTCTCTTTTCTTCTTTGTTCATTTGTTTTGTTTCTTAAATTCTACATATTAGTTAAATCATATGGTATTTGCCTTTCTCTGACTGACTTATTTCACTTAGCATAATACCCTCTAGACCCATCCATGTCAGTGCAAATGGCAAGATTTCATTCTCTTTTATGGATGAGTAATACTCCATTATATATGTGTGTGTGTGTGTGTGTGTGTATGTGTGTGTACAACTTCATCTATTCATCTACTGATGGAGACTTGGGTTGCTTCCATATCTCAGCTATTGTAAATAATGCTGCAATAAATATAGGGATGCATATGCATCCTTTTCAAGTTATCCAGTAGTGTCGATTACTGGATCATATGGTAATTCTATTTCTAATTTTTTGAGGAGCCTCCATACAGTTTCTCTGACTGGCTGCACCAGTTTGCACTCCAACAGTGCGTGAAGGTTTCCTCTTCCCCACATCCTTGCTGACACTTTTTGTTTCTTGTGTTTTGATTTTAGGCATTCTGACAGGTGTGAGGTGATATCTCATTGTGGTTTTGATTTACATTTCCCTGATGATGAGTGATGTTGAGCAATATTTTCATGTGTCTGTCGGCCAACTCGATGTCTTCCTTGGAGAAATGTCTGTTCATTTCTTCTGCCCATTTTTAGTCAGATTATTTGTTCTCTGGTGTTGAGTTTTAGAAGTTCTTTATATATTTTAGATACTAATCTTTTATTGGATATGTCATTTGCAAATATTTTCTTCCACTCTATAGGTTGTCTTTTAGTTTTGATGGTTTTCTTTGCTGTGCAGAAGCTTTTTGTTTTGATGTAGTCCCAACAGCTTATTTTTGCTTTTGTTTCCCTTGCCTCAGGAGACATATCTAGCAAAAAGTTGCTATGGCTGATGTTGAAAAAGTTACTGCCTGTGCTCTCTTCTAGGATTTTTATGATTTCGGATCTCATGTTGGGTCTTTAATCCACTTTGAGTTTGTTTTTGTGTATGGTGTAAGAAAGTGGTCCGGTTTCATTTTTTGCATGTAGCTGTCGAATTGTCCCAATACGATTTGTTGAAAAGACTTTTTCCCATTGCATGTTATTGCCTCCTTTGTTGAAGATTAGTTGACCATATAATCATGGGTTTATTTTTGGGGTCTCTATTCTGTTCTATTGATCTAAGTATCTATTTTCGTGTCAGTACCATACTGCTTTGATTACTACAGCTTTGTAATATAACTCAAAGTTCAGAATTGTAATGCCTCCAGCTTTTCTTTTCTTTTCCAAGATTGCTTTAGTTATTTGGGGTCTTTTGTGGTTCCATACAAATTTAGGATTATTTGTTCTCGTCCTATGAAAAATGCTTTTGGTATTTTGATAGAGATTGCATTAAATCTGTAGACTGTATCTTCCTCTACTTCTGACTACAGTCAAAATAAACTTCTCTCGGGGTCCCTGGGTGGCGCAGTGGTTTGGCGCCTGCCTTTGGCCCAGGGCGCGATCCTGGTAGACCCGGGATCGAATCCCACGTCGGGCTCCCGGTGCGTGGGGCCTGCTTCTCCCTCTGCCTGTGTCTCTGCCTCTCTCTCTCTCTGTGACCATCATAAATAAAAAAAAATAAAATAAAAAAAAAAAAAACTTCTCTCTACCACAGAGTCCATGTACTATTATTAGAGTGCTTGTCACAATCTGCTGGGAATGTGAACTACTAAGGATAAGATTCATGTCATAGTTATCTTTGTATCCATCATGGTTTAGCACAGGTCTTATATATGGCTGTGGTCTGAATAAATGTTTATGTCCCTGCAAAAGTCCATATATTGATATCTTAATCTCTAAGGGATGGTATTAGGATATGGGGCCTTTGGGGACTGATTGGGTCACGAAGGCAGAGCCTTCATAAATGGGATTAGTGTCCTTATAAAAGAGACCCAAGAGAGTTTCTTTGTTGTGTGAAAATACAATGAGAAGTCTACAACCCAGAAAAAGGCCCTCAGCCAACAGTGCTGGAGTCCTGATCTCAGATGTTAGCCTCCAGAACTGTGAGATACAAATTTCTGTTGTTTATAAGACACCAAGTCTATGGTATTTCGTCATTGCAGCCAGTACAGATGAAGACATACTGTTGGTGCTTTCTATTAGAGTAATCTTTCTTTTTGCCAGCTGAATCTTTTTCTATATGTAGTCACTAATTTCCAAAGCACCCTCCAGATCCAGCTCTCTCCAACTCCCAGCTCTCATTCCTATAACACACATTTTTCACTCTTTTTAGAGGAGACATAAAGAGGGTTATATTGAAGAAAAAAACTTAACTGTAAGTACCAATAACCCCATAAAATAAAAATGATCTTTAAAAATTCATTAGCAGGTATTGATCCATCCCTACCTCCTGCTGTCCATTAATTGGCCATTTTTCTTGAATGGAAGGAAGATTTTTCAGTGGTCTTAGCAAAGGATACAGTATGGCTCTCTGGAATCTCTACCCCTGCTGTTACTAATTATCTCACCCTGGGCAAATTGCTTGTTTCAGGGTGGCCCTGCCTGTGAATGTGGTTTGCATTATTTACACACATCTCACAGGGTATTTTGAGACTAATTGTGAAGATACCTGTGACCTAGAAAGGTGAAGCATAATTCCTGGGGAAGAAGCCCTGCAGTTTACCCTTAGAAGAAGTCATTTAAATCTCTGCTCTCTTCCCTGGGTCAGAAAACAGGGGTTATGGTTGGATTCCAAGGGATGTGGATTTCAGTCCTTTAGGGGTTAACCTGAGACCAGCAAGCAACTCACTTCACAGGTCATATTCCAGCCATCAAAGTTTAATTACTATCAAACCCTGCTGGCTCAGGTTGCAGCCATTTTAGTGAATTCATGAATGAAATTTCCAAAGGATCCCGTTACCAAACCCCACCTCCCAAAGATAATAATAGCACCAGGGGAAAGGCCAAAATATATCTACTTGAGACTACAACTTTTTTTTTTTAAGTGAAAATAACTGACTCAGTGCTGATGATCAGGACTTATGATTCTGTTTCGAGGAAGTCAATCTGCAGATACAATAGATGAATCTGAAGAACTCTGCCCTTCACTCTGATGCTGGTTCAGTTGCTATGGTAACGTATAACTAGTTTTCTTAGGTTGTGCAGCCTGATTTTCTTTAGACTAAAGATTCCCTTGATAACGTTTGCACTGGGTACAGTTAACACCAAAACAACCCATCAGTTGCAAAACATAGGTTTCTTACCTACATATTATTGGTTTGGTGGGAAAATATGTGATGATTCTGGACCATACATACAAGAGAATTTCTGAAATCATGGGTTCATACACAAAACAGAGTAGTGATGGATATACAGTTATTATTAACTAATGTCTCCCTTTTTCTATATCCCTTCCTCATTTCAGGATTTCTCATGGGTTTTTGTTGTTGTTGTTTGGGTGGTTGAGTGGCCGAGTGGCTGGGTGGCTGGCATAGCTGCTGTTCCACATCGAACTCACCATTTGCTAAATGTGGGGACAGGGATGCTGAGAATGGACTTGGACAAAGTAAAATAACAGAGTTCGAGAAAAGTTGTCGAAGCCTCAGACAGCTCTCTGCAAAAGAGGGCAATTACTGCCCTTCGTCTTCTTTATATAATAACTGCACCCCTGAGAAGCTACAGAATTGCTCAGAGATCTCCACAGGAAAGATACGTTGTGTTTTTGTTCTAAGACTAAATTCCTAAAGGGAGACAAAAGAAATGGTTAAGGACTTGAACTGTAATTACAACCTTCAGTGTTTATCCTGGTGACTGAAATATAAGAGCAGCTCCTGGTGCTAAAGGACAGAAATAATCTAGGATTTCAAAGAAGGATGCAGGAATCACTTAAGTTAGCTGCTTAAACAGTAGGATCAGTCCAGATAGCATCTATTTAAGGGTACATTGCTGGGCAGCTCAAATGAACCTAATAACCCTGAAGGAAAGAATGTGTCCTCCCTAAGAAGTCTTGATTCTATATGTGTTCTGTTTTGAGATGGAAGCAGAACTTAATTTAAAGATCACCATGCCTCTCTGCAGCCTTACCCTGTCACCATTATTTATCTGGAGTAAATATAACTTAGAGTACTTTTAAAGAACCGCCAACATGGCACTTTAGTTGCTTCTCACAAAAGTCATGAGTTGTTTCTGGGACCTAGGATATCGAAGGACTGTGATATTGCAAACATTAAGTGGGAACTCGGGAAGGAAAAAGTTCCAGGAAGAGTATATGATATAGGTCACCACCATTGCTCTGGTCCCTGTTTTCTCTGGCCTCTCAATCTGATGGTTGAGACTGACCAACAGAGATTCGGGTTCACCCCACCCACCCCAGCTGGAGTTCCTTCCTTGCAAGGGTCAAGCACACAGATGCAGAGGTGAGGTGGCCTTGGGAAGGGAGGAGGACTGGGTGGAGGGTCATTAAATGTTGACTCACTTAGACTTAGCTAGACTTCCTCCTTTTTTCCACACTCCAATACAATTTTAGTGAACTTAAGTAAACTGTGCATACTGCTAAGTTTTCCTATTTCCTTTTGGGTCATTATCACAGACCTACACCAGCTCTAGCATATGAAAATCCCCTCCCTTCAGAACTTGCAGGCATAGAATTACAGGGAAGAACTGTACACAGGCAGTCCAATTTTTAAGTTTTCTGGACAGAATTCCGTTAGAGGCTGCCCTGCTTATACATTCTTTTTTTTTTTTTTTTTTTTTTTTTTTGCTTATACATTCTTTAGTACCTCCCTCAGTACTCATTTCCCTTAAATGCTCTGCTAAATTTTTGCATTTAAATTTCCATTTCTTGGATGTTTCACATGCTGATTTTTAAAATGTCCCTTGTGCTTCTTCCTTCCTTTTCTATTTTCTATGCATCTTTAGTAGCACTGGTACCTACCACAGGGCTACCATTACAAAGAACATTAAAACAAGTGCTCTTGAGACACTCAACAACATTAGTGATACTCCTGGAAGAAAGAAGCACTTTCCCTTTACCATATGCTTGTGTCTACAAGTTTCCTGCCAGCCTTTAGCCAAATACATGCATATTTAGCTATAACACCACTTTGCATCATACTCTTATGCATTTTTTACTTATCACATTACTTATTTTCTGTGTTGTTACAGTTTTTGGACTTGCAATATTTAGTGACTACATAATGTTCCATCAACAAAGTAGAGTATAATGTATTTGATATCTTGGTAGGTATTTTCTTATTTCCATTTTTCCCTCTACATTTTTTGGAAATTTAAAAAACAGTGTATTGAATCAATTCACATAACCTACAATTCACCCATTTAAAGTGCACAATTCCATATTTTTTAGTATACACACAGAATTGTACAGCCACCACCACAATGGAATTGTGGCAGTCATTCAGCATCCCTCCTTTGCTCTCCTCTAGGCAACCTAGGCAACCTCCTTACCTAGGCAACCACTAGTCTACTATCTATCTCTATATTTTCGCCTATTCTGGACATTTTATATAAATGGAATCATATAATATGTGGTCTTTCATGACTTCCACTAAGCATAATATTTTCAAAATTCACCCATATTGTAGCATGTATCACTACTTCATCTTTTTATTGCCAAACATATTCCATTGAATGGATATACCAAATTTATCTATTCATCCATGAGTTGTTTCTACTTTGTGGCTATTATGAATAAAACATCTATGAACACTGACGTCCAAGTTTTTGTGTGGGATGTATCTTATTTCTCTTGATTATACAAACAGGGATGGAAATACGAGATCATAATGTAACTCTATGTTTTACTCTTTGAGGAACAACCAAACTATTTTTTCCTGTAATTAATACCTAAATATATATTTTTTGTCTTTTGAATCATTTCTTCAGAATATATTTCTAGGAGTAGGGTTCCTGAGCCAGAGATATGGACATTTTTATGGCTTTTATTCTATACTATTCAATTATTGTTTTTCAAAAGTATTAGACTGGCTTAGACAACTACAATTCATATTTATCATGTATGTATGCATGTATATACACACACCTACAACTCTTTTTTTCTATACAGCAAACTTATGAGAAAGATGCAACAAATTAACAACATATTTATAGATGAAGACACTAAGGCCCACGGGGGGTTAGTAACTCAGTGTCAGATGACCAACCAAAGCAATGCAACACCCCTTTTATGAGCCACATTGGCTTCAAGTGTCTGTACCCAGTATGTCCCTGGTTACAATGAGTAATTGCTGACTAGGTCTCTATCCTGTAATTTCTTCAGCTTGTGACACAGTGAAACAATAGCGTAGAGTCAGAAGCACGAGATCGAATTCTAGCTCTGTAACTGGTTAGCTTTGAGATCTTGAGCAGGCTATTGAATCATAAGCTTCAGTTTCCCCAAACATAAAACAAGAAGAATACCTATGCCATAGGCTTCCCTGGAGGATTTAAATTAAAATTTGGCTCAGTCAAAGAAATACATAAAAAGTGCCAATATTATTTTTCATGTGAATATCAAATGTCTTATTTTATTCTTTCATGTGTCCTTTCAGAGTGAAATATCAGCTATCTATGTATCTCTACTATGATTTAATAGATTTTCTCCTCTTTGTGTTCAATGAATTATCCTCTGAGTATTGTAACTTAGCTCTGTGCTAAGTTTATAAGAATTTTTGTATGGAAATATTAATAAGTAATATAAAGGTTTATAAAGTCTTCAATAAAATGATAACAATTATAGATTATTACAATTATAAAATCTATAAATACAATAGAATAACTACAGTACAAGTTTATTAAATAAGTTTAAATAGGTATATTTATTTTTTAGCTTTAAAAATATTCAAAAGTTTACATTATAAATCATAATTATAAATTTTAAATTTATTAAGATTCTATAAAATTAAAGTCTATAAAATAAGCAAAAATTTAAAAAGGTAATCAATTATGAGTTAATAAAATAAGCATAGGCTCATAAAAGTAAATGCTTATAAAATAAATATGTCCAGCTCTAAGGACCTTGTAAATAAGATAACAATGTTATAGTGTAAAAAACCCTGGGGTCCTATTGTGAAGATTCAAATTTGAGAACAACTGTTACACTTCCTTGATGTGTGGCCTCTTTGGGGTTCTATTTCTTCAGCAATAAGAAGTATAATATATAATTCGTATTTTTTAAAAAGAAGATCCCAATAAGACAATGTATTTGAAAACAATCAGCACTACCAAAAAATTATACATCTCTGGAATTTCAAAAGATGTGACAGTTACACCAGCCAATGGCCCACTTACTTGTAGGATATGAACTCTAAATTCTCTAGGAGTTCAGAAAAGATAGGAAGGAAAATGAAAATAGGAAGTCATCTATTCAAATATGAGAAAACATCGCAAAGAAGAAATAGTTCTCCCAGTTCCCATATGTCACTCATGGTCAGCTTCATACCCAAAATGATCCCAGAAGTTTAGTTTCTGAGAGATCCAAATCTAAAGTGATCACCATGGAACTTTCAACAGGAGGGAGGGAGGAAGCCAGGGATGCTATAACCTGCATCTCTGCAGATGGGCTGCTTAGAGACTGGCAGTAAATTTGGGTAAAGTTATCAATGGGTAGGGGGCATCTCAAAGGCTGAATTGTGTCCTCCCAAAATTCATATGTTGAAGTCCTAACTCCTAGTACCTCAGAATGTGATTGTATGTGGAGCCAGGGTCTTTTAAAGGGGTGATTAAATATTTAAAATGTCATTAGGGTGGGCCCCGATCCAAATGACTCTGGCCCTTACTAGAAGAAGGAATACACATACACACATAGAAGAAAGATCATGAGAAGTCACAGGGAGAAGGTGGTCATCTCAAGCCAAGGAAAAAAGTCTCAGGAGAAATGAACTCTGCTAACATCTTGACCTTAAACTTCTAGCCTCCAGAACTATGAGAAAATAAATTGTTTAAGCCACTCAGTCTGTGGTACTTGGTTATGGCAGCCGTAGAAAACTAACACAAGGCATCTTAGCAAAAAAGACAATAAATATTAGGGGGAAGGGCTTTCAGGACAGAAATCTTTTGGGGACTTTCAGGTAGTCAGTGTAGGAAAAGTTTCCAAATGAATTGGGAGAAAGGGTGCTTCAGTAACCGGCAATAAAGCAGATGCAGAAATTTGGATGGGTAGTGTTCTGTATATTAGTATTGAGTATGCCCTGAGGGTACTCAGGTAAATAAGAGGCTGTCTTACCCTCAAGGATATCACCCAAGTCTAATGAGGGAGAGATGTAAACAAATAATATTCTAAAGGAGCAGTGCATATTAAGGATAGAGGAGGAAGAGCATCCAGCCCAGCCAAGAGAGCAGCTCCTATGGCCAGGAGGCTTCTGGGAGGAGCTGGTACAGGACCTGATTACAGGAGGTCATCACAGAAGTCAGGTAGACAAAGGAGTAGGGACAGGGAGGGGGCGGAGGGTGTGGGGATATGAAAAGAGGTTTACGGTGTTTCAAGAAAAGGAAATATCATGGGGGCAAGAGGTATGGAATAAAAACAAATGGCTTTTTATGTGAGCCACAAATAAGTTGAAGCTGTTGGATCTTATGGAGTGAGGCAGGGGTGGTAAGAGATGGCACAGGGAAGGTAGGCAGAAAGCCCAGGATTCTTTCACAACAATGTTTGAATCGGTTTCTTGGCCAGCAGACAGGAGCACACAGTTGAGAGGAGGAAAGATTCTTAACCATTCAAGCTGCTATTGGAACAAATCAGGAAAGATAGGCTAATGCCTGAAAATCTGGACTAGCAGAGTAGCAGAAGGGCTAGACAGTGGAGAGACTTAAGAAAGGGTTTGGAATTAAAATGATCAGAACTTAAACATTTCTTGGACTTGAAGATTGAGCTAGGAAGAATTAAATGCCGTTTTCTAGTGAATGAGAGAATAGAGACAAGGAGTACACACTCCTGATAGGACTCTAAGAGAGAGAATGACATAGTAAGCGTGCCGGTGAGGCACATGGAGGGTCCGTGGGCTGGCATCAGTGTATGCCTTAGGCACCAAACCATGCAAAGAGCACTCACCACTTTGGAGTTCTGATTTTAAACATATCATTATTTGATGTAAATTTGGTACTACATTTTGGCACTAACCTGTCTTCTGGTCTCAGCTTGAACTTCCTTGTGCAGTCAACATTTTCTGCTTCCTCCCATGCAAACATTTGGCTTATTTATTCCCTGTTCTTTCTCAGACCTTTGCCTCCCCTTCTCATAGACACTGCCTCCACCAGCCACTAGCCATGGAACTATGGGCAAATTGCTTCACCCTTCAAACCTTATACTTCCTTGCACAGAAAATGAGGATAAAGACGATGTCCATCACAAGTTCATTGTATACATTAAGTAAAAACAACAACCACAACAAAAACACAGGGTTCCACAGGAGCACGAGGAAAGAAGTTCTATTCCAGCCCTGATGCTGGAGATGGGTGAGGTTTAGGGAACTCAAGAAATCTTCACACAAGTGGTAACCTCACTTCTACTTTCACTCATAAATATCTCTTCCTTGACCTTGTGGAAGATTCTCCACTCTTCTTCTCCTCAGATCTGCTCTCCACACTATCTAAGACTGAGAAGTCTTTTTAAGAATGAATGGAAGTGTGATCCCCTGCTCTACTGCCTTCCCCCTTAAACCAAACACTCCAGAAGTTTTCTACTGCGCTTGGATGCAAACTAAAATTTTATCTTGGCCTACAAGGCCCTTCCCAGTCAAACTTCCTCCTACCTCTCCTAACTCATATTGACCCTTTCTTCCTTTTGGTGTCTTGAATGTCAGGTTCTCTTCTGCCACAGGATGTTTGATTATGCTCTTCTTTCCTCTGGAAGAACTCTCCCTGTTCCCTGCATCCCACTCAACCTCCTCATTTCACTTTCTAAGTCACTCCAATCCTCCCCTCAGTGTGCAGCTCAACTGTTATTTCCACTGGGTTATACTTTCTTCTTTCTGTGTTCTTATCCCATACAGCATTTCCTCCTTGGCAGAGGTTACCAAAATTGTTATTGATTTGGGCATTTTCTGTACCTATCTGTATATGCCTTTTAATAAAAAAGCACATATTATTTGGGCTGTAGGTAGTATTTTCACCATAGCATCTGTGCTGTAGACTCCTTCTGTAAATATGTTCACCACATCACTAATTATCTAAAAGTCAATTTTGCCATAAAAGATAAAAAAAATAACTGGTTGACTGATTTGATTTCTCTGTGGATGCAGTACTCCCCTTTTTATGTTATATAAGTCTTAACCCTGATAATGATCTATAGGGTAGGGCAGAGTTTTGAACCCACAATTCCCACAGAATTTAGGAATATCTATCAGTGGACATGTGACAATATGCCAAGAACAAACAGTGTAGATGGCTTTCAAAATATAATACAAAAAAAAAAAAGTAAAGAAAACCAACACAATACAAAGTTTAGTGACAAATATGCACTCCAGTGTTTGGAAACTGATACCTCTCTTAATTAATGAAGAAATTTCAGTGAAAAAAATAAAAGATACTAACCAAGACAAATTATTTTTTTTAATAATAAATTTATTTTTTATTGGTGTTCAATTTGCCAACATACAGAATAACAGTGCTCATCCTGTCAAGTGCCCCCCTCAGTGCCCATCACCCATTCACCCCCACCCCCCGCCCTCCTCCCCTTCCACCACCCCTAGTTTGTTTCCCAGAGTTAGGAGTCTTCATGTTCTGTCTCCCATTCTGATATTTCCTACCCATTTCTTCTCCCTTCCCCTCTATTCCCTTTCACTATTATTTATATTCCCCAAATGAATGAGAACATATAATGTTTGTCCTTCTCCGATTGACTTATTTCACTCAGCATAACACCCTCCAGTTCCACCCACGTTGAAGCAAATGGTGGGTATTTGTCGTTTCTAATGGCTGAGGAATATTCCATTGTATACATAAACCACATCTTCTTTATCCATTCATCTTTCGATGGACACCGAGGCTCCTTCCACAGTTTGGCTATTGTGGCCATTGCTGCTATATACATCGGGATGCAGCTGCGCCGGCATTTCATTGCATCTGTATCTTTGGGGTAAACCCCAACAGTGCAATTGCTGGGTCGTAGGGCAGGTCTATTCTTAACTACCAAGACAAATTATCAAGCAAAAACCTCCGCAAATGTATACTTCTATGAACGAAAGACTTTGAAGGTAAGTATTTAGATAAAATCCACAAAATAAAATCAATTATTTGTGGAAGACTGCCATAATCTATACATTTTAAATGTATTCAAATATTTCATATTTTACAGTAAAGTCTTTCTAATTTTGTTACTCATTTTTCATGTTTCATTATGTCCTTTTGAATGAATGTCCATCTCATTTTTCATGATTTTATCTTATACACCAAAATTATCTTATGGCCAATTAGTGATTCAGTGAAAATGACTGATGAAAATGCTTGAGGCAAATGTGCTTATGGCAAAAATACTGGACATGTATTATTTGCTTCCACTCCCCATGACTAAGCGCCCCCCAAGGTCAAGGCTTTCTCTATTCTTATCCATCACTGTGTCCCACAACTCTAGCACAGCACCTGGCATATCAACAAATACTTATTGAGGAAATAAATGAATAGGAAAATGAACAAATTGATTAATTCCTAACATAATTCTTAGAAAAGAGGTAAGAGAAGAATAGGTAAAGAAAACAGGGTAGAGTTTTCCAGGAAGTAGGATAGTACACATAGAAAGATTAGAGAGCAAATGTATTTAAATATTTGCACATTGTTTGAAGGGTGTTAGGATACCTCAGAGGCTGGAGAGGTGGGCAGGGCCAAACCACTAAGGACATTGATTATCGTGAAGATGTGAAAAATCCAGTAAAATATTTTAGGCGAGGAGCACCCAGATTGGCTATATGCTCCATAAAAATCACTTCGGTGTCATGGTAAAGAACATATTAGAGTGTGAATCTGGAGGCCCAGAGGTCAGGCAGGATCCTGGGAGCTAAAACAGACAGTGACATTTCAGGATATAGAGAAGAAACTGGATTTGAAAGAATCAGTCTATCACTCTCATCAGAGCTAATTGTTGAACAATATTAAAAGTTTTTTTTTATATGACTTGGTTCTTTGTGCTTAGTGAATGCCCTCACTCTATCTTGTAAATATATCCTGGTGCTGAGTTAGTATTTTATTTTTGTGTTCCTCAATTAAAGAAGAAGAGAGTGAAGGTGCTCCTGGAGTGTGGGTAGGGAATGAGAAAGAAAAGGCATCAATCAAAGGTATAAAAACCTGTGCATTTGTTTGGGGATGCTGAGTCTCACTTTAACTTTTAAACTAAGGGAAAAATTGTGTCCAGGTGATGTGAATAAATCATCAAGATATAAGTAAATTATAGTAGATACCCTTCTGAGTGGCATTTTGGCAACAACTTACCTTCACTATAGTTTCACTATAACATTCAGGGCCAGCTCCATGGGTGTGTGACCTCCACAACAGTACAAAACTCAATGCTTACAAGAGCCCCATTCTGTTATTGCCATCCTAAAATTCTTAATAATTTTATCTTTAAACATTATTTTGTAAGTGAAATCTGAGGGGAGGAGGGAGGATACCCATGCATAGAGGAGATGCACACAGTGTGTATGTCTGCAGCTCCTTGCCATCTCATTTACATATAGTGTTAGCAATGTCCCATGAGCATAAAATGCCAGTGAAACCACAATGGGTGGGATTTCAGAGAGACTTCGTGCAAGTTCAAGGTCTAAGTGTGTTATGTCCATAACTGAGTAAAGAGAAGCTGAGAGTCCTGACAGACCATGCTTTCCATTTGGACTTGAACTCGCTTCAAATATAACATGAAAGCAATAGAAACATGAACAACTAAGGAATCCTGTCATATCCTTTACTCTCCCTTAAGCCAATCATTCAGGCTAAAAATAATTATATACAAAGAAAGGAAAAGATGGGGCAATCCATAGTTCTTTCTCCTTAGAGTCCTTCCTGGCTCCACCATAAGCCAGACGTCAAAGTGTTGGTAGAATATGTATGTACCAAGAAGTGGAATAAAAATAAATTAATTAAATTAAATTTTAAAAATGTCTTTAAAATAAGAAGTGGAATAAAAACACTTGAGTAAATTGTGCAATGTGTCCACTGTTCTGGTGAGAATATAATACAAATGCTTATACAAGCTACACATTCACTTCAGTGAGTCTGCATACAGGTTAAATGCTCTTATATTTACAAAGTTGACAATGCACAATGTAGATATAAATGATAAAATCCATACTAATAATTTAATATTTCCTTACTTAGAATGACAACAAAGAGCAAATAAAAAACATCATGACCAACTAAGAGAGAGAGAGAGACACTGCAGAAGAAAGGAAAACACTTTATATTTTAGTACATTTAATGGCATTTGATTTTCCTGTTTTTTTGAACCAAAGATCCTGCATTTCCATTTTACTGAGAGCACTGCAATTAATGACGCCAGGAGCCCTCCTAAAAGTTTAAACACCAGGTACTAAAGTAGCATTGCAATGTACTGAAGTAGCAACAAGATAATGACCAATGACCTGATGCAAACAGTTAAAAAAATAGCTAATAAAATTCAATTGTATTTAAAAAACTAATGTATCTATGTAATCTACCACAGTGTGCATGGTCGGATAGGTGAAATCTACACTTAGGCAAATTTATCTTGATATAATGTTAGAAGACTATGATAAACTGTACTTTTTTTTGTGTGTGTGATAAACTGTACTTGAGATACATTCCAGTGCTTTGCTCATATCAGGAGTTCAGGTAAAATACAAGTGACAAAGAGTCAAATTGCATTCCAAAATCTCTAAAATTGATTTGTCCCCAAATATATGAACCTCATCTGGTTCAGGCACCTCTAGATACTCTTAAACTATAGGCTCAAGCTAAACTTTGAATTCTGAAGCCATGTAGACAAAATTTCTGTTTTCAAAAATTAAATCAATTAATATAAATTTTATGTAATACTAAAATAATAAAGAATGAAAATATCCGTGCATCCTTTATACTCAAATACAACTTCTAAGGAAAAGGAAATAAGCCTTTGTCCTTATACTTTCAAGCCTTTCTCTGTTCCCCAAGCAGATGTATTTTGACTATACTCATATGTTTTGTATAGTGACTCTTGGATTCATTTTTCAGATCTGGACATAGTAAAGTAAAAGATGTACAGCAATAAAATTCCCAACAATTAACTAGTCATCCTAAAATTTTCTTATGCTACTAGAAAATAAAGGTCTATTGGTAATTCAATCCCAGGTCTCCAGGATCATACCCTGGGCTGAAGGCTGCGCTAAACCGCTTAACCACTGGGCTACCCCCTACTTGACATTTGTATGACAGGAACTATGATAAGTAAAACCCTGTGAAGTAACTATGATTAATATGCAGAGCAAGAAATCAGTTTATTTATTTTATCAATTTAATAAATTGATATAAATTGGTTAAGATAATCTATATATAATGACAAAGCAGGATTTAAACACAAGGTTGTCTGGCCTCCGAAAGCTATATTGTTCACCAATATGCCACACGAAAAAGGCATTGAAAAGAATTGATTAATTTAGAACAAGTATTTAGAACAGATTCTGTTAACTCTAAATAACATTAAACAGCAACAGCCATCTTCCAAAGTTCTTTATTTTTCCCAGTATCTGTGTAGACCACCATAGGCAAGATGGTGGGTATGTCATGGAAAAGATGGAACACTCCATGGAATGGAGAGCATGACAAATCATTTGCCAATATTCTTCAGTTACTAGCAGCTACTGATGCTGCATTGCAACTCTGGTAAACAGCGAGTCTTAAGTAATAAAAATAACTGATATTCATACAATCTTTGTGCCCTAAAACTTTATAGATCTGAACACTGCTAGGCACAAGGAGTGATAGGTTTCTTCACCATCTACATCCAAGTGTTTCTTTAAAATTAGTGAATTTTTCAGGATAAGTACAGAGTGGAAAAGGAATATAATTTTTTTTCTGTTTTATTTCATTTTATTTTTATAGGTAAATATTAAATTTGAATCAACTTATCAGAATATGAACTGATTTAATCTTTTTTACAGCTTTATAAGGCTGATATGTTTTGGGTGGTTGGTTGGTCTTGTTGCTATTGCTGTGTTGATGGTAGTTTTTTGATGTTTGATTGGCCGAAAGTGTTACTAATGCATGGCTCCTGATAAAGGCTTCAAGAACATTTTATCAAAGTAAAGTGTATTCCTTCCTTGGGTGGGATTTCCCTCAATTTTCTTTTTAAATTTCTATTATTTTTTTTTATTTTTAAAAATTTCTATTATTTTAAAACATTGATAACACTTCAGAAAATTTTCAAGTTGAATAGATTTGGTACATACTAGGGGCATTTCTTCATATAATGCAGCTGCAGTTATAAAATCAAGTCACATCAAAAGGCAACATTGGAATCCACTTAGAAATCAGTAGTAACAATCAGCCCCAAGGAAAATACTTCCGTTAGCCCAACAGAGAAGGGTAGAGTAAGACAATAAGAAGAGTTGAACTATTTTCTTTTGGTTGCTTATGTAATTACATTGTTTCCTGAACTAACTCTGTTTTCAACGCTTCTCTCTAAAAATTACTATTGAACAGACAGTTACAGTATCATCTGCTGCCTGCTGCTTATAATTGACAAGTGATTGCTAGATGCAAATTGTGTAATTAATCAGCCTTGAAGAAAAGTGAAAACTGTGTCCTCCATCCAAATGCAAAGCTAGTTTTTTGGTGTTAGTCTGGTCTATTTTTGAAGCATGGGCTGATGTGAGCACATGCATACCAGCTGCTACTCCCATCGGGGCCACTTCAGCCTTCACAACGTGGGCAGCTGACTCCGTCATACATTACACCAGGTGGGCCTGAACATCTTCATGTACTTCATCTTCAGTCACATTCAAGGGCAGGGAAATGCCTTTCCATTGTTAGGGAAAGGCAGCCTTTTCTAGCAAAGAGCAGACGCAGCAGATGCTAAGCCCAACTGTGCATTACACATAAAACCCAGTAATAGTATTCAAATAACACTCTTTTTCCAATCCTCAACACTCTGAATGGACAGTTTATTCTTTCTGAGTGTTTCCATCATTTCATTTAATAATCATAAAAAAAGATGATTCTGAACCATGAAAATGTACTTGACAGTTAAAGACAGATCGGGGTAGAATTAAGCTCTTGATAGAGAACAATCCATTTAGGTTCTGAATTAAAAAAAAAAATCCATCTAAGAAACTCAGAGGATGAATCACCATTGCTTGTTTGGAAACGGATATTTAGGTGCTTCACTGACAACCAGGTGTTTAGTTTCTTTGAGTGACCCTGCCAATAATTCCTTATTCCCCTTATTTTAATGGATTTTCATTACTTAAAGTCTTATGGAAAGTTAAAAATACAGATAAACCTAACAACACAGACACTATGTTCTTCTTAACATTCTCTTTTTAACTTCAGGATTTCTCCTCTAATATTAGTGTATGTATACAAATAGTAAAACCAAAAAAAAAACAAACAAACAAACAATAGAAGCAATAACAAAAATCTGATGCACCTCAATCCATCATTACCTTTGGTGTATATCTGGACTCTAGTTGAGCTGGCATGATAAGAATTAAGAACTTTTAGCCACGGTAACTTCTTGCAAGATACATCCATGAAGGCAAAAGAAACAAAAGCAAAAATGAACTATTGGGACTTCATCAAGATAAGAAGCTTCTGCACAGCAAAGGATACAGTCAACAAAACTAAAAGACAACCTACAGAATGGGAGAAGATATTTGCAAATGACCTATCAGATAAAGGGCTAGTTTCCAAGATCTATAAAGAACTTATTAAACTCAACACCAAAGAAACAAACAATCCAATCATGAAATGGGCAAAAGACATGAAGAGAAATCTCACAGAGGAAGACATAGACATGGCCAACATGCACATGAGAAAATGCTCTGCATCACTTGCCATCAGGGAAATACAAATTAAAACCACAATGAGATACCACCTCACACCAGTGAGAATGGGGAAAATTAACAAGGCAGGAAACCACAAATGTTGGAGAGGATGCGGAGAAAAGGGGAACGCTCATACACTGTTGGTGGGAATGTGAACTGATGCAGCCACTCTGGAAAACTGTGTGGAGGTTCCTCAAAGAGTTAAAAATAGACCTGCCCTACGACCCAGCAATTGCACTGTTGGGGATTTACCCCAAAGATACAGATGCAATGAAACGCCGGGACACCTGCACCCCGATGTTTCTAGCAGCAATGTCCACAAAAGCCAAACTGTGGAAGGAGCCTCGGTGTCCATCGAAAGAGGAATGGATAAAGAAGATGTGGTTTATGTATACAATGGAATATTCCTCAGCCATTAGAAACGACAAATACCCACCATTTGCTTCGACGTGGATGGAACTGGAGGGTATTATGCTCAGTGAAGTAAGTCAATCGGAGAAGGACAAACATTATATGTTCTCATTCATTTGGGGAATATAAATAATAGTGAAAGGGAATAGAAGGGAAGGGAGAAGAAATGTGTGGGAAATATCAGAATGGGAGACAGAACATAAAGACTCCTAGCTCTGGGAAACGAACTAGGGGTGGTGGAAGGGGAGGAGGACGGGGGTGGGGGTGAATGGGTGACGGGCACTGAGGGGGCACTTGACGGGATGAGCACTGGGTGTTATTCTGTATATTGGTAAATTGAACACCAATAAAAAATAAATTTATTATAAAAAAATGGGCAAAATGGACAAGCCACGTAGTGATGGAAATGTTCTGTATTTTGACTGTTCCAGTGTCAGTTTGTTGGGATACTGAACTGTGGTTTTGTATTTGCATTTCCCTTAGGGGAAACATGATCGAGGGTACAGGGGATCTCCAGTATGTCTTTATAAGATCATAGGAGTCAACAATTATCTCAAAATAAAAAGTCTAATTTAAAAAAAAAAAGAACTTTTAGTACCTGACTACCAAATAAATGAGTGTAACAGAAAACAACAGAATTCAGACTAAGGAAGGGTTGTTTTATCAATTTTTATCCAGGAGGCTCCCCCTCTGTTGCTGAATTTCTTTATCTTTTTTTATTTTTTTAAAGGATTTTATTTCTTTATTAGAGAGAGAGAAAGAAGGAGCAGGGGAAGGGGGAGAAGCAGGCACCCCACTGAGCAGGACATGAGGCTCAATCCAGGCAGGTGCTCTGGAATCATGACCTGAGCCCAAGGCAGACACTTAACCGCTTAACCTACTGAGCCACCCTGCCACCCCTTTGTGGCTGAATTTAAACCCCGGTATCTATGAAATCTATTTGCTTTGGTTGAAATTTGGAATCAAACTAAGGTCAGTATTAATCTTAACGTCAAGCATTTAGGTTAATATTAAAACTTATGATGTATTGAGAGGATTCACTTGCTTGGTTATTTTTAAGGGTGCCATTCATATACTTGAAATGTAGCTCTCAGTTGTATTAATTTTGAAAATTATGCAGCAGATGTAGGTATTTACCTTCTTTTTGTAATTTTTTAATGTAAGTCCAATGCATGTGTCCTGACTTGGAAGGCCTGAGCATCTCATACACTCTGAGAACGACTTTGATTGAAAATATACGCTATACTCAAAGCAGCTATAAACTACAGCCGTGCGCATTTGCTTCAGTTTCCTGAAATGTGTGTGTACAAGTAAAATTGAAAATGATTTGAAGTAAGCAATAGTAATCAAGAAAGTGTGATATTGGCAAAAGAATAGAAAAAATAAATCAACGGAATAGAATAGAGAGCCAGAAATAGATCCACATAAACATAGTCACTAATCTTTGACAAGAGAGCAAGGCTATATGATGGAGCAAAGATAGTCTTTTCAACAAATGGTACCAGAACAAGTGGACCTCCACATGAGAAAAATGAATCGGGACAGATCTTACATGCTTCACAAAGATTAACTCAAGATAGATAACGGGCCTAAATGTAAAATGCAAAACTATTAATTTCCTAGACGATAATATAAGAGGAAACCTGGATGATCTTTGGTGAGGAGATAACTTTTTAGATATGACACTGAAGGCATGATCCATGAAAGAAATAATTGATAAGCTGGATTTCATTAAAATTAAAAACTTCTTGTCTGTGGAAGATAAAGAGAATGGGAAGACAAGCCCCAGACTGGCAAAATATATTTACGAAAGACACATCTGATATAGGATTGTTGTCCAAAATATGTAAAGAATTCTCAAAATTCAACAATAAGAAAAAAAACCGACCTGTTTAAAAAGTGAGCCAAACACCTTAACAGACACCTCGCCAAAGAAGATACACAGATGGCAAGCGAGCAATGAAAATATGTTCCACATTATACATCAGAGAAAGGCAATTAAAACAAGATACCACTGCACACCGGTTAGAATGCCCCAAATTCAGAACAGTGATGAAACCAACTGCTGACAGAGATGTGGAGCAATAGGAGCTCTCATTCATTGCTTATGGGAATAGTAAATGGTACATCCCTTTGGAAGGTACTTTGGCAATTTCTTATAAAATATACTTTTACCATACAATCCAGCAATCACACTCCTTGGTATTTACCCAAGGGATCTGAAAACTTCTGTCCACAGAAAATCCCACACACAGATGTTTATAGTACCTTTATTTAAAATTGCTGAAATCTAGAAGCAACCAAGATGTCCTTTAGTAGGTGAATAGATAAATAAACTGGTACATCCAGACCCTGGAATTCTTTCAGTGCTAAAAATAATTACACTATAAACCCATGAAAAGACACAGATGAAATTTAAATGCATGTTACTAAGTGAAAGAAGCCAATCTGAAAAGACTGTATGGAAAGGCAAAATATGGAGATAGTAAAAAGATTAGTGGTTGCCAGGCACTGGGGGAGGGGGATAAATAAGCAGAGCACAGACAATTTTTAGGGCAGTGAAACTATTGTCTGACTCTATGTGATAATGGATACATATTATCATGTTATTCTGTGCTTGTCCAACCCCATGAGAGGTACAACACCAACAGTGAGCCCTGAGGTAAACCATGGACTTTGGGTGATGATCGCGTACATCGATATAGGTTCAACAGTTCTACCGGATGTACCATTCTGGTGGTGGATGTAATAGGGGAGGCTGTGCATGTGTGAGGGCAGAGGGTTTATGGGAAATCTCCGCAACTTTCCCTCAATTTTGCCATGAACCTAAAACTGCTCTAGAAAAAACAAAGTCTTAATAAAATACAATCAATAAATTAAAATGGCTGGAAGGCTATTAGTTTGACATTTAAATATTTAATAGTGATTATCTCTGAATAGTATCCTCCTGGGAGAAAGGGATTCTGTTTTATTCACTGGTTCATCCCTAGTACCTACCATTCCACCTTGCACAAAACAGATGACAATGAATACAGTTTTGAGTCCTTATTGTCAAGTTGCATGCTGTGTGTGTTTTTGTATTTTCTAATTTTTTACAATGAAAATACCTTTATAATAATGAAAGGGAATGTTATTTTCACATTGCTTAATATTCTACTTCTTTTACTTATAAGAGCCACTTTGTCAAGTAGTCTATCCAGAAATTAAAATTTTAAAAAATGTAAGAGGAAGAGGACGTTGTTCCTTGCCTGCTCACACAACTGCTTTCTGAAAGCATTTCCCACCAGGAGCAGGGTGAATTTATGAAAACTGGGCTTGTTGAGACTATGCACAACTCTTCCTGCCAAGCCTGAGTGTTTGAGGTCAATGACTGGGCTGGTATGATGGAATTTCCTTCATAGTAAGATAAAAAGCCAGAATGTGTTGTCTTTCGAAGATAGTAAGCACTTGCTTTTCCTGTTTAATGGGGCCTTGGAGGTCAGGTCCAAATAGACATCTCTATTCAGAAAGATGGATTCTGTTGTGGCAATTTCACACTAATAGGAGGTAAAAACGAATTCCCTCTCCATGTGGGGAAAGGGAGTGAGTACTGAGAGTGGTGGTTCAGATACAGATTTTCATGACAGGTCGGTCTTGACCGAATCACTTTTGAGTGGGTCAGTGACCACTTCGTGACATCCTTGTGCGATTTTTTTTCCTTTAATTCATTGAAAAAAAATTTTCTGCAAGTGTTGCTCATACATATGAAATAACATTTGTGTAATTATCATTATTTACTTCTAGCCCTGTATTTCAAGCCTTGTTAAACTAGACAACTTAACCCCAGTAGTCAGTTTTGTGTTCTCCAAGAGCTTCTCATGCTAAATATAAGTGCTATTTCCATAGCACTGGTCACTGGCTATGATAGAGTTGGGTATGCTTACTATACCTGGTTCTCCTTTCCTTCCTGGATACATGAGAAGCCTTCCCAGTCTCTGTGAGGCCATGTTGGAAAAAGAGGTGTTCTTACTGGAGAAAGGAGCAAGTCCTAAGCAAACATGAAGAGAGTTATAAATTATCCTTCTTTTCTCCTGTAGTAGCAAACTCTGAAGAATCATGTGGAGGCAACAGTGTCAAAAGATGATGGAGACTTTGTCAATGTGGGTTCCTGAGTGACTAATGGAGCAGAACCTTCTGCTACCCAGCACTGTATTTGTGTTGTGTTGAGTCAAACCACTGAAATCTAGAAGTCAATTTGTTATCACGGTATAATGTAGCCTATACTGACTAATATATTGGTTAACACGTTGGAGACATATTTATGCCAAATAAGAGAGGAAACTACACAAATGTAGCAATGTATACATGCCTCATCAGTGTTTCCAGGGATCACCCAGTTTCTGACTGATGAATATGATCTTTCTTCCTGTGCAAGTAACTTAGATCAAGGATGAAATTCATTAATTTATTCAACAAGTTATTTTTTAGCAAGGCACTTTCTAAAAGCTGCAAATATAACACTGAACAAAATAGAGAGCATCCCTGCTCGCACAGAGCTTAGATTCCATGGATCTTAGATTCCAGGGATGAAATAAAAAGTAATTTCAGAAAGTTAAAAATGATAGTATTTCAGAAAAGTTAAAAATGCTACGAACAAAAATATATCAGGCAAGGGGGATAGGGAGATAAAGCATGGGGAAGGGTAGACATACTCCCAGTATTTATGACACCAAGTAAGTCTTCAGTGAATGAGGACCAGAGCATTGGAGCATACCAACCATAATTACATGAACTCTCGGCATTTCTTCAGTTCTTGTCTTGGAGTAGTTTCACACCACACTGTGCAGATGGCCTTGAGGACTTGCCCTATTCCTCCATTGCCTAATGAAGTAGGTGTGGCAGATGCTAACCTCTGAAGAGAAAGAGATCAGCCTCCAATAGAGATGTTCCTTAAACTCCTTCTCCGATTGCTCACTGCCTTCTATTCCCAACTGGCATTTGCCGGATTTATTGAATACTGGTTGCATTTTTCCCTCACAAACTTACTCTTGACTCCTGGTACTTAGAGGTGATATTTAAACTCCCCAGTTAACTCTCAATTCCTCCTCAAGGGCACACCTCATTCCCCAAATTAGAGATGCCAACTGATGTCTGCTCACTTCTACTGTCTTTTGAGGGAAACACTCCCCTTAGCCCCCGGTATCTAAGCAGCTACATTTTATACAGCACAATCCCTTTTATTTCCTTCCTCCTACTCCCATCCAAGCTTCAGATAATTAAGCTAATGGTGAGCACCTGAGCTAAGCTAATCCTTTGGCTTGCTGGTATTAAAGATGAGCTTAGACAACGAAGTTCTCTGTCTCCCAATCTTGAATTAAGTCATGCAGTCAGAGCGTACCAGTTGGTGGTATGAATTGAAGCTTAAAAAATGCCATGAAGCAGAACTGGGTTCATGGCAAGCCAAAAGCATGTGCAATCCAAAATTATGAGGCAGTAGAAACTATGAATAAGCAGAAAAAGCCTCATAGCAAAGAAAGCAAAACAAAGCTACCACTTGGAGATGGGCCCAGAATGAGAAGGAGAAAGGGAAAGAAGGTGAGTGTACTTTATCATCCCCTAGAGTTGTATCATGAAAGCTTTCCAGTTTTAGTCCTAATTAGAGTACTAAATCAACATATATCACTGCAACAATGTTATCCAAACCACCTTAAAAGGGTCAATCAGAAAAGCCTAGTCAACAAACCAAACCCTATAGGCCCTGTCAGCTTTTATGCTTTACCCCACTGCCCTTGGCAACTTGACCATTGTTGAAGGAGGTCATCAAGAGAATGGGACCACTAGTTGACCAAAGAGCTAGACCTGGACAATTGGGAGGCCCCTCACCCTCCCTCTTGTCCTTGGAATATTCTGCCCACTGTTCCCATGGCTGCAGACATTTCAAGGGCACAACCATGAGAGACCAAGGTGTTGTTGAGACCATCTGAGCTATGGACTATGGACTGGGACTGAACCTGAGTAAAGCCTCTACATAAACTGTGAATGATTCTGGCAGGCAAGTGCAGAGATCTACTCATTTTGCAGCAGCCTGAGACAAACCTCATGTGTAAATTCCTTTGCTTATAAAACCTGTCACCCACCAATCTGGAGTGGCCTGCCCCTTTCTTTGCTTGGTGAGGAGCATGGTGGGGAGCACCCTCCATGTATGGGCTCCAGTTTCAAATTTCACCCACGGAATTTCTGAGGTTGTGAAACCAACAATCATGCCGAGAAGACTGTTTCATGGCAACTGTGCTAGACACTAAGGACACACAAGAGAGACCTTTACTAATTCCTTCCACCAGAAGGCCAGGTGACAGGCCTGTAAACTACAATTTTTGATGAAATGATAAATGGCAATTGAGATTTTTCAAGTGCAAAGCAAGTATTGAGGATGAAAATTCAAATCAGCAGTCACAGGCAGGGATCAGCATACTGTCTATATGGTCCTCACCCTCAGTGTTTTAAGTTTGTCCTTCTAGGCTCAGTTTCCCTGTTTAGGGCCTACGGGCCTCATGGGACTCAGCACTCTGCCATGAGACCAGACTACTAAGTTGGTGCTTAATGATGCCCCGTCTTGCTCACTAGTGCCCCTGCTCAGGAATTGGACCACGACAGCTATTTTTTCCTCCTCCCTGTTCAGCTTCCAGTGGCTAGAGTTCCTCCCTGAAAAGTCTAATTGTTTACATTAGGTCAGGCAAATATTAACTGAACATCAAAGGACTTCCCACCTCAGAGCCTTAGGCTTGCTGTTCCATCTGCTTAAAACATTCTTTTATTTTTTTCCGCATTCATCCATTCAGCAAATCATGGAGATAAAAAGAAACAGAAGGGGAAAACCTTGAGGCTTTTCCTCATATTTTGCCATCATTCACTCCCTTATTTCCTCCAGGTCTTTGCTTAACAGTCACCCATGACAGCATTACAAGTTAATGGTATATAAGATTACAATTTGCCCATCACTATCTCTTTTTGCCTTATTCTTTTTTCATAGTGCTATGGTCATTTGACACATTTTATAATTATTTTTGTGTTTTTCCTATCCTCCCCACTGGTAGGTAAGCTCTGTAAGAGAGAGAGATTGCCAGACATTGCCAATATCTGAGACACAATTGGCATTTAGTAGGTGCTCAATAAATATTTGTTGAGCGAGGAATGAATTTAGGGAGTCTCCTAGAGGATAAAACCTGTGCTGGATCATAAAGGGTTTTCATGTAAATACAGATGGAGAAGCATTCTAAGCACTGGGAATAGCATTAGCTAAGGATCAAAAGTGAGAAACAAAATGGTGTACAAAGCCACAAAAGTATGAACAAATTAGTATATATATACATATATATATAATATAGCTGAAGTAAGGTGCAGAGCACAGAGTAAGCAGAGGCAAGTCTGGACAGATAGGCCAGATTACATAGAGCTTTACATGCCATACTAAAAAGCATGCGCTTTATTCAGTAGGTAAAATAAGTGTCCATTGAAAAGTACATATACATTAAAAGTATATATTTGAACTCTGTGGTAGGCAGAATTCTAAGGCAGTCCTTCAAATTTCTAGCCCATTGTGTACACATATCTTCTCTCAGTTATTGAATTAAACACTAATTTAGGTGTCACTGTTAGGGATTCTGCAAGTGTAATTTGGGTTCCAAGTCAGTTGACTTTAAGATAAGGAGGGCAGGGGGATCCCTGGGTGGCTCAGCGGTTCAGCGCCTGCCTTTGGCCTGGGGTATGATCCTGGAGACCCGGGATTGAGTCTGCCTTGGGTTCCCGGCATGGAGCCTGCTTCTCCCTCTGCCTGTGTCTCTGCCTCTCTCTCTCTCTCTCTGTCATGAATAAGTAAATAAAATCTTAAAAAAAAAAAAAAAAAGATAAGGAGGGCAGGGGGATCCCTGGGTGGTGATTTAGCGCCGCCTTCAGAGCAGGGCGTGATCCTGGAGACCCAGGATCGAGTCCCACGTCAGGCTCCCTGCATGGATCCTGCTTCTCCCTCTGCCTGTGTCTCTGCATCTCTCTCTCTTCCTCTCTCTCTGTTTCTATCCCCCCCATCTCTCATGAATAAATAAATAAAACCTTAAAAAAAAGATAAGGAGATTATCCTAGGTGAACCTGACCTAATCAGATGGGCCCTTACAGGGAATTGACCTCTTCCTGGCAAAAGAGATTGTAAGCATGAGATAAAAATGATATGAGGGAGATTCTCCACTGCTGGAAGGAGCCATGTGACAAAAAATGGAAATGGTCTGCAGTTGCTGAGAGTGGTCCCTGGCTGGTAGCCAGCAGGGAAACAAGAACCTCAGTCCATTAACAGAAAGGAACTGAATTCTATCAGTGACCAGAATGAGCTTGGAAGAGGATCTTGAGTTCCAGATGAGAAACAGCCAACCAACACCTTAATTTTAGTATGGTGAGATCCTGAGCAGGGAATCCAGCTACTCCAGAAATGTGAGCTCATAAATCGGTGTGGTTTTATGCTGCCATGTTCACAGTGAATCGCTTGGCAGTAGTGTAAATACAGGTAAATAGCAATAGTAAATATAGGTTTCAGCTGGACTGTGTGGAAAACAGCTTGCAGAGGGTTAAGGCTAGAGACAGGGAGACAGTGAGGGGGTAGACACAATCTTCCGATGAAGGATGAAGGATTGCAATGAGGTCTGCCCTGCTGAGCTGACCTCATCACTGCTTTTGAACACTGTACTATAAAGCACCCAGCAACTTGGGAAGGAGCTCCTTTCCCTGGATGGGCTGGCTCCCCCAGCTCCAATGGGTCTAGTCTCAGTTTCCCTGTCTTCCCACCAACATGGGATACTGGCTCCCTACCAGTTTCTTGTTCAAGCCGCCTGAATTATGAAAAGCAGGAATGCTTTTTACCGGTAGCATCCTTCTGGAGGCAGGGACATATAGCAGTAGTTCTCAATCTTGACAGCCTACTAAAATGACTTAAGAAGCTTTGTAAAATATGATATCCAATGTAGCCCCTCACAGATTCCCAATTTACTAGCCGCAGGTATTGTTTTTTATTGTTTTCTCAACTTTCCCTGTGATTCTAATGCACAGCCAAGGTTGAGAGGAGCCAAAAGAAAATATACCTCTATAGGACATATGACATAGTAGCAAAATATCGTTCTCTTGTCTATTGTTATAATAGCATTATGAAATCTCCTTCCTCCTCTTCTCTTCCCTTTCCATCTCTACCAATAGGGAAACTATCATCATCATCATCATCATCATCATCATCATCATCATCATCATTTTATCATTATCATCATGATCATGTAAAATTTTGTTAAATTGACACTTCATTATATAAATGATTTTAGGTAGTTGTTGAGGAAGCAGACTCAAAAAATAATTAAACAAATTGCCCTAAAATCACAAAGCACAATCTCAAACCCATTTTCATGTCTCAAATGCTGTGTTCTCCACACCAACACTGTTCCATAAGATACAATAAAGAGTGTATTGCCACTCCTTACATCAGCCGTCACCTAGTGATCACCACCTGCATTGTCAAGTATGTTTCTGATTTCATTTGATCTTTACAATGGTGTCATCTGGTGGGAACAAATGCCTCCATAGTAATAACACTGAGCTTCAGAGTGGTTAAAGAACTGGCCCAGATTCAGACCACTATTACGTGATTAATTATGTATCAAGCTTCTGATTCCAAGTCCAGTATTCCTGATTGTACTTGCATAGATTGTGGAGAAAGTCAGAATATCTTAGGAAAAGATGGAATCCTCCAGTCCAAGTAAACCATAAAAACAATCCCCACTATTTCTTCACATTTCTCTTCCACCACTTGGAGTACTCCTATCAATTCTCCAGATGATTCCAAGCTCTCATTTGCCACCTGAACAAGTACTACAGACTACTTTATAAGAAATCTTGCTAATGACAACAGTGCAGTCCCTACAAGAACAGTGATCCTGACAAGAGATGGTATGACAAAAGCCATATGCATGTACAGGCACAGGTCTACATGTCTGTGATGTAAGGCGGAAACACAAGACATCCAAAACCCAAAAAGTTCACCATGATTATTGTGTTTTTCTTTTTTCTTTTCCTTTCCTTTCCTTTTTTTTTCTATTTCTCTCTCTAAATTTCATAAATGAATGTTTAAGATGTAATGTTTTGTAATTAGGAAAAAGTTAACAAATGAGGAGAAAGAAAATGATAGTTTTCAAAATTCCTTTTTTTCTGCCTTATCTATTCCACTGTCACATATTAGCTCCAAATCCCTCCCCTTCAAAATTTATTTGGTATTAGGCCCAAATAAACTGTCCCCTTACTATCACTATATTCATTCTTTATGATCGCAGCTATTCATGTTTACTAAATACCTATAAATTGTCATTGGCAATGGAAAGGTAAGTAATATTTTCTCTTTGTCCTCCAGAAACTTGCATCTAGAGTGGGAAATTAATTAATGGGCTATTATTACACAACTTAAGTATTACAATATAAGAAAGAAGCAACTCCTTCCTTCTCCAGTTTTCATCTTGAGAAAAATGTCTTCATTTATCTTGAAAGTCTACACTTTGCAGCTGCTACATTATGGGAAAGTTGTCTGGAAACAGCATGTAATATTTATGGGAAGAGATAGAGAAAATGTCAGCAGTGGAAGACTGGACTTAAATGTGTTTGAATAAGAGTAGGGTGACCCTAGCATTTATTGTTCAAGCTTTGAGATATTTTTGAGAATGGAGAGGGATGGCATTAATACTTATCTTGGGACAACAGATATAAAACCAAAACCTTCCAAGAAAACTGGGATATATGTTCACTCTCAATCCTCATAAAGGATTGAGGAGGGGAGTCAAGACTTTTTTCTATTGAGATGACTTTAGAAAATCGAGGGTATTTACTCAGATTTTTCATGTCTGGGTTTTTTGACGATACCGACATAATTTCCATTCATGTGGTTTGCATCATTCCACACATGGACCACTAATTTAATGAGTTTGTCATGTTTATACCAGGACATTTCCACTTGCTCTGCCTTCCTGGGGAGGTCCGAGTTTCTCACTTGCACCCTAGGACATTTCTGCCTAGGAATTTGTTCTGCTGGGTCCTTTGTCTCTGCCACCACATTTCTCACAACAGCAGCTGGGCCTCCCTCAGCCTCCTCGATGTGATTGGCAGAGGCAGGCTCAGTCACAGCTGCAGAGACAAAGGTAAAGGCCCCCTGGAGCTAGCTGGTGGGCAAAGAGCAGGGGCTCCAAGACTTTGTTGCTAGCACAGATTCCTCCGAATTCCTGTGGAATACGATTTAGGGGCATAATGAGGAAGCCCTGTCGTGTTCACCACATGAAGGCTTCATCAGTACAAAATTTCATTCGGCAAATGAACACAGACAGATGCACATTTCCTTCACCGATGAAATATTAAACATGACAGGTGTGTTACCCATCAGGAAGGCTGCATACAAAAATGCATGTGTAACCCACTAGGTCTTCCCCACTCTGCTTCTCCTGCTTGGCTGGGTTTGGGGAGGTAACATTCCTCCTGCCACTCTGTTCAGGTATTCAATTCCAAAAGTTATGGCCAGTGGTATCCTTGGGAAGATCATTTAAAAGCTTTCGGCTTTAAATTAAGAATCCATTAAGATAATAAAATGTTTTCTTCGAGTTTATTGTTATTCTGCCTAAGGGATCTGTGGGGGAACACAAGGTAAAAACTATGGAGAGAAAGATTCCAGTCACTATGGAAACAGATTCATTTATTTTTATGGGCTGATTTCTAATTCCTTTCCCTGGGCAAAGCTCCCACTAACTTCTGATGCTAGGTGATTATACTCATTCAGAGGACATTTTTCTGCTTGAGGTAGTATTTCCCATTTATTTGGGGAGGAGGGTAGCAGGGAAGGTGGGAGCAATACAGAGCCAAGACATATAAGAATATTTTTCCAAAGAGTTGACTCCAATCAGAATAGTCAAGTGAGGGGATCCCTGGTGGCTCAGCGGTTTAGCCCCTGCCTTTGGCCCCAGGGCGCGATCCTGGAGTCCCGGGATAGAGTCCCACATCAGGCTCCAGGCATGGAGCCTGCTTCTCCCTCTTCCTGTGTCTCTGCCTGTCTCTCTCTCTCCCTCTCTCTATCATAAATAAATAAATTAATAAATTAGTAAATAAATAAATCTTTTAAAAAAAAGGAATAGTCAAGTGATTGGAGTGAGGGGACCATATTCAGCATTCACTTCCGTTAGAGGAAAATATAGGTCCCTAATAGCTACTAGCTTGGTATCAATCCTTAAAATATGCAGAATACACAGATGGCAGGGCTCAAGAAGCATACTCCGGCATCTATGGGCTATGTTCAGTCTAGAACCTATTAAATATAACTATATGTAGATATCATCACAAAGGGTGGCATTCTTTAGGAACCACGATTTATTTCATGTCAATTATTTTTAACTACTATTTGCAGAGCTTACATTCTTTAATGGAATGTCAAATTCTGTCTCCTATGAGCAGTATATTTGTGGATAAGTCACAGTGTCACCACTTCCCCTATTGGTAAAATGGCAATAGTGATATATGGCAACTTCCAGGAACAAAAGAGCATTGTGATTAATATCTGCTATTATGCTGAACTCTTGCCTTGAAAAGTGTTGGGAATATAAATAGCATGCTGATGATTTAACTCAATCTGCTTTCAGAGATTCTGTGTGCTTGTTTGTTTGCATCAAAATGGCATCATGCCTAGTCATTCAATGAGCTATGCAATCCCACAAACTGTGAGGATGATCAATTGCAGATCTTTGCATCAGAATTTGTTCAAGGCTATGGAATGCAGACTGGAAAAGTACATGCAGAACTGGTAGAAAGATCAGTAGAGGAATTCACTCATCAGGTCTGACTGAATATCTACCACTCCCCTTTCAGACGACTCAGACATTAACCATCAATCCTGGAAAGCCATTGGGGCAAAGCCAGTGAAATAATGACTCAGCAAGTTGGGGTTCAGGTAAAGTTCAATGCCGTGTGTGTGTGTGTGTGTGTGTGTGTGTGTGTGTATATGGGTGTACAAAGGTCATGGGTGTGCTGAAAGGTTCCCCTGAGTGCAGTAAAATGTTCCCTACCTAATCCTTAGTACAGAGATTAGGCTTTAATAATTGGCTTTTCAATGCCTGAATGTTGTGTTTTCATATTGCCAAACATTTGATCATGAGACATCTAGATGTTTGACCAAATTCTCCATCACTATGTTTGACACATGTGCTACTATTTGTTTATTGCACTGCAAATATGCACAAAGCTCTTCAGGGGATTGTTTGTCCCCTGTTACCTGCCTCATGTTCAGAGGACTCTAAATGATAATGAAGGCAGGATGTAGAGGTAAGTAAAAATATGTATAAGAGAAGACTAAATAAGTAAACCTGGGATGGAAAAGTACATGGTGTAATATTTTACACTCCAAGGGCAATTTCCAAAGCAGGGCAGGGAAGGCAATGTGTGTTTGAGGGTTTTGGTAAAAGCATCAATATCCCTCTGAATTAGAAACAACTAGAAATACATATAAGAGAACTATGGAGCAATGACACACTGAAATCTTCATTTTAAGTCAATAACCTTATATTGAGAGATATATGCAAGGTACTATGCAGAGGGTCCATGACCACAATGACTTTATAGCCTGGTGGAGGATACAAACATAAAAACAATACAACGGAAGGGAGAAGGAGGTGCCTAAAATGATGCCAAGATTCTTATTTGAATGACTAGCAAGAAATATGGGAGAATGAACAGTTAAATGTCGGTAAATTGAACGCCAATAAAAAATATTTTTTTCAAATATTACAAGAGAAACATGTATTTACTCCTCTTCACCACTGTCCCAACCAGCGACACAATACTAACAGTCTGCTGAATATCCTTCCACTTCTTTCCTCACGTTCATTTAAGCACACAAACACATAGACACATACAGGGTTTCTTTTTTAATTTTCATTTTGTTAGTATAATAATTAAATAATATTATACATATTTCTTTGCAAGTTGCTTTTTGACTTCAGAATACATGGACTACGTTTCACATCAAATAGCTGCAGAATAGCTATAATTCATAGTCATCTATTCTCCTCTAATGGACATTCAGGTCATTGCCAAGTTCCCACCACTAAAAACAATAAATATCCTTACACCTGTACTCTTATATAGAGATGTACTATGATTTCAGTAAGATGGAACCCAAAGTGAAATAGCTGGGTTAAAGGGTATATGTATTTTCCATTGTGACTGAGTCTTCCTGATTTTATTTTCAAAGAATGTGAAGCAAATTTTACTCTAGCAACAATAAATGGACATTTTTAGTGATGATGAGCAATTGTGAGAATTGGGAGCCTGGGAGGTGCCAGGAGAGAAAGGGAAGCATAGCTTTATTTGATTTTTGACATGCCTGCTAAATATCTATGTTGATACCCAGAAGGCAGTGAGATGCTTAGCACTGACCCTAAAAGATCCAATCAAATGTGAGTGAGGACATAGGAGTAGATAGAAGCACTCTGGGGAAGAGAGTGGAGCAGAGAAGAGGATGACTATAGATTCCAACATAGTTCCCCCATCACAGAGCTGAGTGGAAAAACTAAGAATCAGCAAAGGAGGCTGAGGATACAGGGAGGACAGAAGCAGAAAGTATACAGACTAAGAAAGCAGGAGGAAGGGCCAATTGACAGTTTTGAGAAGCAGGGTCATGGCTCTGGTGCCCAAAGCTGAGTGAGACCTTCAACCATAGTGACCTGGACGTTCTCTTCTTACACTTTATAGTTGGGGCACAGACATGAGAGTGCCGCTTCCAGATTTTATTTTATTTTTTAAATTTTATCTGTGTCCGTTCTTAGGAAAGGAGTAATATAGATCCATTAAATATACTTTCCTCCAAACAGCATCACAGGCATCCCAGCTATCGATGTTCATGTCCCTACCCCGCAGGAAGGATGTCCTTCAGTGAAGCTGCCGATGAGTTGGAAAAATGAACATGTTTGAGTTTCATCTCGTTCCCCCTCCCTGTGCCCTTTTCGTGAAAGAAGTGCTGGCAATCACAGAACAAAAGGCCCTAAATCATTCACTGAGCAGAAAAACTGCCTCTAAATTATCAGAAGCTGATTACATCGTGCTGACAGACACAGGCTACAATGCCGAAATCTTGCTGTCATCAGCTTCTCTCTCCGGACAATGGAAATAGAGTCCTCACCTGCCTATCATCAAAAGTCCTCCTGATGACAACCTCTAAAGATGTCTCTGCAGCACGTCTGTGTAATTATCTATAGCATATACCTCGTGACATTATCTGACGTTTGCGGAGGGGATTCAGGACAGGAAGTGGCCCTGTCATAAATGGGCACATATATCCACACTTAAAATATTTAACCTCTGGGAACACTTACAACCCCCTCTCTACCCATTCATTTCCTTTATTTAGTGATGATCCACCCTGTTAATGGAGCCACCTATTTGGGGGACACTTCAGAAAAGAACAGCCATTTCATAATATCACTAGGCCGTATCAGTGCAGGCCTGAGAGTATGTGTGGAGGAAGGCGAGCTTTTCAACTCTGACTTCATGGAGTCAGGAGACACAGGGGTATCAAATGCTGCTCCTCAGACAGGTTTTTAGGAGGATGATGTTTGCACAACAGTGATAAAAGCTATCCTGGGAATTGCAAATTCGATTTGACTTACAGCAGTCACTCTTGCCTCTGGAGACTGGGAGGATTTGAGCTGCAGAAAAAACAAAACAAAACCAAAAAAAAAAAAAACAAAAAAACACCCAACTCTTTGCATTGCCTGGAAATGAGTGTGGATTGACAAAATGAAATGGCACAGTAGACTGGCAGATAGACAATAATTGCAGCAGTCAGGCGACCAGGGTCGGTCTACCCCAGAGCAGAAAATTATCATTTTGATTATGTTCAGGAGGATCTATTCATGAGTACAGGTTTCCTGGTTGAGTCAGACTGAATATTTTTCTGGATTTAAAAAACAAAATTTGGGTAAGGATAAACAAAGGTAAATTCTTTGACCCAAAGCATTTTCAAACATTTATGCTTGATGAAGAACAGTCCTAAAGGGGAAAAAACAAAAAGGCTTCCCATCATATCACAGATCACTTACACATGTAACATGGCAGAGGTCCTATTCCACTTTTTGGCAAAGAGGCCAAGTGTTCTCCTCTGCACACACACACCCCTGTCATGCCTGAGCCTTCTTTTCCTCATGCTTTCTCGGGCTACGTGGCTCACCCCAGGTGACAGAGAACACTGTTTCTGTAAGAATGAGGAAGTGACAGGACTGTGGGGAGGGAGAGCAGTGATGCTTTTGCATGAGGCAACCAGTAGCTCATCAGACTGTGGATTCAGAGAGACCTGAGTTCAAATTCCATCTCAGCCAGTTATGAGGTGTGTGGCCTTGGGCAAGTTATATAACATTTGTTTCCTATGCATGAAGTAGGGAAAATAAAACCCAAGTCTTCAAAGTGTGGTAAACATCAGAGAAAAAAAAATAAACAAATAAATGAACCCATACATATACATGTTTAATGCTACTGGCACATAGTAGGCACCATCGCAATGTGATAATTATGTTGAGAATCTCTCTAATCTTATTAAAAATGCCTGAGTTGTTGACTATGTAGTCAACTAGTTTTCTATAATGTTAAGTGCCAAAAGCATTACTAAAGAAATACTCTTTTTCCATTGTTTTTTTTTTTTTTTTTTTCTCATGAAGCCCACAAGTTTTTTCCTCTTGAGTCACTTGGAGGGTTTGGGGTTGTGAACTGCATTAGACCCACGTTAGGTTCTAGTTTAATTGCACTGAGGTTAGAGGAAATCAGGAAGCCCTTTCTAATTTCTTAAGTGGCCTGAGGAATGAGGAACCTACCTTATGATAATTTGTGTTACTTGTTCTATGGGTCCTGCCATAGGACCACAAATTCCTTGCCAGCTCTCTCATGAGAATCCCTACCACCATACTCCATCAGTGTCTCCCTAGCCAAGCTGAGTTCATGCCCCCAATTTAGAGCTGGCCTACCAGAGGATACCAATCATGAGGTCTGGTTGTGACCAGAGGACTGGACCTAGGGAGAGGTACCTACCTGAGCCACTCTTGAAATAGCAAGAGCCAGAAGAGTGAGCCCAGGCCACCCTCTCCACATTCACAAACATCTGTGTAGCTCCTGATCTCTCCCAGGCTCTGAGTTAGGCATCAGGAGCAGAGTGATGAACAAGCCATGATCCCTTAGTGTCTAATAAGTGGTACAGACACATGAATTGTACTTATGTCATTATTGCCCATGATTGGGTAAATGGAGGGTACACAGAAATGAGGTCCCTGTCTCCAAAGTGAGGAAGTCACCAAAAGCTTCCCCAAGGAAATGAGATAGACATAGAAGTAGGAATCAGCCAGGCAGAGAAGGTTAGGTTGAGAATGAGGAAAGGAGGAGAGATTCTAGTATATTTGAAACAAACTAAAGGCAAGTCAATGCACAGTCCATTAGCCAAGAGACAAAGGCTAGGAGGCAATGGATCCAAGTAAAGGGGTTTGTACCTAGACAGACCTGGGATCAAATTCCAGTTCCACAATCTCTCTGTTCCCTCTGTACAATTTTAAGGAAGTTATTTAACCCCTCAAAACATCAGTTTCATTTTTGTGAGAGATACTACTATAATGTCCGCCTCTGAGGATTATTACAGTGACAAAATGAAATAATACACAAAAGTCACATTGCACCTTTCCCTTCTATGAAGTAAGCACTCAGGCTGTGTTAGTCATTATTACTATTAATAAGAATACCAAGGTGAACCATTTAGCTTCACACAGCAGGAATGTGGGGTAGGGGGCGGGGGAGATGGTACCCAGGGATAGTTTAGCTGAGTTCAGATCACAGGGGAAGCAGTAAGGAAAAGGAGCACCACAGACCCAGGTGAAGCTGTAACTGCATCACACCATGCTGTGACTGCTCATTCTGGTTATCAGGCCCAGGATGCATAGACATATATATGTCAGCCCACTCAAAAGCACAGGGACAAGACTCAGGGGCAGGTGAATGGATCATTTTCTCACTGCAGGGGGCTCTGTTCACAATTCTTCGTTGTATGGGACTACCCCTCGAATTGCAGGACATTTAGCATCTCTTGCTACATCCACTATATTCCAGTAGCCCTTCTTCATTCTCTGTGACAACCATACTTTTCTTAACATCCTCTAGGTTAGACTGTCCACCTGTTTTTTAGCCATGAGTATTTTGAATTTGAAATCATCTCTTAGTCAAAAAAGATTGGAAACTCTTAGGCCAGAAAAAGTTTAGAAAGGGATTTTGAACTTCAAAGTAATAGGCTCTACTGAAGGTAAGTGCTTCAGAATATATCCATGTTACAAACTACACTGATAAACACACAGTTCTTCAGAGGAAAATCCAATTTAAATAAATGATATTCATGTAACTTGTGCCTTTCGATCCTATATTCACCCACAAAGAAGAAATACCTCAGTAGGGATAATAAGTTTCCGTTTCTGATGTGGAACAGACCAATTCTATATCTCTGGCAAGAATCCACAGAGAACAAAGCAGAAATTGGCACAAACTATATGAGTGGTACGATTACAATTGTCTTTCAGAAATTTGTCAACAAATTGAGTTCTTGCACTATTTAAAAAAATTATCCAGGCATTAGTTTTAGAGAAAATAAAATCTAGCATTACTTCTTTGGATCACCTCACAAAAATGATTCAAGGCTGATCAGATTTTATTTGTCTTTTCAGTGCTGTTACTGAATGTGCTGAAACTCCATTTCCCCATATGTCCACCTTGCTTGTCTCTACAAAGATAACATAAAATACCATAGCATATGTGAGTAAGGAGGTAATCACTGAGAGTCCAGGACCGGGGATGGATCGATAGATACCAAATTCCATTCCAGAATCACTTTCTACTGTCCTTTTTGGGTTAAAATTACCCTCTGCTCTGCTAGTCTGGTGTCCAGAGATCACAACTGGAGCAGCTTGAAGACTGAGAAATCAATTGCACCCTTCGGAATATGGATTAACTGCTCCAAGGCCTGATGCCCACTGTCTGCATCTCACTCTATAGACAGAATGTCCCATGAAAGGCAGCCCCATATGCTGCTTTACCCTTTGACAGAAAGTAGCACTGCCTGTCCAGGCTGATGGCTCCTTTTTAGCTCTGCTCCTCATCCTTTGGCTGAACAGATGAGGATGAGACCCAGAGGGAGGACAATCAATCCTTATGTTCCCAAACTACTGGTCACATGAGATTTACTATTAAACAGGGTTGTGGTGTTTTACCTTCAGGGCAGATAAATAATGCACGTTTTCAAAAGGATTTTTGATATATTTTGTGTAGATAAACAAGACTGCTAGAGTTGTATTGAAAACTCACAGTGATAAACATAAAGAAAGAATTAAACATGGTTATCCAACCACAGAACCTACTGCTGGTCCAGCCAGGTTATGCATTAAGGGAAAGTATGCTGAGGAGAAGAGATGCTGGGGAGAATGTATGACAGTGGACAGTATGTGCACAATAGCTGGAGCCTCAAGCCAAGTCTACATGGTTCATTCTTTCTCTTTCTTTCTCTCTCTCTTTTCTAAAGATTTTATTTATTTATTCATGAGAGACAGAGAGAGAGAGAGAGAGAGAGAGAGAGAGCAGAGGGAGAAGCAGGCTCCATTCCCGGACTCAATCCCGGGTCTCCAGGATCACGCCCTGGGCTGAAGGCGGCGCTAAACCGCTGAGCCACCCGGGCTGCCCTCTTTTTTCTTTTCTTTTCTTTTCTTTTCTTTTCTTTTCTTTTCTTTTCTTTTCTTTTCTTTTCTTCTTTTCTTTCTTTCTTTTCTTTTCCTTTTCTTTTTTCTTTCTTTTCTTTTCTTCTTTTCTTTTCTTTTCTTCTTTTCTTTCTTTTCTTTTCTTCTTTTCTTTTTCTTTTCTTTTCTTTTCTTTTCTTCTTTTCTTTTCTTTTTTCTTTTCTTTTCTTTCTTCCCTTCCTTCCTTCCTTCCTTCCTTCCTTCCTTCCTTCCTTCTTTCAGAAAAGTGAAAAAAAAGATACCTTTCTCATCACCAATTTTCTTACGTGAAATATAAAATAAAGAAAGGCAATGACAGAGGGGTGCATGGGAAGTACAATCGGTTAAGCATCAGACTCCTCGTTTCAGCTCAGATGGTGGTCTCAGGATCATAAGATTGAGCCCCACGTTGAGTTCCTTGCTCAGCAAGTATCTGCTTAAGACTCTCCCTCTCCCTCTGCTCCCCCACTCATTCTCTCTCTCAAATACATAAATAAATCTTTAAAACAATTTTAAAGAATAAAAGGCAATGATAGATAATTTAAAATGTTTCAATGACATGAAATAAATCTAACAAAGGAAAATAGTAACAGTGTGTCCTGTAGGATTTCCTAAACTTTTTTTATTTCTCATTGAAAGGATTAGCCAGCATAAGGGTGGCTAAAACCATTCAATGGAGAAAGAATGGTCTTTTCAACAAATGGTACATATACATTTGCAAAAGAATGAACTTAGATTCCTTCCTCACACCATAGACAAAAATTAACTCAAAGTGAACACACTTAAATGTAAGAACTAAAACTATAAAACTCTTAAAGTAAGCATAGGAGTTAATCTTCATGACCTTGAGATAAGCAAAATCTTTTCAGATACAACAGCGAAAACACAAGGAACTAAAGAAAAAACAGGTACATTGGACTTTGTCGAAATGAAAAACTTTTGTGCTTCAAAGACCAACAAGAAAGTGAAAAGATAACCCACAGAATAGAAGAAAATTGTTAATTACATATCTGATAAGAGATTTGCATCCAGAATATATAAAGGATTCCTATGACTCAATAATAAAAAGACAACCCAATTTAAAAATGGCATAGGGTTTTTAAAAAATTCTCCAAAGATTTACAAATAGCCAATAAGAATACAAAAAAAAAAAAATGCTGAACATAATTAGCTATTAGAAAAGTGCAAATCAAAATCCTTGTAAGATGCTCCTCACACTAAAATGGCTATAATAAAAACATAAAAAATAACAAACATTGGCAAGGAAGTAGAGAAATTGGGTCCCTTATATATTAATGGTAATAATATAGGGGGCAGCCCAGGTGGCTCAACGGTTTAGCTCCACCTTTGGCCCAGAGCCTGATCCTGGAGACCCAGGATCGAGTCTCACATCAGGCTCCCTGCATGAAGCCTGCTTCTCCCTTTACCTGTGTCTCTTCTCTCTCTCTCTGTGTGTCTCTCATGAATAAATAAATAAAATCTTAAAAATATAAATTGTACCGATGCTATGGAAAACAAAATGTTAAACAGAGTCACCATATGATTTAGTAGCTCCATTCCTGGGTATGTACTCAAGAGAAATGAAAACACATATCCATACCAAAAAACATGTACACAAATGCTCACAGCACCATTACTCATAATAGCCAAAAAGTGAAAATGACCCAAATATCAGCTCAGGAATGGGTAAATAAAATGTGGTATGTTTGTTCAATTGAATATTACTAGACCATAAAAAGGAAGTAAGTAATGGTTTTACAGATGGGAAAATTTGTTTGGAGAGATTTGTCTCTATCCAAAGTCACATAATTTTCAAGGGGCTGAGCTGTGTTTAGATTACTGGTCTACCTCCAAAGTGGATGCTCTTAACTAGTCAGCTTTTGTAGTTACCTGTGGAAATGATACCATAGATTGCTTTTGCTCTATGCCAGGTACTTTGCATGTATTATCTCACTGTTCCTCACCACACCTCTGCTAGATGAGGGTTATGATCTCTATAGCAGAGAGATGATCCAAAGGAGTAGTTAAATGTCTTGCCCTTGCCCATAATTGGGCAGAGCTACAATTTGAAGGCAGGTCCATCCACTCCTAGAATCAGCATTCTTTCTGCTAAATCTTATTGTCTCTGTCATCAGATTCTCAGGATGATTCTTTAATGCATCTCTGGGGTCTGTACTGTTCCTTTCTTTCTCAAGGACACAAGGCTAGCCTGATGCTCTGACAGTTCACACCAGGATTTCTTTATGAATTTCTGGTTGGGCTCATTTCCGTGAACTTCACTCTCTCTCCAATTCACTTTTCAACCACCAGTTTCCTCTAGCATATAACTTCTATTTCTCTATCACTTAAGAACATGCAATGACTTGAAACCAAATCCAAAGTCCTCAGCTTGGAATGCATCAGTCTCCATACTAAATGTGGCTGTATATCACAATTGATCAGTTGGGAGCTTTAAAAAATCCTGTTGCTCAGGCCATGCTGCTGACCAATTTAGTTAGAATACCTGGCTGTGGGACCAGACATCAGTATTTTTTAAAAATCTCCCAAGGTGATTCCAATGTGCAGTCAATACTGAGAAGTACTTAAATAAACCAATTGGCTCCACAGTTTAAACCTCCCTCCTAATTGTTAGGTTTATTTCTTTATTGTACTTCATATCTCCCATCTCTGCTCCCACAATCCTCCTCATTGGCCCAGGGAGAATGCATTCCCCTCTCTCTGATATTCAAGTCTCTCTCAACTGCCAGACCTTGGCCCAACCCCACCCATTCCAGGAAGACTTCTGTAAGTATGCTCACCTCTACACAAACCCTATATCTAAATATCATTTTATTGTCCAGGTAATTTAGCTAAGAACATGACAATACAAGACTTCTTCTTGCTTTCCAACTGCTTTCCAACTATTAGTCTTTGGTCCCCAAAATTGTGTAAAATATTAGAGCCAAGATCTTTTCTGTGTACTGTTATTCCACTGAGGTTCCTTTGTCTGATTTCATAGTACTGAGTACCCTTTAAGACCTAACTTGTGCATTTGTTTCCTCTCCCTAAAATCTTGAATACCCACCTTTGTCCCAGTGCCTTGAGCTTTCTGTAACTATTCTACATTTCTTCACCAGACCCTGCATTTTCACTCCTCTATGCAGTTGCCTTTGTCCAGAATTCAATAGTCTCCAATCTGGCAAAATTCTACTCTATTCATTTTCAAGGCTTCCTTCTGTCTCAAGTCATTTACGATTCTTCCCTGCTCAGACAGAGCTAATGGTGCTTTCCTTCATGTCCCTATTGCACTGTACTTATTTCAGTAATTTAGAACTTGTCACAATGGGTCAGAGTTGGCAGGCCTCTGCTGATTTTAAATAAGAAAGCATAGCAGATGTGCAGGTGACAAAATAGAGGATCATTTAAACAAAAGTCAAACTTCTGACACTGTATTTTCCTTATAAACCTGGCAACAAACTACTGTTGATTTGAAAGACCATTTTCATGGCTCATAACATCACTGGGGGGTGCTGACCTTTGGAAGGTTCTGGCCCAGGACACTTGTTATGTTGTATGCATGTCATGTGTGTAGATATGTGCTGTCTCCCTTTCAATAAAAGCAGCAAAGAAAGGAATTGGTGGAGAAGCAAGATGTGCAAACGTGTCCTTCTCTTTGAAGTCCATCACTGATCAGAGATAAAAAGATCTTTGTACTGGCAGAGGGGGGCAAACTTGAAAGCTTGGTGCCTTAAGCAGGCCCATGTAGTAACAGTTCCTTTTTTAAAAATTCCAAATTCAAAGTAATCTTGAAATAGTCCATTTTTAAAAGTCACCAAGAGACACTATGACAAATAAGAATTCCATACCCAGGAGGATCTTATCAATAAGCGACTCCAGATTCTCCTCTGAGAAATATGTTATTTTAATAGAGGACTAGGGAGTTAAGTGCACATTTCAAATAAAATTGAAACGTGGTTGCCGCTATAAAAGTCTGTGAGCTGAGTTTCTTAATCTTGAAATTGCCATTCGCCCATCTCTGTACTAACACATTATAATAAGGATAATAGGTACAGAGGAGAAAGCACAGAGCATGAGACTATAATTCTGTGAAGAATCTCCTCACTGGGAATTCAACGTATATAAAATGGTGTCCAGGCAATTTCTTTTTTGTAACTAAACACTCATTTTCCAGCTTCTTATTCTAATGTCCCCTCAATTGATCCCAGAGTGAACACCAAGTTCCTCTCAAGTCCCTACTTTAACATATGACACCGATGAACTCACCCACAGATTTTAGGAACAGATCACGTTCCTACCTCAGCATGACTCTTTCCCAGCTTCAGCCAAAGTTCATTAAAATCCAGATTTTGTCTAAACAAGAATTCACACTGCATGATGTCATGACTTGTCTATAATGTTTCTTCAGCTCTAATCAAGTTATTGCCAGGCTGACAAATCTTCAACATTGAAGATGCAGGCATGTGAATCAAGGCGGAATTCAATCGAAGTGGGCTGGGAAGATGAGGAAAGGGATGGGAATAGTATTCATGGGAGAGAAGACCTTGGGATTTGTTTTGGAAAGTGAGTGTCTTTGGGTATCTGGAGAGAAGAAAGTGGTTTTGGGTCAGAGGGATACACAAGCAAAGGCTCAGAGAGAGGCACAAAGAAATCTGTCACTGGTGATGTGACAGGTACAGTAGCACATAGCTACTGGCATAGGCTAAATTGTGTGTGTCCCCCCTCAAATTCATACGTTGAAGTCCTAGCCCCCTTCCTCCCCTGCGTAGTACCTCAGAATGTGACTGTATGTGAAGACAGGGCCTCTAAAGAGCTGATTAAATTCAATGAGGCCTTTAGGGCGGGCTCTAATCCAATCCCTGGTTCTGCCATCTGCATAGTTTCTCCTCACTTTCACCACTCCTTGTCAGCCTGCTAGCCCTGGGTAAGGTAAGGCAGGTCACACCCTCTAATTTAGATCAGCCAATAAAAGATGAGCATCCATGTGACAGTCAAACCACTGACTCCCACTATTATAGTAATCATTATAAAAGGTAACATTTATTGTATCCTTACTAGTACAGAAACTACAATAAAGATTTGTATATACATATATGGATATAACCCTCACACAGCCCCCACGCATCTATTATCCGCCAAGTAGCATCTCTGCAGGATGCCCTTTCTCAATTCCAGCTGGAGAGAAGTGGCCCCCCATGAGTTCTCGTTACACCAAGAACATATCTCTAACAAAGCACACAGCTAATAATATCAATTCTTGTGAGTTATTTCTACCTTCCTGAGCATGGTATAAGCTCCTAGAGGGCAGGAACTTTGTTTTATACATTCTGTATCTCTAACACTAGACATAAGGATTGGCATATAGTAGGCATTCAATAAAAATTTGCTCAGCACTGGCAGATACTTTCACTTAGCTACCCCAAATGCTTCCCCAGTTCATCCCTCCACTCTAGAGAGTGGGAAAGCTAGGTATTTTTCCAGTTTTCCAGAAGATTCTGAGACAAATATTCCTCTTTGTGATACTCTGAAGTTGTCTGACAGGAAAGGTCTGTGTGGTCCTGTGTGGATATGATGCTTAGAGCTATGGCAGCCATTTTGTGATGATGAGGGAAAGACCAAGAGAATCACAGGAACCCAGAGCCAGATCCTTGATGTCTCTGAACCACTGATCTTTCCAAGAATTATCTCTCTCCAAGACTACCTGCAATATAAGAAAAATAAACTCCTTTTGTTGAAAACACTGAGAGTTTCTTTTACTTGAAGCTTAGAGCATCCCTTCTTATTCATGAACATTTTGAAATCAATAAGACCTGGCTCTTAATCTTAAAAAAAAGACCCAATAGAGGAACACCTGGGTGGCTCAGTGGTTGAGCATCTGCCTTCAGCCCAGGGCATGATCTTTCTCTATGTCTCTCTATGAATAAATAAATAAAATATTTTTTAAAAAGACCCAATAGATATGGGGTTGCCACAGTAAAAACAAGATACCACCTTAAATTATTAAATATATGACTTTTCAAAACCAATGAGTTACTTTCAACATAAGTATGTCCAGTTAATATTTGGGATACACCTATATTAGAAAAATACTTGTGGGGGCATCTGGTAGCTCAATCTGTTAAGCATCCAACTAGGTTTTAGCTCAGGTCCTGATCTCATGGCTCATGAAATCAAGCCCTGCCTCGGGCTCTGCACTCAACAGGAGTCTGCTTGTGATTCTCTTTCTCTGCTGCTTCCCCCACTCACTCACTCTCTTTCTCTCAAATAAATAAATAAATAAATCTTTTAAAAATACTTATGGTTTATTAGAAATTCAAATTCAAATTTAACTGGGTGTCCTGTATCTTTATTTGCTAAATTGGCAACTCTTTGTGGATAGTAACAAGCAGCTTCTAAGAGAAGCAGAAGAGATCCTTAAGTCAGAACATCCGATTTACCAAACAAAACCACTCCCCAAATGAGATAACAGCAATAGCAACAACTTAAATTATATATATAATCCATCAGTTTTCAGAGAACTTTCAGACGTTACTCATTCATTAGATAGTTGCTGTTTACACTATATACATAGTTATATATATTATATACATATATATATACATATACATATATATATAAAACCACTTGATCTTAATGAGTTATTTGCCCAAGGTGGCACAGCTAAAAAGGAGCTGAGCTCTGAACTCTCATCTCCGGATCTCTGCTTCAGTGCAGCAGAATCAACTGGAGGACCTTTTAAAACACAGATTGTCCAGGGTCTTTACCCAGTAGTAGGTCTAGAGAGGGTCCAAGAATGGGCATTTCTAACAAGTTTCCTAGTGATGCTGGTGCTGCAGGTACCGGGACCACACTTTTTGGAAACCACTGCTTTATAGGACACCAAAACAGCTCTTTTCTAGGACAGAATCAACAAACATCTAATCTCTTTCCGAGAAGAGAAAAATCTAGATAATGTTTTATCAAAGCCAAACGATAACACACTATTATTGCAAAGAAAAATAAGCCCTTTTTTCTTTGACTTGTATCATTTGGAGCTTGAAAGTTAAATGCATACGTGGGGAAACACGTTAAAATGAACATGATGCCTTATTTTCCAGTCTCTTGAACACTGGTTTTTATTCATGGGTGTAGATGCTGCCCAAACAAGCTGCAGGTTTTAGTAAAATGTGGGAGATGGGAATATGTGATGTTTGCGTTTGTGTGTGTGTGTGTATGAGAGAGGGAGTGCACACAGTGTGATGTATAGTGTGTGTGTACATGTGTGTGCCACATTTCTGGAGGACAAGCAGCACAAAATTTAACTACAAAACTGCTGAGGAGCCTGGAAGTTGGAATTCCCAGGGTCCTCATCTCTAAAATCATGTGTCGGTCAGGGCATGAAATTTGACCCTTTGGATGATAAGCCAAGAGATGTCCTTCATTTATCCAGAGTCAATTACATTCTCCCTCTTCTCTCTCGTCCTTGTCTCCTTCATACTCCCACAGCAACCACACAGGAAGATAATATAGAAATGGAGAGAAGCGGCCAATTGTAAGGCAGTCAAGTGCAGCTGCCAAACCGCAGGTAGGTGGGGGGGGGGGGTGGATGAGAAGCAGGGACATGGGAGAGAAGAAAGAGCTATTTATTCTCTGAGTCTCTGAGTGATAATTTCACTGTCTACATAAATAGTAGCTGAGAGCATTAAAAACAAATACAAATATACTACAAACATGGTTCACATTCTTGGGGTCTCCCTCCATGGCTGAGTCCTGAAAGTTTTCTGGGGACCTTCAACACTCCCCAACCAACCCCAGATCCCCCAGCCAGCAGGTATACTAGGACCCTTCACTGCATTCCAGGTTAGCAACAATCTCTGGCCTATCCAAATAGTTTCTCCAATTATGAAAAAACAAAGCATAATCAGTTTCATTTTTTTAATTTTAAAAAATATTAGTGTTGTAGAAAAACCTACAAAGAATGACATAACCACAAATGCTCACAGCCCTATGATCCAGATTTAGCAATTGTTAATGTTTGGTTGTATCTCTTCTAGGTTTTAATATTTTGCTATTATGTAGTTAAATGACAGATATAGCACAACATCTTTTTATGCCACCTATTCCTTTCTTATTCTTCTTCTCAGGCAACAAATACAAATTTTGATTTCTTTTATCCCTTTTAAAAAACTTTTACTAACATAAACATGCATTATAGCATAACATATGATCTTATTTTTATTTTTTGTGTTTATTACTGGTGGAAATATATCTTGTTTATATAAATGATTCATACTATTTGGTTCTTCCCCTTGTTTTCACTCAATATAAAATTCTTGAGATCTAATTGGTTGATTTAGATGATCAATTTTAACTGCTCATTTTGCTTACCCATACATCTTTAAGTGGACATTTAGATTAATTGTCTCCAATTTCTTTCTTCTTATAAGCAAGGCTGCAAGACTCATCCTATTATATGATTCTGTGTTCACCCATGAGAGTTTTTGTTGGATATATATACATGGCAGTGGAATATTTGAGACCTTGGTATTATATCTTGAATTTTACCAGATGCCATCAATACTATCTTGAAAGTGGGTCTATCAAAATATATTCCCAAGACCACTGCAGTAAAGTATCATCTCACCCACATGGTGACAACTTGTGATGCTGTCAGACCTTGATTTTTGCTAATGTCAGACTAGGTGATAGATTTAATTCATATTTTCTTGTGACCAATTGAGTTTTTTTCTGATTCAATTTTCCTCTCTGTGAATTGCGTGTTCGCATCCTTTGCCCGTTTTTCTATGTTATTGTCTTTTGTCTACTGATTTGTAGGAATTCTTTATATATAAATAAATAATTCTTTATATATAAATAGTGCTTTATGCATTATATATAAATATTGCAAATATCATCTCCCTGTTCATGGCTTGTGTTTTAACATTGTTTATGAGTAACTTACTACTAATTAGATAAAGAAGCCAAAAGAAGTGATCACAGACCAGATTTGGTACTACCATCTACAATCTTTCAATGGACTGAGGATGAGGTAACTGAAATTCAAAAGCAAAGAAGCAACTGAAGAAATTGACATTTAAAGTCCTGTCTGAAAGCTGTAAGTCTATTGCTTACCCCACCACAAACCAACATTCTTGCTCATGTGTTCCGTCTTTCACAAGCACTATAAAGCCTTATCACAGTTAAAATGTGCAGAGAGAATCTGTGGCATCAGAAATATTTGGGAACATCTGTTAAAAGGCCAAAGATTTTTATTCTATAGGACAGGGCTGAGTCCCAGAAATATGCATCATAAACAAGCGCCCCAGAAGAAAAACAATGTAGCAGGTCAGTGGGCCAGACTTTGAGGACTCTTGGTGGAGAGCTGAGAAACCAGACAGAGTACTTACTGAAGCTGGTGGAGTCCTGTGGGAGGTCTGGAGTTCCAGCTACCTGTGCAAATGTTTCATGTGCCTCTCTCCTGTTTGTCTATAGACTCTGTGAGGGCACAGACTTGCTTCTTCCATTTTCTCCTAGCATCTAGCAGAGTGTTGCTTCAATAAATACTTGTGGAATGAAGAAATGCTCCACTTATTGCATTCCGCAGATCACTGCCCATGGCTAGGAAAAGTCTTAGGAAAACCTGCACTTGGCCTCAAATTCTAAACTTCCTTCTGCAAAAAGGGAGATAGGTAACAATAATTCGTCCCATGTGCCAAGTACTCTGGACCTCAGTTCACTCACAGTACTGACCCTCTATCCTGATGGTTGTCATCTCAAAGTACTCATTATGAAAATAAACATTCCGAATTATGGTTGTGTCTATAAAATGACAATCAATTCAGTGGTCAAGGAAATTTGTCTAAACTATGTGAAAATAAAATACCCAGAGGTTTCTTTGGAAGCTGATGTGCAGAAGGCACTTATTAGGGTCCTTTCAATACCTTCTCTTTTCGCCTTACTCTGGTGCTAAAGGCAGAATGAGTTTCAAGGCCCCTATGCCTCATGCTTTCTCTTTGAACAAGTATGATTCATTGGGCCTAAGTTTTTAGTCCTGACAATTGTCTGCATCCGGTGTAGACCATCTGTGTCTTTGATCAAAACTGTCAGCATTTCCCCACCCCTCTTTATGCTTTAGTCATACACTATTGAGAGATGACCAGTGGATCCTCTCTCCAAAGCCAGCCAGCCAGTAACACCTGTCAAGATAGGCAAGAATTTAGCACAACAGAGCTTGGAGTGATTCAATCTTCAGATATATTTGGCAGAGAAGAAAAAAACGTAAGCATTTCTAAGAGCTTTGTCACCTCCACCTATTTCTGATTCTTCAATGGGATAGGTCTATCTGAATATCCTCAAAAGGTATAACGAATAGAGGCCCTGAGAAGTGTATCTGAGCGGGAGATATGACAGGGTTATGGGGGAATGTGGTTCTGGGAGATTCTTAGTTCTCTCAGATATTTTTTATTTTAGAAGTAACATTAAAACTTTGGAAAAGGAAAAATGTTAAAAGTCCTCATGTGCTTAATCAAGAAACAACATAGAGATGCTGTTGGTTTGAAGATAAAGACCAGGAAGTTGTCTTCTCTATAGCAAGAGAATGTGATATGAGGACCCTTATCTTCTCATTCCGAAAGAGTGTGGTGAGAGGCAGGTGGCAGCTGAGATAGAGCAGGGGTGGGTAGAATGTCTTCTCTGGAGAAGGGTATGGTACTCATTCCACCTACTTCCCCCAGGCCAGCAGACAGGCTTAACACTTTAATCTTCAGAGCAATTTCCCTCTCTTCACTTCTTCCCTTTAGGAACCAGACAAAGATGGACCTATATAGAACTGTCAGTTTAGGCTTCCACATACTACAGCTGTGTGGGGAGGGCACTTACAAACACAATGCATAAGGAGTACAGGAATTTGTTGGCTGGTTTTGTCAACTGACAGTAGTTTTCATAGCTTGGATGAATTTAATATAAGGGGTTTTGGGTTTGTTTGTTTTTTTGTTTTGTTTTGCCTATAACCTTATATATAGCCTGCCAAAGATATTTTAAGCTATATAATTCTGATGAATTTGCACTTGACTTATACACACATTTTTTTCCGGCCTACGGTGTGATAATTACTTTCTGATCTTTTTAAAACTCCTGGCCTTGGAAACAGGAAGTGGGAAAATAAACCAGAAAATCAAAAGGTTCAAATTTAAGGCAAACGCTGAGTCACACTAATTCTGGCACAATGTAATTTCTAATCCTGATGTGACAAATATCAGTCTTGCATTAGATGTGAAGCAAATAAAGATTATATTTAAAAGAAAATGTCTGTAGGAGCAAAAAGGTATATGCTAATTGTTTTATAAATTAGTGTTTGAGAGGAAACAAAATGGAAAGGTTTGGTTTTCTTGTGACAGTTCAATTCATTCTCCTCACATCTCAAAAGCTCCAAGCCTCACAAGTCTCTCTCCCATGGTCTGATCTTTCTCACCTGCTATTTGCTTGTCCCCTCTTCCCCTCTTCCCACAAGTACAGGTATATGAGTGTATGGTGTGTGTGGTGTGTGTACATGTGTGTGTGTGAGTGTACTTTGCTCTCACATCTTGTTTGCTCTAGAAGCCAAAAGGTGATGAAAATTTTTTTGATCGTTATCTTTCTCGTTTCCTAGCCCATTTCCATGCCCCTACCCTCTACTTTGCCATTTGACAAATATGTGATCAGGATCAATTGTCATTTCTTGAGTGTCATCTATACCCCAGATACTGGCACATTAATTTATCTCATTTAATTATCAAAATAGGCTTATGGTGTATATGCTACATCTCCAATACACAGTTAAGCAACCTGAGACTCAGAATATAGAGGTCACGAAGCTAGGAAGTTATGGTCTGAAGATTCAAACTCAAGCCTTACTGATTCCAAAGTACAAAATTTTCCTCTACATTACACCTTCAGAAACAAAGGTCTGAGTGTGTGATGAATTTAAGGCACATTTACTCTAATTTTTTTCATCAAATTATCCTTAATGGCAGAAAAGAGTGACTATATGTGGTTGAATGGGTATAAGCATATGTTACAAGGTGGGGAGGGGATACAGTGAAGGGAAACAGTATGCTCTTGAGGATATTAGCCTGAAGTGTCTGGCTGCATCCACATGATTTCTTTTAAGTATTCCATTTGTAAAAAAAAAAAAAAATGTATTCTAATTTTGCATTCTATTCCTTAGTATATTCATGTTTGCTATAATGTTAAAAAAAAGGGTTTAAAAAAAAAGGGTTTAAAAATACTTGCCATTGGCTAACTTAATGTTCTAAGAAGATATACCATGTTTATGCTGCAGGTCTATAGATCTCAGACATCTTGCCATTGTTGCTCTTGGGATTAATGTAACCCAGGATAAAAGGTAGAAAAAAATAAGTCCATTTCTCTCACTGAAAGTACAACTGAGAAGTATATTCCTTACAAAAAAATGTGCCAACAGCATATTATCTGCACCTAAAGAACATCACATTACTACTAATGACCATAAGATGGATTTTGAATACTCAGTAGGAGACTATGAGGATAATAATAAATAAGAACAGTATAGTGCAATTTTTGGAAAGTGAGAATTATTTGTAAAGCCTAAACCAATCAGTTTTAAAGCCTAGCACAGAGAATCAATTAAATCCTAAATTCTACTAGTGCACACATAATTATGCTATGCAGAGGCAATATGGTAGAGTGAGAAGAGTCTTGGATGAGGACTCAAAACCTGGCTTCTAGACTCAGCTCTACTGTAAGCAAGTTTCCACGTGGGTTTTTAATAAGTGCTTGGCTCCTGCATTTGATTCTATAAAGTGAGGTGTTGAATAGTGGGCTAGGTGACTTCTGATATACCTATGAAGAGTTCACTCTATTCACTCTATGGAATCTGTCTAATGTATTGCAGTGAATAGAATATAGGTGTTGAGATCAGATAGATCAGAATTTGAATCCCAGCGGAGGCATTTAATAGCTATGTGAAATAAGATCTACCTCTTCAGATCACTGAGAAAGTTAAACAAGAAAACATTTGTAAAAATCTACCATGGTGCCAAGATAGACTGTTGGCACTCGATTATGGTAGCTATTATTTTGGTGCTATTTATTACATAGATAATAATAAATAGCACTTGGGTTGTTCTACTGAGTTATCAGCTATACTATAAATATAGTTACATCTTGGTATGTATTAGATCCTTTGGCCATACTCTTTTGGCACCATGTAGTTTGTCTTTGTAGCATTTACCACAAATTCTAACTATCTATTCTAACTCCTTATTGGGACTCCAGGAATATTTATCTAATATCTTCCTCCCCACATTGCTGTAAGCCTCATGAGGATAAGGAACACAGCAGTTTTGCTCACATCTATATTCCCAGAATATAGCATAGTGCCTGAGACAAAGTAAGTGCCCCCAAATTACCTGACAAATGAATGAATGAATGAATGAATGAATGGGTCTAAAAAATCCTAGTCCTTATCTCCCTTCATCTACAGACATCATGCAGAGAAATGTACTTGTTATCTGAGGCCTAGGAAACGTGCTTGTTCAGTCCCACCTGTATTATTGAGTCTGACAATAGGCAATTTCAAACACAATGCACAATATTTAATGATAGGCCATTCTGCTATCAATTCGTGAGGCTACTAATTTTTAGCGCTTACTCTAAACTTCTACCCACCACGGCTCAGGTTCTGCTGTATACATCCACGATGGCTCTCCAGTAATATGATTATTAACTCATGGCAGCGGTAAAGAATGCTCTGTTTCCATTGTGTTCATAGAGAAATGACAGGGTATTTCTCTTGTTTTGTTTTATTTTATTTTTTTAGTCAATTTTTTAAATTGACAGACAGCCTGTAAAGTATATCAATATCATCTGGGAACCTGCTAAATATGCAGATTCTTGGATCCCACCCCCAGATCTTCTGATTCTGATTTAACAAGCAGAAAAAGTGCAGGTAAAGACTAATCACATCACCACGTTAATGAGACTCCATTCCATATGCTGCAGTCACAAAGGAAGTAAAAGTTCTTCTCACTGCTGATGAACTGTCATCAGTTGTGCCTACATGGCTTTGAGAGCAGTGAATAAAATCCACGGTTAGTCTAGTAGGTTGCAGGGAGAAAACGGGAAAGTCAAAGTGCAGGGCATTTCTGCCTATTAAAAATCATTCATATGACATATCTTCCAACTTAAACAGTCCCAGTCTGTAGAGTCTAAAGCTATTTTACTTCAGGACATCTCCCATACACCTGAGAATAAAATATCAAGCTACATAATGTAATTCTACCTCTAATTTAGAACCTGAATTTCACGTCTTTAGAGGAGAGTAAAAGGCCTACGTCAACTTTTTGCTTCTGGCAAAGATAATAATTTAGGCTATCACCAGACACCTGTCTAACCTGTAATTTTTCCTTACTCGACTTTATTTAATCTCTATGGATATGTAGATAGCAGTGGTTGCCAGAGTGCTAAAGTACAATACAAAGAGCATGCATTTAATTATTCAGGAAGAGGTAAAGGGAGGAGAGTAGTCACAGGTGCTCGGTGGTGGTGAGTCCCAGGCACTGGAACCAACTGTCCTTCTCTTTCATTTCATCCCAGGTAATTATAGACTGCCAATTGTACTTGGTAGAGTAAGCAAAGAGCCCAGAAAGGCAATTACGGGAAAGGGGGAAAAGATATTGATGTAAGTAATGGGAGAATAATAGGACTGGCATGAATAAGAGCAAGAGGAGGCATAATCATTGAAGAAAAATTATTTTTTTATAATTTTTTAAAAATTGTATTTATTTACTCATGAGAGACACAGAGAGAGAGAGAGAGAGAGAGAGAATGAGAGAGAGAGGCAGAGGGAGAAGCAGGCTCCATGCAGGGAGCCTAATGTGGGACTCGATCCTGGGTCTCCAGGATTACGCCCTGGGCTGAAGGAGGCGCTAAACTGCTGAGCCACCCGGGCTGCCCTGAAGAAAAATTCTTAATTGAGTTTGTTACATTCTTTTATTCGGAGAGGATGGTAAGACAATATTATCATCTAGCAATATAGATGACACTAAGTATACTAAGCAATGGAAAGCCTTCCAGGTTCCTTTGGGTTCTGTCTTCTCTGGGGACATCGATTCATTTACTTTACTCATTCAGAAAAAGTATTTATTGAGCACATACTACATAATCAGGATTTGCTCTAGGCACACAGGATACAATAAAATAAGATACATTTCTGTGCTCAAGCAGCTTTAAGTCTATTGGGAGAGACATACCAATAAGCAAGTCATTTCAACTCAGTGTGTCTTCCAACTAGGATCTGGGGCATCAAGATAGGCTTCCTGGAACTGATACTCAATTCCAAGAACAGCAAAAGCTGAGAGGAGACAGTGAGGGAGACTAGGAGAGAAATGGATAAGGAGACTTCCAGGTAAGTGCTTGGCAGCAGTAAAGAAGGGAGAATCAACAGGAAGTGAGCAGTGAGGAAGTATGTGGCTTGGAGGCGATTTCTGGAGGAGGAAGAAAAGAAGAAAGTTTGTAAAATAGTTTTTCACTTTCTTTGCCCACTATTTCTAAACACAGAAGAATCCATATTCCCTTCTGGCACCTTTAGCTATTCTAACCAAGCAGCTACGCTTTGAAGATTGACTCATGGTGGTCTCACATCTATTTACTTATAGCCAAAGTAATACAAAATATATTTTCTTAATCTACCTACATATATCAAATTCTAAGGCTCTGTTTCCTTTTGGCCTGTCTTCTTTACTTCCTTCATTTCATACACAATGAACAATGATATCTGCAGTCCTGCCTTTCCAGACAAACTTAATACTATCTCTATGTGTTTATATTGTCTAGATTAAACTCACTTTGTAAAAATGTATCTTTCCAAGTTCATGTTTAGTTGTGTTTATATTTCTTTCAAAACTCTAAAGAGTCTTTTTGATGTTTTTAGGAGTGGCTCATCTGGCAAGCCTGGTCTCTCCACTCTTTGCTGTTGATATGATCTGCACATTAAGTGCACAAATGCCAGGGCTTTGTACTGGCACCAAATAAACCATACTAAATGGACATATCCCTGCTCTTTAATTTACTTTGCTTAGGATGGGAATTCAGAATCACTTACATTTTCTTGCCCAGTTTTTCAAGCATTCCCAGGAAATTAATAAACTTTAGTTTCTAAATACTTCATTTGTAACGGTGTGCTGGAACCAGTCCATACGAGCTCACAAGAACTGATGATTAAACTTTCAGGAACTTTGTGAGCTGATTGTTAAACACTGGTTGTTATTTAAAAATTAAATTATATGTACCAACAAACAAATTATGTTTAAAACTAGTATATGTACTCAATACTAATCACTTCCTAGTTATTCTACTACCTTTTACTATTATCTATGCTCTTAAGTGCATTTATGACTATTGTTTTGAGTGGTGGTAATATTATATAATGCTATATAATGTTTTGTACTGTGAATCTCTTCCCAGCTCTGAATTCAATGATAACATGTTGGTAACTTGAAAATAGCCATGATGGGAGTATTTGCACCACAAAATGAGCAAATGGGATAAATTAAGATTCATTCTTTTTTCCTTCAGAGGTCAAGATTTTGTTAAACCTTGACTCATCACTACTGCTCATATAGAATAAAGAATGAGAAGACTGGTTGGAAAGGAGAAAGAATAAATATTAGCAGAAAAGTAGTCAGCCAGTTCTAATACTATGAATAAAGTCTGTTACAACTATAGTCTAGGAGAGGATCAGTTGAAATGAAGTCATATTCTCTGAAAATGTATGCATCTGTCCTCTTGAAGTTAATAAATTTTTAAGGACAATGAAGTCATGACATGTTACTCCTGTTCCTTTTTGCCTTTAGCAGAACAAGTGACTGCAGGAGAAGAAATTACAGGAGTCTAGAGTATATAAAACCTGTTTAGGGCAACTGCCAACACACTTTTAAGCCCTGGTAGGAGCATTGGTTATGTAAGTTCTCCCAGACATTTGAGAAATCATAAAGTAGATGAACTTGTTTTGTGAATTAAAATAAAAATTGTATTAATATTTCACAGTCAAAATTATTTCTTCTGAGCTTCTGTAGTTTCTGGATGCTGTCAAAGTCATGTAAATGGCATCTTTGTGCTCAAGAGAATATGCAGGGCTATTTAACATAAAGGCCCAGGATAAGTAACAACCTAGCAGACAATGACAAATGTGATGGCATGAGGGACTTTTCACTAGAGCGCCTTGATAGACCTTCTAGAGCTTCTTTGATTCTTCAAATATCCTTTAGACATAGTCAAGGGGCAAAAGCAAGTATTCAATTGTTTGGGGAGGGAAGCAGACAAATAGTGCTTTAACAATTTTCCTAAATTTTGGAATAGATCAAGTAAAAAAAAAAAAAGAAAAAGGACCAGAATCCCAAACTCTGACTCTTAGTCAAAGACAGAGTACACTGCCAGATGGTAAAGGATAGTGATTCCAAAACCTTAGCTTCAAGTCAAGCAAATTAGTCTAATGGATAAATAAACAGTGGCCCAAATCTTCTTTAAATTTTTAGGGAGTAGGAACTAGTTTTTAGGAACTAGGAAAACCTTTAATAAACAAACAAAGAAACAAAAGACAGACTTGTGTGACTTGTGTATCTGAAGCTGTTCAGGGCACTTATCATAAATCCCGAAGTGTGGAAGTCAACATTACAATTATAAGGCAAACTTTCTCTTTAAGACTATATCAGCTTAAATAATTTTATGATTTCTGCTTCACTTAAAGACCTCTCAGAGCTTATTCTATCAAATGAAGATTATATTGTCTCCAGTTTACAACTAGCTCTATGCACTTCACACGAACATATTATAAATTGATTGACTTGTAAGCAAAGTAAAATTTCCAAGTTCCACCTAATGAGTGTGAATGAAGGAATTTCTGGGTGCTTTCATTTACTCCCCAGACAAGGTGCATCATCCGGCCATTTGTTCCAACTGGTTACCAATAGTCAGAAAGAGAGCATGAGAGGTTCAGCCAAGGAGCTAAAAAGAATCAAGTCTCTAAAAACGTGTCTTGTTTGAGAGGATTTTCTACTTATGGTTCTGAAAATGATAAAATAATTTTGCTGCTTCTGAAATGGGTTATGCCTCTCTCAAATAAAGATTAAATGCACCATAGAACGCAACTTTAGCTAAGGTTAGAACATACAAGGCATTCTTGCCACTACCTGTCCAGGATAGACAGAGCTAATCTATCAGGATCAGCCTAAATCTGAATCAAAGAGGATGCTCATTCCCTTGGAGAGTGGATGTAATCTTAATGGTTCTCAACATTCTCCAGCATGCCACTCAAATGAATCTGAATTTGTACTTAAGACAAGCTCAGATCTGATCCAACATTTTTATTTCATTGAAAGTGAATGCCAAGAGCAGTTACTTGCTTAAAGTTACAAAACTAGTTTGTGATAAAACCAGACTTTGAAACCAGGTTTTCAGAGTTCTTTCCACTGTGATATATTACCTTACTTAAACCACTAAGGGTTTTGGTCTAGGGCAATGCAACATGAATTTCCATCAATAGGTCTAAGGATTCAGTTGATGGATGCATTAGGGCAGACTCCAAAAGGCAGCTACCTGTAGATGGAGCTACTTATGAGTTGCCACTCAGAAAAAATCACTTATCAATCAATATGCTTTTCTTTCCACATATGAATTATCAGTATTTATGGTATTAGAGTCAAGTGAAGAAATCAAATGGGCCAAAATAGAGCTCAAGAATTAAGGAACTTGTAATTTTTATTAGTTTATCTACTTAAGCAGAGTTATGAATTGTGAACAAGTTATTTTCGTCTTAAAGGGCCTCATCTTTGCCTTAAAACTGTGGAGAGACAAGGTATACGTGAGGGGACTTTAGAAGAATATAGAGCTGAGACAGAAATGCAGACTACTAAAGAGGGAAATTTGAACTAGCATTTCTTGCAAGTACTCTCTTTGTTCATTTTCAAGTGCGTCTCATTTGTCAAGCCCATGCCTCTGTTATTCTGATAGTCTACAGTACCATATTTTATTGTTACATTACTACACATTTTCAGTATTGCTAACAATTTTCAAAGCATCATTTAAAACACTAGATGAGGGGATCCCTGGGTGGCTCAGTGGTTTAGTGCCAGCCTTTGGTCTAGGGCGCATCCTGGAGTCCCGGGATCAAGTCCTGCGTCGGGCTCTGGCATGGAGACTGCTTCTCCCTCAGCCTGTGTCTCTGCCTCTCTCTTTCTGTGTGTCTATCATAAATAAATAAATAAATAAATAAATAAATAAATAAATCTATCTTTAAAAAAATAAAAAATAAATAAAACACTAGGTGAGGGGTGCCTGGGTGGCACACTCAGTTAAATGCCTGACTCTTCAGTTCAGGTCATGAATTCAGGGTCGAGCCCCATGTAGGGCTCTGTGTAGGGCTCCCTGCTCAGTGCAGCATCTGCTTAAGTTTCTCCTTCTCTCACTCCCTCTGCCCCTCCTGCTCATGCTCTCTAATAAATAAATCTTATACATACATACATACGATGAGAGCTTTCCATTTGTGCTTCTCCTTAACCACAGTTTTTAGCCTGTGTTAGGTTTGAGAATAGTCATAATGTGATGAGGAGGAACTAGTTCCATGCATCCAGCAAAACCAAGAGCAATAATTTGTGGATATCATCATAAAGGGCTGCACTTATCACACACATTCAACTATGTGGTTGGGACAGAGGAAAGGAGTTAGTATTACCGGCACAGCAGATTCTGCTATCTTTCAGAAGATTCCCAACATAACAGCTGCCCACACAACGTGAATAACATCCTGTCCTGGCCTCAAAGACATGAATATGTTTTCTACCTCCACCCTTGGCAATAGGCCTGTTTCAGTATGCCACTTTGGTTATAAATGTTAGTTGGTTCGTATGACTCAGGAATTTCATATTTCCAAAATCCAGTTAAAATTTAGACATTTTAAAGGGAAGAGAATCCAAAAGTGTAGGGCTTCTCTGCACGTTCCTCTATTTTAATGCTTCAGCAGATGGCATGACTCTTCTTTGCCCAAAAGGCACTTGCAAAATTATATCAGTATAAATAAGACTAAAGATGAAACTATTAATGCTACATTAGAACCTCATGGCCCTCAAATTTTATTTTTTATCAGCAGTATAGCATTTCATTGGTATTATTACCAAAGGAGTGCTTGTGAATTTAGTAAACCAACTACTTATTAGTTGTTACTTAGGAGGGCTATTTACAGATTTAGTCCCTTAAAAAAATCCACATCTTATTCAGAGAATATGTTGTTAAAGAAAAAATCTTAAGTATTTTTTTATTTGATGCCAAATTATACCTGTTGCTCTTAGCTAAAAAAAAAAAAAAAAAAAAGAGTAAATGAAGATCAGTGAAGAGAGTCCTAAACCAGAGGCAGAGGGCGGCATTTTAGACTAGTAAATTTCCTTGTCTTTCAATTTCCATTTCTCTAGCCCTAAAATTGCCTCTGGGGATACATGTGAAGCATGGTGAAATGTTTAAGAATATTTGGAAATCATTATTCTTGAAGCACTGAAAACTACTTTGGCACAGGAGCTAATGAGAGAACCAGCGAGGGTGGTCCATATTTTTCATAGTTAAGACATAAAATGATTATGAGAGATATAGGCAGACATACTGTTTTACATTAAGCTTCTCACAAGATTTTATTTTTTAATTGATAATGGCCCCATTCCTAGTCACATGAAATCCTTCCAGATCATTCTTTCCTAAGCAGTGTAGGCTCTAATTTGTTGTTTTGTACTAATTTGCTGTTACTAATTTCATAATAATAGAAATTGGAGGAAAGCCCACAGTCTTAAAGGCCAAAAGAAATCAATGCAGAGGCACCTACGTTACACGTGAGCATCAAGTCTTCAGTCTGAGGTTGGCAGCCCATAGATCACAATCAATGGCGAAGCAGAGATAGTAATTAAGAATGGAGGTCAAGAATGCCAAAGAGAAGGAGGAGTCCTAACATTCAGACACACAGATTTATGGAGCAAGTTGAATAGAGCAGACAGAAAGGGAAGAAGGCCTTTAAATACCTGGCCATACCTACAGGTATTTCTACCTACCTTGGTTATGCAAATTAACTCCTACATTCTTAATCCCATATTAGGAATGTGGTCTTGACCTGATTTCAACATCAACAGTGGGATAACCCAGTTCAGTGTTTCCCAAAGGTTATGCTTATCACTAGTGTTACAAATGAGGATTATAAGAAATACCACATTTTAAAATTTAATTTTAGTTGTCATGTATTTCTTTTCATATATGTTAGGAAACTAGAACATAAAACCAATAATTTCATAGATATTATTTCTTAGGAAAAACGATGCTTTTAAAAGCACATGGATTTAAAGAAAAAAAACTACAGAGTATTAAGAGAGGTGATATATAGATAAGGCAAAAAAATCATCAACAGTCTCTGGATAGCTTAAATTTGGGAAAAACAAATCTAATCTGGCTAATGTCAACAGATGTTTTGTTTACTTACCCTTTTCTGTCTCCCCAACAGGGAATGATATTTTTCTAGACTCTAATCCCATTTTACTCAAGACACAGTGTCACACAGTAACAAAAAGTTATGTTAAAAAGGTTCCCAGGGAAAAAGCACCAAAACAAGTCTAAATTCATTCTTTTGACAGACTTTTAGCAAGAGGGTAAATATTTAATGAGATTCTACAGTCTCTTCTCTAAGAGTTGCAAATAGCACTGTTCTGGAGCTGGGGCAGGTGCTTGAATTATAGTAGAAGAATGGTCTATTTTGAGAAGTGGAAATGGCAGACATGGGAGGGAGGAGCAACACACTGCAATAAACGTGCTCAAAGTAAACATTCCGGTCATGGTGCTCCTTTCTTTCTTGTATCAGACAAGGAGCCATCTGCTGCCTGATGGGAAACTCATCATTGCAGAACACACCCTCCACCTTATAACCCCATAATTCTTATAATATATCTTCAAGTTTTAAAGAGTCAGAATTTTAACCATTCTGAAATTTTGAAGGGATCTCTCCTAAAATGTTGCATTGATTTTTTTAAACAATGTTAAAAAGAAAAAAGAAAGGGAAAGGAGCATGTTCCAGGTTACAAGAAGTTGAGAAAAAGAAAAGTCAGGGGACCAGGGTTTAGTGCAAGGAGCATTGCATCATTATATTCTAGACCATTAATGTCAAGGCAGGATTTTTAAAATATATTTAAAACTGTTCTGGTGATTTATTCTGTAATTGCTCATTCCTTCATTCCCTCATCCCAACTGTTTGGAAAATAAACATTATCTCATCCCAAAATGGCTCTTAAAAGGGTGCTGTCCTTTTTTCTTTTCCTTTTTTTTTTTCTTTTTGACTGAAGATGTACAACTTTACATTAGTTTTAAGTGTATAATAATAGTGATTAGACAAATCTATACGTTATGCTCACCACAGTCTCTATATTCCCTGTGCTGTGCCCTTTTCATTCAAGAGCAATGAAATATATTTAACTTGAGAGACGTTATAAACCCTAAAATATGCCCTATAAGTCTTCCCCATGCATGCCGGGCTCTGTGGTAAAGTTCAACAAAGCAGCCCACCTTTTTGCCTCATGAACCGACAATGTGAGAATTGCAAAAAGGCAGAGGCTGAGGTTGGAGTTCTCAGGAAAGAGAGACATCAAGCCACAATCTTCTTAAAATATAGCATGTCTCTAAAGCATTGTGCTGGGCCCATAAATCTCCCAACTGTGACAGGATACCACAAAATGCCCCAATCCAGTGTCCTTCCTGAGAAGCTTTCTGGTCATCGGATAAATCTATCAGGGTCAGTCTTGCCGAAAGCAGAGGAATGGCCAACAGATCCAAGTAACCTGAGTCTCAACCAGTAAGATTCCTGGACTGTGTTTAGAGCACACTGGTCTCTGCCCTTCCATGTAGAGAAAACTGACAATGGAGGTGAGAGGCAGTGAGACAAAGAGATGTACCGGGCTGCAGTAAATACCTATTAATTAGTAGTATGCGCCACATACAAAGGAGAGCCATGTGGACACAGATTTGTGAAAGGGTAAGGAGGAGATCAAACATTGTGCAACTACAATGAATCAAGCACAATTTTCAGTTCTTATGTATAACTTAATTGATACTGGCAACAAATGGTAAGATCAACAAATGTGTGAGGTAGGCGTTCCACAGATGAGGAAAATAAGATGTAGAGATTCTAAGCAACTAGTCTAAAGGTATACAATAAAACAGTGGAGGAGGGAACAGTGATGGGGGGGGGTGAGATCACACATCCATCTGACTCCCAAGGGTTTTTTGTTTGCTTGTTCTTTGTTTGTTGTTTTTCCTATTATTCATTGAGTCCTTGCAATGCATCAGTCATTACACTAAACACTTAAGGGATTATCCCAGTAAATCCTCAGAATAACCCTATTAGGTAGTTAATTTTGAAATATGATAGATGAGGAAACTGAGATACAGAAAAGTAAGTCACTTGCTTGAGGTTATACAGCTACCCAGTGGTGGACTGAGGGCTAGAATCCAGGCAATTTGTTTGCAGGGCACAGACTATGTCACAACAGCACATAGTCTCTGCATTGCTGTGTCTGACTCCAAAATCTTTTGGGGAATAAACAAGACACACTGAGACCATGTTGAGTACTGGTGTCAAGCACACATGTGCACATGAACACACACACACAGACTGAGTGTGAACTAAGTTATCTGGATGATTGGTATTATAGAAATTCAGGAGATAGTAACTGGCTATAGCACTAAGTGGAAGAACCAGAATCCCATTACCTTCATTAAAATGATTCCAAAGTGAAAATCATTTGATTCAACAGAACCCAATATTCTCTATGATTAGGATATCTTAATTCAATGAGCCCTTTTTTTTTTTTTATTTATAGATCAGACAAATTTGACAAGCAAAATATGGACAGATGTCTTAGAAGCACTGGTTTCTTATTTTGTCAAATAAATTAAAAACAATAATTGCATCTACTGTCACTATCGTTTCATAAAAAATAAACACCATATAAATTTAAATTTGTGGAAAACTATTTGTACTGTAATTATTTGACAGTCATGGAACGGTGAAAATGATGTCAAGATCACACTGATTCACAAACTGGCTTCTGGGAATAGACTTTGGGATGCCTGGAAATGCTCGAAGCATATGATGAGACCCAACTGAATATATTTAAATCCTTGTTGACACGTTCTATTTTAAATTACTCTGTTCATAGACTCTAGAATATTCATGCGGGATGGAAGGGATCTTTGAGTCCAGTCAAGCTCATTACTTAAACTACTACTTTAATATTTCACAGAGGACAAACCTAACATCCAAAGGGATTCAATGACAGACCCAAATCAATCTTCCAGCTAGTCAGCTCAGTGACAGGAGTAGAATCCCATTCAAGAATTCTTTGCATAATCCCATGCTAGGAAGGTAAACATGAGTAACTTTTAGTGGTCTATGTGGAGGGTAAGCCCTAGGGAACTTTTACACGCTATAAAACAAAGAAATGTTGTAGAAGACAGCCTTCCCAGAGATTAGCAAGGCAACAACTGGGTAAATTACGTATTCACACAGTCTCCAATTCCAGAAAACCACTCTTGGGAAAGAGGATCCCTTTCAAGTCACTTATATCTGGGGTTAAGTGTATGTATAATATTTATGCTAGAAGACATTTTTTTTTCATTTGATGTCCCTTGGGAAACAGACTTTTTTTTTTTTTTTGGAAACAGACTTTTAAGATGATATTATAAACATGAGAACTCTAATTAATATAATTTAATTACTCTTTTATGATTTAAATTTTTAGGATCTTATCATTTAATTTAATCATTTAATGAGGTCATCATTAAAAATACCAGTTATAGGTCTCTTTAATGTACAGAGGTTCTGGTTAATGAAGTTTGGCTAGTAATTGACTCTGTGCTCACAAAGACCTGATTTTCTTCTGCATGCTGTCTAGTCTTTAGGATGAAAACACCCATTGCAATGTCTGGCAAATAGTAGACATATAATAGACTTGCGCTCCTCTCTTTCCTTTCCTTTAGGTGTATACACGGCTATTTTTGATGTGGGTGGCCGTGCACATCTGTACACCTGTGTCTGTGTGTATCAATAGGGAATTGAAGAAGTAGCTGCCACAAGAACTCAGGCTCCAGAGGACTTGCTTTGTGACAACCTTACCAATAGTGTAGATAAAATGGTAATCAGGATTGGCACTAGACGCATCACCTGTGCAAGGTTCTCCTATTCTGCTCCCTGCAATGACACAGGTCTCCCTACCCACAGGAGAGTCCTGGTCCTAACTATATCTAATTTGAGAAGGAGCCTGGAACTGATGTTCTCTGATGATCCCTTCCACTTCAGAGCCGCGATTCCATTCCAAAAGGAAAGACCAATCAGACTTGTCTAGACCTGTGCTTCTCAGGCTTACTATGTATATAAGTTTTCAGAGGATCTTGTTAAAAGGTAGATTCTGATTCTTCAGGTCTGGGATAGTGTGTGAGATTCTGTGTTTCTAACAGACTCCCAAATGCTGCTCCTGCGCAGACCACACTCTAAAGAGCAAGTGTCTAGATGGCCACTTCCAACTCCACTTTGGTGCCCATGGTCACCTCCACTTACACCCATGGTGAGCTCTCACATTAGTGGCATGGTGGTTATACCCTTCTGATGAGTTAGAGAAGAAAACTGTTGATTATCAGAAAGCATGAGGGTGAGAATAAATACAAAAGCAAAGAGAGATGGATTGAGGGGGAAAGGGAAAGATAGAAGGGAAAAAAAGCAAAGTGGGAGTTTTGAGGTCTCTGATATTCTTTGAAAGATTCAGCCTTCGTATGGTAACATCCTTTTGCGGTGTCCTTCACGCTCTCCTGAGTACTTCTGAAATCCTAATACTTTGTTATTTGATTTTCAAAACTAAATGCACTTCCGAAGTTCTGTAATATCTGCCATATAATGTACAATTATGTGGGATTCTCTCCCGATATCCAGCCAATAAGAAAATCAGTCCCTACTAAGTGGTATTCTAGGCCCTGGTATAAACATATCTGTGTGTGGAAAGGGAAAGTGTATTTCCACTGGCTTCTTGCAGTAAGGAGCAACTATCTAACAAAGCTTACTTTTCATTCATTGAATATGAACATAGTCTGTGAGGGTTTTAATTTGGTAAACTATCTCCCAGAGTGGAGAGTGCCTGGATTTTGAGTCTAACACTTCTGGATTCTTATTCTTATAACCTTTGCAATTTGAGGAAATTACTGATATTCTTTGAGCCTCTGTTTCTATGTCCATAAAACATGGATAATTATGTCTACCTTCTGGATTCTAAAAAGAACTAAATGAGATAAGAAATGAAAACATCTACTATACTGCTTATAGGATAGAGACTCAATAAATAGAAGCTAATATTGATATTTTCATTCTGAAAAAGAAAATTATTTTAAAAGTCTGATAAATGACAGTGACTTCAAAATTACATTAACATTGTGTTATTATTAGCCATTTTAAGGTTACATTTAAAAACAAACAAGGATGCCTGGGTGGCTCATGGGACACCTGGGTGGCTCAGTGGCTGAGCATCTGCCTTTGGCTCAGGGCGTGATCCCTGGGTCTGGGATCGAGTCCCACATTGGGCTCCCTGCATGGAGCCTGCTTCTCCCTCTGCCTGTGTCTCTGTCTCTCTCTCTGTGTCTCTCATGAATAAATAAATAAAATATTTAAAAATAATAAAAAATAAAAAGAAAGAAAAATAAAACAAACAGAATAAACCTTAGACACCATAGTCCACACAATGACTCATTTCAAGCTTTCAGAATCTACCTAGGTACAGAATGTCTTTGAATCCATCAAAACAGCATTTTAATTCTAGAAGATTTGAGAGAAATAGGAAGAAAATTAACATTAGCCATTTTGGCTTTCACAAACTGTTCTATGATTTGGAAGAAAGATATACTTTCCTTTTTAAGATTTAAAAACAATAATTAAATCCAGCCCCAGATTAACTATATAGGACCTGTAATTATTTAAATATCAATTAGTATTAATTGGGTACAGACAGTCCTATGTCATTCCATTTAATTCCTCTCCACACCAAGGCTGAACATAAAGGCTACTAACTTCTCACAGATAATTTCTCTTTTGCAGAAAAGATTGACTTTTAGACCATCTGGATATCATCAGAAATGAAGATCAGATGGAATAATTTACTGACTGAACAGACATTAAAACAGCCAGTGTGGTGGATGACAAGAAGCCCATGTTTTTGTTTTTTTAAAAAAACATTTTTGTCATTTGGCTCGCATGCATTTCACATTTCGAAATATTTTGGGACAAGCATTTAAACTGTGAGCTTGAATCTCATCATTATAGAGAAAGAAGCCATCCTACTGCAAGCCACTGCCAAGTCACCCAGACGACTGACCCTTCTTCTAACCTTGTTGTTAGTTCCAGAAGAAAAACTCAGGTCAGAAGATATCAGGAGAATGAGGCAGCCCACACGGCAAACTGGGAGGTAATCTTGCCTAATAGATTGGAAATGCTAGGAGTTGAGTTCTGGTTGGCTCAGCATGCACCCCCATGCTGCTTTGGGCAGATTCTCTCACCTCCCAAGTCTTTCTCAGTCTTTTCTGCAGCTGAATGTAAAGAGAAACTGTTTTAGTTCTCAGATTACTTAGCAGACAAGGCTGGTTAGAGGTAGGAGGATATAATTAGCAAACACTTTTAAACTGCACATATTACCTGAGGCACAAATTGTTCCCACCCAACTTGGTGATGTTGGTGGAGAATGAAGCAGTGTTGAGACCAGAGCTGCCATGAAGCAAGGCAGTATGCTGCTAGAGTGTGGGGGACCCAACTACCAGTCCCTCTCTTAACATTTAGCATCTAGAACCAAAGAATAGAATCCCAGATTATAAGAAAGGAAAGGCTAACATCTCAACTGGAACTTCTCCAAGAAGGTCACATTATGTCACACACATTCCATTATGGAAACTCCTTTTGGAGCAAGGTCAAAAGCAAATTGGGGCATGTCTGGGAAATATCAGGTCTTTGAGTTTTCCAAGATTTTCCCTTCCTTCCTCCCTCCCTAAATTTATGTTGTAGTCTATTGGCTTGCGTCACAACCTCAGCTTCCTTGACAAGGGAAAACAAGGAAATCTACACCCAACCAATTAGTAAGTAAAACAAGTATTCAAGAGCATCTGTACCTAACCAGGTTTCTTCATCAAGGTCTTTCAAAAGGGGACTCCACTCCCTGGGGCAATTCAAAGACACCGTGTAAAATGTGTGATGGGTAAATATAGGGCCACAATAATTGATTATTGTTAATAGGGAATCACATGTATGGTAGTATATTTTCTTTTTAATAAGTAGACCACATATAAGGAGCATGAAGAGACAGGAAAGCATAAGGGTTTTGATAGCTATTCTTAATTCTGCCTGCCTTACACCTCTGTGGCTCAAAAAGTCTGCGATGGGACACAGTAATTTTTGTTAAATCCCTACAAATAAGAATTACAGATTTAAGTCCTTGACTGTGGAATCAAAGGAACTTATGTCTCATCTTGATTCAATGATTAACTGTGTGACAATGCTTCCACTCCACTGCTCCCCAACAAGATACATATATTACTTAATCTAAAATATGGATAATATTGTATCTACATCAGAGTTATGGTGATGATTAAGTGAATAAACAGAGTTGGCACAAACATACACTGAATAAACTGTTAACTTATTTTTATCATGATTATTTTTCTTCTTATGACTGAAGTCGATACAGTTAACTTCCTCTAGAAGGTTGTCAGAAGATAGCATCACTGTAAGAGGGTGTTTGGGTTGTACCAAGATTTTACTTGAGATTCTTATTTGAAAAAAATAAGCCCTGACAACAATGTAATTGAAGTCCTGTAATAGTGAGCTACTTTATAGATTTCTGAACATTGCATGCAGTGCCTGATTTCACTACACAGACAGAATTGCCAAGTCACAGAGTATGCATATCTTATATTTTGATACATGTTGCCAAACTGTCTTCCAAAAAATTGCACGAACAACAAATATAAATTTTCAACTGAGCATCCACTATGTGCCAGTCACTATGCTTTATCTCATTTAGTTATCCATATGATTATACAAACGTAAATTTTATCTTCATATATAGTACAATATTACGAAAACAAAGCTCAAGTGTGTCAAGTAATGTGCTGAAATCATATAGGTAGTAGGTGATAGATAAGGATTTGAAACAGATCTGAATTTAGATGGAGCAGATGCTTTCCAACTGCACCATGGGAAAATTAACTCAAGATAAAAATTAATTTGAGGTGTTGAAATATATTCATAAATCTGTCAGATTTATAACTGAATGACATCTAATCCTTGCATTTGTTTACATGTCTGTAAAATTAGAAGGTTCAACTTAACTAGTGTTTATGATTGTTTCCAACTAGATGAGTCTGTGTTTGGGGTACTGTTCAGCATTAGTCCTAGTGGATAATGGGATGTCTATATGTAAGTATTTTAAGAATGTGACCATGTTAGTTGTTCTCCATGTTTACAAAGTACCAAACAAGAAGAAATGGAACCTAGCTAAATCCAAAAGGTTTTAGAGTTAAAAGAAGATCACTTAAGATTATCTGATTGTCTCAGTGAAAAACCAAAGATACATTAATAGGTTCTCTGTCCTTAAACATCTCCAGTAAGGATAAAGACCATTAACAATCCCAAGTGGTTTGGGTATAAATATGCCTGATGCACAAAGCCTAATCAAATGGTCTCTTAAGGTCCTTTTAGCTTTGTGCCTCTATGGCTTCTATCATGCTAGAGATTCAGGCTTATTTGAAGGTTAAAGCTAACAAGGGAGCCTTAGTGACAAAGGTGTGCATAAAGTATAGTTCTGTGTTCCCCAAAGTTAGCATCATACATGCCTGTTGTCAGTTCCTAACCAGTAATGACTAGGCAGTGGGCCAGTAATTTTGAATCCCTAGCTTCTTATTAAAGATGTAGTTCCCTGGGCCTCATCCACCAGATTTTAATTTTCAGGGTTTCTGACAGGAGCAGGAATTTGCACTTGCAGTAAAAACCTCAGGTGATCTAAGTGAAATGGTTCCCATGTTCCACTCTGAGGAACTAACACTGCACTCAGCTGATGTAGCAGAGGAGAGGAAGAGGCATTCTCTCTGAGCCTGCACATGGTCTTGATGCACATATGGAGAAGAGAAGTAGTTAAAAGGTTAGAAAAGTTAGACTGGAAAAAGAGTTCCTTGGGGGTATATGTTGCTGCTGCATGCTATTACTGCGATACCAAAGACCATTTACACTGTATTTTGTTGTCACTCTTTATATTGTGAAGTTAAGGCCTATCTATTGATAACAAGATAAATCAAGAAAAATGGCAAAAATAAATATCAGAATAAAGCCCTTATACTTCCTTTTGAAGAGTCATCTACCTTAGTTTCACAAATACTGACAATTTTCTTAATTGTCTTAAAATAATAATTACCATATTTGTGAAGAGAGAAAATTTGTCCACTGTTTCCTTTGGAGATATTAACAATCTAATCCTACCTTATAGAAATACATGACTCAATCAGTCAATAATATTTACTGAGCACTAAGTAACAGGGATACATAAGTAAACAAAGTAGATAGAATCTCTATTCTCATAAACCCTATAGACTATTAGTAAACATTAACTGCAAAGATTTTAAGTACGAACAATATTATAAATATAAGTAGAAGATGCTACACAAGTATACATCGTAAGGAACCAATAATTTAATGCATGGAATCATGGGATGTTTTCCTGAAAAAACATACTAAAGCTGAGACCTGAAGAATGAGTAGGAGTTTGTGAGAGAAAGAAAGGATACAGAGAAGCATGTGGAGGAAGAACATAAGGCATTCAGGTACCAGGAAAAAGGCCTATATGGCTATAGCATGAAATCTCTGGGGCAGGGCAGCAAAGGAGAGAAGAGCCATTTTTTAGACTGAGTTAAGGATTTTTGAACATTGCCCTAAATTCAGTATGAAAGTATTAAAGGGTTTGAAGCAGAAGCAGGACTGATCTAATTTGTTGTTTTAAAAGATCGCTTCTAGCTGTAACATTGGGATAGTATTGTAAAAGAGGGAAAATGGATGCTAGCAGATGAGGTATAAGGTTCCTAAAATGATCCAAGTGGGTGATGCTGGCAGACTAGATTGTGGTAGTGGCAAGAAGATAGAGAGAAGTGGGTGGATTCACAAAATATTAAGGAGGAGGAATTGGTGGGAATTGTTGATTTAGATGGGTCTGGGTAGAATGAGAAGTCAGGAGCATTCAGGCTGTGGCTTGAGCAACTGGGTACCATTTCCTCAGATGGGAAAAGGTAGAAGAGGGTGAATTAGTAATTCAGATAAATGACTCTCCAGTAGAAACTCAAGAATATGTAAAATGTGTTTAATTGGCAACCAGCCGCATGAGAATCAGGCAAATAAAAAAAAAATCCACCCTTCCCATTCAATTTGTTCCAACTATGATCATTTCTAAAATATTTAACATGAAGCTCCTTGATGTAGGATCCAACAAGCACAAAATCCCATACCGATTTTCTGCCCAAGCTTTTCCACTTCCACAGAATGCTGACCTTAAGGTCAATAATTTTCCAAACCTAAACCATATATGAAATCAGGCTGCTCACAGATTATGTCTGTAATGATATTTGATCTGTTCTTTCATTATATGATTAACTCTTTTAGAGACCAAGGATGAATCAATTAACTACTGTATCTTCATCATATATACTGTATCTTCATCAATATATTTCAAAAAGAAATACAGAAATCCTTAATGTTGGAGGTCTCTTTGAAAATAGATGTCTCTATACTCACTGTATACTTATTAATTGAATTTTTCAAATAAATATTATTAATAACCCCAAACTATAATCCAAGTCAGTCAGACTACCATTTGGTAGGATTTAGAGTCATATTGGGTCAGAAAATATCTAACAATATATGCCATTCACTCAGTTCCTACTTAGTGTTATGTATTTAGTTTCAAATCTTTCAACAAAACTAGAGATCTTTTTTTTAAGATTTTATTTTTTAAAGTAATCTCTACACCCAATGTGGGGCTCAAGCTTACAACCCTGAGATCAAGAGTAAGATGCTCCACTAACTGTGCCAGCCAGGCACCCTACCTAGAGACCATCTGATGGCTAAGAAATGTGGAGTTGAATGACTGAGCTGGCCAAGGTCACATAGTAAGAGGTAGAGTGAGAATTCACACCCAGGTCTACCTGCTACCTGAGCTCTTTTTACTTCTCTAAGCTGCCTCTTGTGAACTCCTCTTGTGAACTCCTCTTGTGAACAACCAATAAGGTAGGTGATATTTTCAGGTTTAAATAAAAATGTTAATTATTCCTGCTCCACAACTGGGAAACAAGTTCTTAAGACTCTCAGTCCTTCTCATTCAGTTACATTTACTAACTCCTTAATATATGTCATTCATTTGTCTCAATGCCTTCACAATAAATAAAAAGATTTTTACTTATTTCAACCTAATTAAAGAAGAATGCATATAACAACATACCTTTAAAAACAATATTCAAATCAAAAAACAATTGGAAAAAAACAATTATTCATCAACAATAGAACAGATCGAGAAATTGTGGTGTATTTAAACAATTGAATTAGGGACTCCTGGGTGGCTCAGCGATTGAGCATCTGCCTTCAGCTCAGGGCATGATCCTGGGGTCTGGGATCAAGTCCCACATCAGGCTTCTTGCGGGAAGCCTGCTTCTCCCTCTTCCTGTGTCTCTGCCTCTCTCTCTCTGTGTCTCTCACAAATAAATAAATAAAATCTTAAAAAAATAAAAAAAATATAAAAAATAAAGAAATAGACAATTGAATTACTCTACAGCAATGAAAATGAACTCACTATAACTGCAGGCAACAACATGGATGAATCTCACAAACATAATGCTTAATGAAAGAAGACCAATGATCTAGCAATTCCACTTCTGGGTAATTATCCAAAGAAAGCAGAAACACTAACTCAAAAAGATATACAGACTTCTATGTTCAGTGTAGCATTATTTTATAACAGCCAAAATATGGAAGCAATGTGTTAAATAAAATATTATATAAAACATACAAGCGCACATAAACAATGAACCCGTAACAAAGGAAATCTTGCCATTTACAGCAACATGGATGGCCTTGAGGACATTATACTAAGCGAAAAAAGTCAGAGAAAGACAAATGCCTTATGACCTTGCTTATATGTAGAATTTACAGCAAAAACCAAAACCAAAAAGCTGAGCTCATAGATATAGAGAAGACTATATAGGTTGCCAGAAGACTGGGGGTGAAGGGTGGGCCAAATGAGTGAAGGGAGTCAAAAGATGCAGATATCCAGTTGTAAAATAAATAAGTCATGGGATATAATGTACAACATGGAAACCGTAATTAATAATACATATTATTATATACACATTGCTTATTTGAAAGTTGAGTAAATCTCAAACTCTCAAATTTAAGAGTAAATCTTAAAAAGTTCTCATTTTTAGAAGATTTATTTATTTATTTTAGAGAAGGAGGGGAGGAAAGAGCGAGAGGGAGAGAGAGAATCCCCAAGCAGACTCCTTGCCGAGTGTGGAGCCAGATACAGGCCTTTATCCCAGGACTTTCAAATCATGACCTGAGCTGAAACGAAGAATCGGCTGCTTAACTAACTGAGCCACCCAGACACCCCAAAAGTTCTCATTACAAGAAAAAATTCTGTGACTGCATAGAGATTTGGTTTTTGCTTTTTTTTTTTTTTCGTATTGAAGTATAATTGACATTGTATGGTGACAGATGTTAATTAGATTTATTGTAGTGATCATTTCACAATATCAAACCATCATGTCACATACCTAAAGCTAACACAATGTTGTATAACATTTTTACCTCATTTTTTTTTAAAAAGGAAAGATAACAGACACAAATGAGTACTTACAGTATTATTCAAGTATTTAAAAAACAAAAATAGGCAAAACTAATCTCTGCTGTGAGAATGCAAACCATTGGTTACCTTTGGGAGGGCAGTGGCTGGATGTGGGCACAGAGGCAAAGGGGTTCTGGATGCTACTAATGCTCTGTGTTGGTGTACCAGTGTATTCACTTTGTAAAAATTCATCAAACCAAATATTTATGATTTTAGCACTTTTCTGTATCTATGTGTTACTTCAACATAGTTTACAATAAAAAATTTACTGAAAGATAAAAATACTTAAAATGACTTTCAGATTTAGGTAAGACCTTAGATATTTAGAGTACTCTAATCAATGAAAATACCAAAATGTTCCCTATAATTTAAGCTCTGACTTAGTATTTAAAGTGGATATTTAATGAAAAGAATTTACAAAAGCACTGATTAAAAAAATAGAAAAATGCTAATAACAATAAGCAGTTGAAAATACTTTCCACGAAAGATTATTAATGCATTTCACTGAAGGATAAGACTACAGAGAAACTATAACCATATGGAACCTTGGACAACAATCCCCACTGTAATCATGGATAAATTACTAAATTCTTCAGTTTCCATGTCACCACATCTAAGAGCAGGATAATTCCTACCTTCCTCACAGGGGTGTTGTGCAGCTTAATTAATGTTTGTAAAGCACTTTCTGTTCCCTGGGTGAAAGGTACCACAAAAGAGCAAAGCATAATTATGTTTTAATTGCAGGGCTGATTTTAAAGACACATACACATACATAAAAAATGTCTATGAATTGTGATTTAATCAGATCGCTTCATCAGATATGCCTTCTGGCTTCTGCTATATCTGAGAAAATGGTCTTTTAAATTTTGTCTTTCTGCTCAGCTTCTCTATCTGTAAAATGGGGTAACATGCTTTCCATGACTTGCAAGTATGTCTTTATTTTTTCAAAAGCTCTTCAGTGATCCTTAGATGAAAAGAAGCCACATATTGCTGTGAAAAGAAGAAATGCAACCTCCTGCTGCCCTGGATGAATGGAATTACCTTTCTCTGGGGGAAACTAGAGTGCCAGATGTCTTGCAGAAAGGAACTGGCTCTGCAGAAGGAGAGTCTGAGAACAGTCAGTGTGCAGGAAGCCAGGATACCAGATGAGAACTTTTGAGAGTTTGTTGGCATTTGGGGTGGTTACTTTCCACTCTCCCACAGGGACAGCTGATTCTACTATCTCTACTTGGGCCATCATCATTCCTATTCTTAATCCAAAAGATTTATACTTCCACAAAACCAGTCATTAGAAATCCATTGATACATACAACTCAAGCTATGACCTGTCATGTACTACCAACCAAATTGAGCTGTGTGATCTTGCTTTCTGAGTCCTGAGACTGGGTCTTTCACAGACCTTGACTTAAGGAGATCAAATAATTATGTCATTGTGGCTCACATATTTAGAAGAGAAGATCTTTATAAGAAGAAAAATATTTTTCATTTCTCCTTTTTAACAGGATAGGTAAAACATAAAGACACCCACAAAAAAGGTTTTAGAGTCCTTGATGAAAATGAAAGAACTTCATACATGAACAATATAGAGCTTTTCTGGCATTAATTTCCCCCACCATGTAGAACTAAATGTGTCTTCTATTTAGTTAATATATAGAAATATTCCTTATTAAAAAAATAAATGTCCAGTCAGAACAGACTACTCCCAGTTTTAAGTCACACTTTTGGGCAACATACTTCTCTTTCTGTATGAAATCTTTCAATAATTAACCTTCCTCTTCCTCTCTCTATAAAGACAAATCACAGAGAGGTACTTTAAAAATAAAAAAGCAGTATAAATCTTGATGACAGTAGATGTGACTTTAAAGTAGCTAAAATTCAAAAAATAAATAAATAAATAAAGTAGCTAAAATTCCCCCTGAAAGATTAAGTTGTCTGTTTGAATACCTCTGTTCATCCACCAGAATCTTTTAGGGAAGAATATTGATGCTTTGCCTTAGGAAAGTACAAACCAAGTCAAGTGTGCTGACTTAGTGAATAAAAGTCCTGAGACTTTTCTGAAATCATACTTAGGCTATTTGATGAACTAATTTTAAAGGTTTAGTAAAATACTCACTACCATTATACAAACATACCTGGGGAATATCTGTGTAGATTTTGTGGAATTTTAAAAGAATACACTAAACTGTCTATACATTCAAATCATGCCATGTCAAAAAAGGGTATATGCTAAAAGTCATTTTGAGGGTGAGATGAAAAGACAGCAATGAAGGGCCAAAACGCCAGCTTCATTTTATTTATTTTTTATTTCTGGAAGAACACAAAAGCTTCAGCTCTTCTGCTGTGCTGTCACAATGGGGATGGTTTTTAATGCTGTGGGTGAGGAACCCATAAAAAGCTCATTATACTCACTGCACCAAAGAGCAACTCCTACTGGACAAACAGGGCCTACCTCCTCAAAGTTCATGTCCAAGTACATGGTCTCTGATTCCTTGGCTATCAACATGAAGAGTCATGTGAATATTTATCAGTCATTCCTTTCTAAAGTTCAATTTAAGGGAGAGAGATTCAAATTCTTCCTGCAGGATGAATAAATTAAGAGAGATTCCAGAGGTTTATGTCACTCACAGTCCTTGATGCTATCCACCAACCATTTCCAACTCTCTGACTTCTGGATTTGGTAGGACTTCATGAGGTATAATCTTTGTAGGTAGGCATGGTCATGTGACTTAATCTGACCAATGAAATGTGAGCAGAAATAACATGTATTATTTCTAAGTGGGAGTTTCAAGAACCAGTGAGCAGTTTTCCATAGCTCTCATTCCCTCTACCACAGCAATTGGCAATGTTCCAGATATTGTCTGCTCTGTCAGCTGAGGTAGCAAAGTGAAAAGAACACAATGCAGAGTCCCTAGTCACACACAATGGACATAAATGGTATGAGGGAAAAATAAAACCTGGCTCCTGAGACGCTAAGATGTGGGAATACTTTCTTTCTATACTATCACCAAGCATCTCTCACAGACTCAGCTTTACACCATGGTAAGGATCTTAGTGCTGGGAGGATGACACGGGGATTCATGTAGTATTCCAACAATTTTGCCCTCAGTCTCATCCAGTCTGGTCCTGAGCCATGACACCTGTTTCCTTTGGGTTCTTTTACTCATAGAGAGACTCTCAGCACCGCTTCTCTAATGTCCACAGAAGGGTCACCACTTCAAATCACTACAGGGGCAAGCAGGTGACCTAAATGAGTAAACACACCAATGTGCTCACATCAAACATTTTTTAATCCTTACCTCTCCCTCAAGAAAACTCTTTAAACATGAGATACTCGTGGCCTGGCTTAACTGTTCAAAGGAGTAGTACAACAGGCGTGATGATGAATTGCAGCTGCAACTCTATGCCAGTGTGGGGGAAATAACAGGGACAAGTAGCAACTACAGCCTCCTTCAAAAGCTGGTGTCGATACTGGAATGCATACCAAATACTCTCAGCTCGTTTTTTTTAGAAGCCAGAATCTTAGATTTTTATTCCAAATCTCTAATTTTCTTTAAAAACTACCCAGCCCAAAGGAAACACAAGTGGGCTTCATTTGTCACTCAGGCCCACTGGCTGCATTCCATAGGCATCTGTAGGTGAACCTTGTATTATGTTTTTGTGAGGACAATGGCCATTAGCCAATTTTAAGAAGCCCCAGATTCTTAAATCCAAATCCAGGCCAGGGACCAAGATCAATTTGGAAGAAAACAAATGTTCAATTCTGCTACCTTTCTTATTGGAAGAAATTTCCTCCTCTTGCTAGGGAAAACTATGCCAACCAAACTCAAGTCCAAGTCATTATTTGGCCTCTCTGTTGGTCTCACTGGCTGGCTAATTCCTGAATTCACTCTTTTTTCCCCTCATTATTAAAGTCATACATTATTATGACTAGCAAAGTATTAATAAGAGAACAAGAGGTACACATAGGTCTGGACCCAAAGACTCCATATTAGCATAATCCTTCTGATAATAAACAAAGTTTAAAATATACTTATGTTTAGAGCTTTGTATTTTTACTTGTTTGGTATTCTAATTTTTTATTAGTTTTTCACTTCCTCATAGAGTAGTCAAGTTTTAGATTTGACTTTTTTTCCTGGTTTCCAGAAAGAGTAATTTGTTCTTAGAATATTCCTTTTCAGGGGCACCTGGGTGGTTCAGTGGTTGAGCATCTGCCTTTGGCTCAGGTCATGATCCCAGGGTCCTGGGATCGAGCCCTGCATTAGGCTCCCTGGAGGGAGCCTGCTTCTCCCTCTAAGTCTCTGCCTCTCTCTTTGTGTCTCTCATGAGTAAATAAATAAATTTTTTAAAAAAAGAATATTCCTTTCAAAGTACTTCACTAATTCTTTCAATAATTCTATGGCAGGACTTACTCCAAAAGAGAGAGTGGGAATTATCAACTGTTTTGTTATGAATGACTTGTCTAGGGATGAATAATTTAATAATTTACTTTTAAAATTTTAGTAAGTATACATTTTTCTTTAAAGAGTAATTCATATTAATTGGAGACAATCTAATAAATACTAAAACATGGAGAAAAGACAAAAAGTAGTGGGCAGCCTGGGTGGCTCAGCGGTTTAGCGCCGTCTTCAGCCCAGGGCCTGATCCTGGAGACCTGGGATTGAGTCCCACGTCAGGCTCCCTGCATGGAGCCTGCTTCTCCCTCTGCCTGTGTCTCTGCCTCTCTCTCTCTCTCTCTGTGTCTCTCATGAATGAATAAATAAAATCTTTTTTTAAAAAAAGTATCCATAGTCCCACAACCAAAAAATGACTAATATTAATATTCTGGTGTACTTTCTTTCAGTGTCCTTTTTCTATATATGGGTTTTAAACATATGAGTGAGAAAAAAATAAACAAATAAACATATTTATGTGCATATGTGCACATATGTGTTATACATAGCTAGATATTTATATTACCAAATGTAATAGAGACAGAGAACACTATACATAACACACACGTTATATATTCAATTTTAATTACATATTTTTGTTATGAGCTTCTTCACTTATTACATAAATGTTAGCTGGGGAACATACCTCTGCTACTCCTATTTCACTTGAGAGGGAAAGTTCTCCCTTAGAGGGAAAATAAAGGAGAAACACTGTGCTCCCCTTAAATTCATATATTGAAGTCCTAGCCTTCACTAATTCAGAATGTGACTATTTTTGGAGAAACAGTCTTTGGAGAGATGATTAAAATAAAAGGAGGTCATTAGGGTGGACTCTAATCTAATATGACTGGGGCCCTTATAAGAAGAGGGAAGATTAGAACACAGAGAAAATGTGGGCACACAGAGGAAGGACCATATGAAGATAGAGGGAGGAGATAGCCATCTACAAGCCAAGGAGAAAGGTCCCAGAATTAAACCAACCCTGCTGGCACTTTAATCCCTGATCTCTCACTTCCAGTTCTGTGAGGAAACAGATTTCTGTGGTTTAGGCCACCCAGTCTGTGGTATTTGTTCAAGCAACTCCAGAACACTCATACAGTCACAGGACTACTTTCCATAACACCAGAAGTGATAGAAATAACAGGGGAAGTGGTGGTACCAGTAGTCATAGAAGTGGGGTTGGGGAGGAGGTTATGGGGAGGTTGGCCCATACTCTTCCCTTCTATTGCCATCTTTCCTTAGAGGAAAAATTAAGATATTCAGTTATCGATAAGGAGGCCAAAGTAATTTTTACTTACACAGATCTTTCTCAACTTACCATGATAAGTTGAAAACAGCATTAAGTTGAAAATGCATTTAATATCCTAAACCTACTAAACCTCATAGTTTAGCCTACCCCACCTTAAATGTGCTCAGAACACTTATATTAGCCTACAGTTCAATAACGCCTATTTTATACTAAAGTGTTGAATATCTCATGTAATTTATTGAATACTATACTGAAAGTAAAAAACAGAATAGTTGTACGGGCACAGAATGGTTGTACATGTATTGACTATTTATTCTCATGATCATGTGGCTGACTGGGAGCTGTGGCTCACTGCCACTGCCCGGTGTCATGAGAGTATTGTACTGTATATCACTAACCTGGGAAAAGATAAAAATTCAAAATCTGAGAGTTTCTACTGAATGTGTACTGTGCTTTCACACCATAGTAAAGCTGAAAAATCTTAAGTTAATCCTTTAAGTTGGGGACCATCCATGCAGTATAACCGATCTCCCTGTTTTTCACTTACAATATGATAACCTTTCCACCACATTAGTTAGTTTTTACTATATTTTCACCTTGTACCTGAATCATTGATTTAGATATCCTTGAACTTTAGTGCTGATAAGATTAGCAAGGTATGCTTGAAAAATGAACATTTTCACAGCATTTGAAGAAACTACAAGTTTAATAAAGAATTATAAGAGGGATTCCTGGGTGGCTCAGTGGTAGAGCGGCTGCCTTTGGCTTGGGGCATGGTCCTAGAGTCCTGGGACTGAGTCCCACATCGGGCTCCCTGCCTGGAACCTGCTTCTCCTCCCTTTCCCTATGTCTCTGCCTCTCTCTCTATGTCTCTTGTGAATAAATAAATATAAATCTTTAAAAAAAAAGAATTATAAGAGACTTTAAATTCTCTGAACAATTCTAAAGAGTAATTTGAATAAAGATCCAACTTTATTTTTTATTTATTTTTTTAAAAGATTTTATTTTTACTACACCCAACATGGCACTCAAACTCATAAGCCTGAGATCAAGAGTAGCACACTCCACTGACTGAGCCAGCCAGGCACCCCAACTTTAAATTAAATAATGGGAAAAAAACAGGTTATATCCCTAGTACTCAGTAAATGCTGGATGTTTGCTGAATTAATCAACAAGTAAGTAAATAAATGAATGGCTAAATGAATGAATGCTGTTCTTATCAGGGTGCAGCAACCTTTTTCCATAAAAGACATATAGTAAATAGCTATGACTTTGTGGGGCATATGGCTATATGTGTCAGTCACAACTATTCAACTCTCCCATGTAGCCCAAAGACATCCACAGACAATAAATACATAAATGGGCACAGTCATGTTCTAACAAAACATGCTAGCAGGCAGGATGTGGCCCACTGGTCAAAGTTTGCTGACCTCTGATCTGAAATATTCACTCCCCTGATCAAAATCCTTTTCTAGCACCCTATTGCCTACCAATTTCAGAATAATACATCCATTTGGGATTTAATATTATGTATAGTATGAACTTCCTCTACCTTCCCTGTCTTATCTCCCACAACTCCAACATATATAATCTCTATTCTGAAAAAAAAATTGAACTATTAACCTATACTCTGTGTTTTCCCACTTTCTTACTTTTGTTCATCTACTTAAATTGCATTTAACGTTTAATGCCATCCTCAAATTCTACAGTGTCCAGGAAGCTTTTTTGAATTAGTCCAGTCAAATATGAGCTTTCTCTGAGCCCCATAATTGGCATTTTTTTTTCACTTTGCTGGTTGTACTTATTAAACTCAACTTCACATTAGAGTCATGTGAGCAATTTCTTTTTTTTTTATGTGAGCAATTTCTTAATAAGCTACTCCTAAGAGTAGAAGCTGTTTCCAGCTTTGTGTATCTCCCAATACCTTGAACATATAGTATGGACTCAATAAATCTTTGAAAAATACACTGAAATGATACCATTTTGAATTTTTTGTTCCAGAAAAGTGAAAAAAGAGCTCTGATTGGTCTGTTTTCATTGGATTCCAAGACTTACTATCTCTGGAATATCTGTAGATGTGGTCTGTAGGGGCCACTTCTTTGTGGGGTCATTAATCTAGCAGGAATTAAAATAACCTTGTTTGCTATAGAACTTTAAAAGTACATTAGGGAACTAGAATTCTTGGAGCCAGTTGTCCTTTTAATTAGCTTTGGTCTGGCAGCAAGGAGCTAACTACCTCTTCAATTGCTATGCTTCTAAAGAGGTTAATAGGAGTTGAGGTTTTACCTGTTGTATTCCTAAGGACTTGCTTACAGATCATTTCCCTGTGACAGCAAATGAGTAGTTCTGTTGAACTCAGTTATTTCTTGAATGCCTGCCTGCAATGCAGAAAACACTATGAGAAATGGAAAGATAAATAAGACATGAGCAGCCCTGATACCCAGGAGTTAACAGGCTAGTCAGGGAGACAGACACATATACAAAGCCTAAAATATAAAGCAGGCTGTTAGGGTTACAATGAAACATGGTGAGATGATACTGCAAAAAGCAAGGTTATTTGGTGGAGGCAAAAGAGTCTGGACAAAGAGGCCTCACAGAATTGATGGGATTTGAGCAGGTAGGAAAATACTGATAAAGATGTGGACATTGTGCTGTCTTGCTGTGTTAGAGCTGGGAATGACCTCAGCCAACCCTCTCCTTTATCCAGTGAGGAAGGTTAGACACAGAGAAGAACTATGACTTCAGGCACCTTGCCTGCCCCCCTTTACAACCATCCATATGCAACTTCAGATTCACAGGAGAGGTAGAAAAAGAATCTTAGACTAGAATATTTTCATTCCTAGGCATTTGTGACAAACATCAGAGGCAGCAATTAGTATTCTGACCACACAACAAGCCCAAGGCCAGGGCAGCCTCTGCAGGAAGCCACTGCTTTTGGTGGTTATCAAGGGACCAGATTTAGCTGCTAGCAAAATCACACCTGGGTCCTGTAACTGAGGCTATAGAACCTTGGCAATGGAACAAAAGTATTAGGGGATAAATCAGAGCAAGCTTTAAACTCCAGGTAGGGAATCTTGTGGAAAAGTCCAACTTTGGTTCAAAAGAAAGGATCTCAAAAGGAACCAAAGGAATGATGATTTGCCCTAGAATTACAGGGTATAATATATCACAGGGGCAGGCATGGGTGTGTGTTCTCCTAGGGAGTGTTTCCCTGAGTCTGTGAGGATAAGCACAGGTGTCCCGAATCTCCTTCCCTCCCTGTGCCCCACTCACTCCCCAGCCTTTAAGTTCTGCTGTCGAGAATGACAGACCATCCTGATTGAGCTGATGCCAACCCAGAAAGCACACCTCCCACAGCGAGTCAGAGAAGTAGCCGGGGCCCAAAAGAATGCCCTGTGACGGTTTAATTTAAATAGATTATTCTGTTTTCTTCACCCTCATCACTAACAGGCCCTATGTAACTGAATAATTAAACAACAAAGCTTTATTATTTACTTTAGATTTACAGGAGCAGCTGTGCCTTTTTCTCTTTTCTAAAGGGCATGCAGATTTTATTAGGATCTCTTTTGTTTCTACCTAGTTCTCTCTCCTCTGTATTCTCCCACCCTATATCCCTATCTCCCTCCTTGTTCCCGCCATAGAAATATGTTGTGCCTGTATTAATCTACTGAAAAAAATCATTTTTCCATAAAAGAACAACAAAAAATTGCCTCCATAGAGCAGATGCAGTAAAACGGTCTAATTAAACTCTGTGGCTTTATCACTTGAAGAGAGTTACAGTTATTTTCCACACATGAAACATCCAGTTAAAGAGGTACGACAACTTGATGGGATGAGCACTGGGTGTTATACTATAGGTTGGCAAGTCGAATTTAAATAAAATATTTAAAAAAATAAAGAGGCATGACAGTGACATTACACAAATTATCCATTCTAGTCGATTTATTTCCCAATGACGGAAATGTGTTTCTGAATGACCAACAAAGCAAATTTTGCTAATATTATCACTTTAACATAGTTTATATCAGTTTACCAAGCACGCTGAGGGTATAGAAGGTAGTATTTTCCCTAATAAAAATTAAATAATATATAATAACGGAGTGCTAGAGGCAAGGGAAACAGCAGGGATCATAAGCAGCCTCTAGACCAACTGTTTATTCTACAGATGGGGAAACTGAGATAAAGAGGAACCAAAGGATTTGCCCAAAGTCAGACAACCAAGACAAAGCCTCACAGCAGATGGGAAAGTTCCAGTTTAGAAATCCTCCTTAGTTCAAGTCTCTTGTCACTACATCTAGTCTCTGTCTCTTTAACAGTAGCCCATGCATATATATGTGTATGTATATATATGTGAGCACGACACTATATATGTGAGATATAGTGAGGTATATATATCTCAGGGAAGGCTCGTACTTGCTGAAAGGAATCTAGCATTGAGAAGTCACAGAAAGATATGATACTAATTCACTATGGAACTCTCTTGCCAGCACTGTCCACATCCCAAACGAAGGGCATCCCTGGAAGTGTTAGTTAGCTTTCTATCAAGGTTTCCATAGAGAAGAAGAGCCAGACTCAGTCAACATGAAGGAAATTTTTTGCACAGGAACTAGCACAGAGTATATGGTAGGTTTTCAGGAAATGCTTGTCAACTTGCTGTGAAGAACATGGAATACATTTTCACAACACAACAGCTGATAATTTCCAGAGTAGAAAGTCCATGCAGATAGCCTCGCAATGTTAGAGAATGCTGGAAACATTACCTGGATGGAGAAAGAGAAGACTGTGGGGGAGAAGGAAAAGCCAGAACTGTCAGCTTCTCTTCTGCCCCAGACACTGGAAGGTCATTGGTCAGATACCTTTTTTTTTCCATTTCGGATCAAAGAGTCTGCATCTGGAAGCCACTAATTAGCTATTGACTCAAGGTCTTATCTACTCAAAAACGATCTGGAACAAAAGGACTTTAAAAGTCCTATTAACATTTTGCTTCCTTGCCTCCCCCGCACAGAGATTCAGGTAAAATAAAAGCCCACTTAAAAATTCTGACTCTTCTATGTCCATGAAAGATACCTAACCTAACTTCCTTTCCATTATTCACTAAAAGCTGTGAGATTTGGTTACATAATATTCCTTTTTATATAATACTCCTGATTATTGAAATAAGGAAAACTCTGGAACACTAGAATATAACTATTCTATGAGCTACTAATTATACTAAAATCTGCTTAGAACACTTTTGTATTCAAAAGCTTCTGTTATCACCAACCTATTCAAATGCCCACCAAAACAGCAGTTCTGTGTTCAAAAGCTGCATTCAGAAACTGTTCTTGTGGGGGGAAACCAGAGAAATACAAATTTTCATAAGAGTAAAATCTACTTTTTTGAAAGGACTTTGAAAACTTTACAAATCTTCACAAGTAGAAATCTTATTAAAGAACTATAGTTCTCCTGTCCGTGTTGTAGCTTGTAGAAACTCTTTTCCCCAAGCAAGGCAGAAACTGGCTTAAGTGGTTTAGTTTAGTGTTGATGTTCTTGTTAGTAAAGAAACACACTCATCAACATTGGAAGCATCACTTTGACTTTGACAAAAGTTATTCTTCGGGTTTGTAGTCTCCCTATCTCTTATTTGATAGCTCTCCCAATCAAATTAATTTTATGATTATAGACAAACCAGAAAACTGCTGTGCAACGGCCTTCCAGCCCTGTGTTCCACTAGCACTGGAAATGCTTTCAGAGAATTGTCTGTCTGAGAATTCAAAGAGCCAGGTCTGTGTCAGTTGAATTGCCATTCTTCTTCCATGCCTCAAAACTGAATCACCTTTTATTTTCCCCTTCTTTGTCATCAGCCATGTCTGTTTTATTACCAAGACCTCCATGTTTTACTTTGGTATGTCCTTCATTTGGATCTTCTGCTCTCTATCCTACACCATCCCCCCATCCAAATATAAATCCAAGCGCAGGGGATCCCTGGGTGGCTCAGCGGTTTGGCGCCTGCCTTTGGCCCAGGATGCGATTTTGGAGACCCGGGATTGAGTCTCACGTCGGGCTCCCAGCATGGAGCCTGCTTCTCCCTCCTCCTGTGTCTCTGTCTCTCTCTGTCTCTCTCTGTCTCTCTGCCTATCATGAATAAATAAATAAATAAATCTTTAAAAAATAAAAAATAATCCAAGTGTATCATACATTGGCTATTACAATATTATTTAGCCAACCTCTATAAACCAGCTTCTCTTCATCCCATCTACCTATCTACCTAGGTAAGCGTCACCTTTTTAATACATCATATTCCTACTCGCAACTTTAAAAAACTCAAGGGTATCTAATTCAGTCTCAAAGGCTCCTACACATCTAGAATCATACAACTTGCAAGTCACTTTGTGGAATCTTCTAATCCAGGAAGGTGAATTTCCTCTGTCAGTCATGAACTTGAGATGTTTGTTCCTTTGTATATCCTGATTCATGGAATTCTACTTGTCGAGCCATTTAATTAATATCTCTGAGCCTCAGTTTATTTAACTGTAAAATGAGACTACAATACACGGCAGGGGGGATCCCTGGGTGGCGCAGTGGTTTAGCGCCTGCCTTTGGCCCAGGCCGCGATCCTGGAGACCCGGGATCGAATCCCACGTTGGGCTCCCGGTGCATGGAGCCTGCTTCTCCCTCTGCCTATGTCTCTGCCTCTCTCTCTCTGTGACTATCATAAAAAATAAAAATAAAAAAAAATACACGGCAGGGTTTTAGTGAACCTCAAATAAGAATAATTTACTTACAAGTTGTTCTAAATTGTTAGGCTCTAGAAAAATTTAGCTATGTATTAACTGTAGTCTGTCTTCACAGTTGTACCCCAACATATTTAGCATATATTACCCACTGAAACCATTTCACTCTTGGTGCATGTGTGTCTCTACCAAACTTGACTGTAATCTATTTGGAACCAGAATTTCATTATGTCATGAGTCACCTTGAGCTTATTACCTAACCAGAAGAGGCTGGGGGATGAGCTTAGGCCAATCTTCCCAGTCCTTTCCAAGGCCCATCACAAAGTAGACAATGATACACATTTGTCAGTTGCTTTAGTTGGGCACTGGAAACGAATAAGGAAGAGCAGCAGAATCTCATCTCATCGGATCAACTTTCCCATTAAGGAACAACAAAAATACGTGGTGATTAGTGAGAAAATATCTGTGAAGTGTTAGAAATAGTTTGAGAAGCATTTGCCACAAATAGCAACTTCCTGCTCTGGGGAACTTTGAAATTATGATTTCCAAATGGTGACTTGATATGCTAACCTCCCATTTTGCATGTTATAAGCTCAGGAAGGGCAGATAGCTATAGGGAGGCAACAAAACGTCATGAAAGACAGGGATTCTCACCTGTAGAGATTCATAGAGTTTTTTGCTGTCTTTTTCTCCTTTCCCTCCCCTGCCTTTATCTAGAAAAATGTGTATGAGATTTATTTTTTGTAAGCTATAAAAGAAAGCAAGCCCCTGGTTACATCCTCTAATAGTCCTTTGGTCATAAAACTATGATTTATGGTTAGCAAATTTTAGTGAGCTCATCCTTCCCCTAATTACACAACTTATCCCTGATCAAACATCTTTTTTCCTTTCCTTTCTCCCTGGGGCCTCCATCTGCCATCTCTTACATCAGTTATTCCTCCTACACAAAGATGACACAGCCCACACTCCTCATAATAATCTATTTTTGAGGTGTAATTGTGTATATATATTTTTTTAATTTATGATAGTCACAGAGAGAGAGAGAGAAAGAGAGGCAGAGACATAGGCAGAGGGAGAAGCAGGCTCCATGCACCGGGAGCCCGACGTGGGATTCGATCCCGGGTCTCCAGGATCGCGCCCTGGGCCAAAGGCAGGCGCCAAACCGCTGCGCCACCCAGGGATCCCATGTATCTTATAAACGGGAATAATGTTCAGAGTAACCTAGAATTATAGGACTATCAGAACATTTAAAGTTCCCTATAGCAGATTTGTAGTCCAGTTAAAACCTTTACAAACAGATGAATAGTCTTGGTCAGTCTGAGGATTTCCTGAAGAAGTGAGGACACAATCTGTAAAAATTCTATAACAACTCATCACCTGGCAAATTAACTGGGATTTATTTTTTAATGGTCAACATTCACTCTTGGAAATGGTGTGTGAAAAAATAGCCACTTTCATATATTATGGGGCAGTGTATAAATTTGAAAAGCTCTTTAAAAAAAAGGGGGGGGGGCAAAATGTTTCAAGAGCCACAAACTGTGTTAATCCTTTGATTCAGTAATTCTGTATCTAGAAATGGCTTGAGGATATAAAAGCTAAAATACAGAAAAAGTGTTTAGTGCCTCAAATATTTCTTAATTATAATTATTACAGTAGTAAAAGCAAGGAAAAACTTAAATGTCCACCATAGGATTGTGTATGGAAATTAAGATATTATACTGAACAAATGCAAATGGAAATTGCAACCACATCCCTCATCATGGAAGAGAGAGGGAGAAGAGTCAGTTACAAAACAGATTTACTATCATAGCTGATGAAGCACACACCAGAAACCCCAAAGGAAGTTCAACTGCTTTGTTTGTTTCTGAGGCTAATGATATAAAGGCCTGGTGGGATGAGATATGGTCCACCTTCCTTCTCTTTTTCAAGTCTTACCATAAAGTAAATAACAGACACTAGTTTGCTCATTGCTTACATTGGTCAATGGAAATGAGAATAAGGGAAAGAAGTAGAACCTCATCTGAGAAATTTTACATTAAGGGGAAAAAAACCAGGATGATGAGTGATAAAGCATACAGTGGGAGGAAGGGTTTCAAGATGAGTACCTATTATCTACTCAACTCATCCCAAGTGCAGTTCCCACAAGAATTTAACTCTAAACCCCATGGCACCACACTGAAAATATGAAACATTTTGATAGAAGCATCTATCAAAATACTGTGAAGGATAACATTCTGGTAACATATTTCTTATCTCTCATATTAACAGATGAACTTCTATTCCCAGTAATAAGCAACATCATGGCAGACTCCCTTGTTTTTAGTTTATTCTAGGGTTCCCAGTCTCTAAGAATGGAGATGAGGGGACTCATCCCACTACTGATTATTATATACTCATTCAAATAAGATAGGGGAAGACAAGATAAAGTTATAAATGGGAACACAGATGACGCGTTATCTCTTTTTTATTTCTACTTCTCAACTTTTTTCCAAGTTTCTTATGAGGAATAAGTGTTATTTTACGATTTAAAATGAAAAATATAAAGATAAGACATTTTACTAAAAGTCTAAGTCTTAGCCACAAAAGTTGAAACCAGTGTGCTTTCCTTGTTTCAACCAACTGTTAACTGCAAAGTGGTGTGCTGGATAAAAAGATGAGAAAGTCATGGCGCATGTTCTCAAGGAGGTCAAAGACCTCTGAAGGAGAGAGGAAGAGAGTGGCATGGATTTGAGTGTTGGTAATACATGGTAAAGTAGGAGTACAACAAGGGCACAAGAGAAGGAGTCACTGGTTCTGCCTAGACTAGAGTGTGAGTAACAGAGGACATCACAGGAAAATGAACTCTCGAGCTAAGGTTAGGAGAAAGTTTCACTTCATTGTTTGGGGGTAAATGATGGAAGAAAATTCAAAGCAGAGAATAGAACTAAGGAAAAAGATCAGGCTGGGAACTCAGGCAGGTATATAATGAACAAGAAAGAGATGGGAGATGTGATCATATGGCAGTCACAAAGAGAATGACAGGCAAGAAGGATGTGAATGGCCAGACAGAAGTAAAATCTACAGGACTTACTGACAAGACTAGCTATGCGAGGTAGAGGCCAGGAACTGAATTACTTCAAGTTTTGTAGTTTCAGCAAAACTAACTAAACCTAATCCCCGAGGTTTAGGTAGGGGGATAGTGAGGCCATTAACTAAGTCGAGAAAACTATGAGAAAGGATAGATTTGGGAAGAGGGAAAACAGAAGAAAGGAAATCATTCTAGACATGTGGAGTTTGAGCTGCTTCTACACAAGCATCTAGACAGTAATGTCTATTACAGGGGAAAAAAAAAAGTATGATGCTGGCATCCAGGACAAAGATCAGGGTTAGAGACTGACATCTGCAAGTAGAGATTATTGTCAAAAGAATAAGTAAAGGTAGAATAGGAACACCCTCCTAACCATCCTCCCTAATTCCAGATCAGCCTTCCCCACCCCTATCCTAACCAACTCTCTCCAGTGATTTTTCAAACCAGAAAGCTTAATGCCTCAGCTTAGAACCCTTCCACACACCCAATCTCACTGGTAGTCAGAGGAATGTCAATTGAAAGGACAATGAGATTCTATATTTTGCCTGCTGGGCTGGAAAAAATTAAAGATTGATAATATCCACTGCTGGTAAGCACATGGGGAAATGAGCACTCATACATTTTTGGTAGGAGTGCAAATTGCTATGATATTTTGGGACATCTATTACCATTTTAAAAATCTCATAATTTAGAGTGACAGATGGTAGCTACACTTGTGGTGAGCATAGCATAATGTACAGAGAAGTTGAATTGCTATGTTATACACCTGAAACTAATTTAACACTGTGTTAACTAAACCAAATTAAAAAAAAACTTAAGATAGAATTACAAACCATAAAATAGAATAGAATCTCATAACTTTGGATCTAGAAATTGTACTTTTAAGAACCTTTTAGAAACAAAAGCAAAGGTACAAAAGGATAGATGTAGCTTATTGCTACAGTGTTTGTAGGAGTAAGAAATGCCTACTAAAAATTTAATATTCAAACAAATAAAGTCCACATTAAGTAATAGGATGCAGCTGTTAAAAAATAATAGTAATATCTACATATGTTTATATTTGCATCTAGAAAGGTACTTAGATTAACTAAGATTAATTAAGAAAAAAAATGAGTTGCCAAATTCTATGATGATTTATGAGAAAATGAAGAAAAGAGTGACATTCATAATAGCTATGCTAATAATAGTTAATATGAATATCATGCTTATTTTTTTACCAGATATTATTGCACATGTATTATGTGCTACTCATTGCATACTCACTACAACCTCGTAAAATAGGCAAAAGATTGTTATGACTCTCATTTCACAGATAAGGAAACTGACACCAAAACAGATTAATTTGTGCAAGGTCACACAGCTAGCAAGTGGCAGACAGGGTTTACATCAGGCAGTGTGGCTCAGCTTGACCTCTGTTCTATTCTGATATACAAATGATAAGAGAGGGTTGGAGCTTATTATTTTTTCTACCATTGTATTGTTGGGTTTATTAAGAAATGTGTTATTTCTGTAACTGGAAAAAAAAAAAAAAGAAAAAAGGTCACTAGGAACATAAGGGGAGAGAGACTCCAAAGACTCCTAACTGTCCTTACAACAAAAGATCATACTTCCTACCTCCGCCCCTCCTCTTGGGCAGCGTCCTAGAGGCCCATTTTTCTAAAAGACTCAGTAACCACAGGCTAAAGTCTAGCCAGCTGGTGATTCAACTGCATGCATAGCTTGGACATTCATTTTGTGCAAGACAATGATAATCCACGTTCATAAAAGTCCTTAAAAGCTTCTGAAGACCCGGCCTCGTAGAGCGGGAAGTGGAAAGAGAAGAGCTGGGCTTACCAGTTCACGGTTCACATTTCAGAACCTGATGGTGCCTCAGAAGAGGAAATCCATTATCAGGGAGCACAAAGGGTGCTGCCTTGTCAGGCCTGACAGGGAGCAGACTGAGTGTAACAAAGCTCTGGTGCCTTATTTATGTGGCAGCGTACAGCTGCTGAGGATGGGCCTCCTGCTCCCCGGGCACCGGCCAGCCCCTCAGGAGGTCATTCACAGGCTTGCTGGGCTGCGTTCATGTGCACTGATGGGACCCAAAATCAACACCCACAATGCTCCTGCTTTGATATCCATAGGACTAGCTGCCTCCCAGCTTCTGCATCAAGTCTCAATCTCACCAGTAGGAGCAGCTCCCCTCACTCTGCATTATTCTTCATAGCATTGATCTCAGCAGGCGTCAAGCTTAGTTTCCTCTAACACCACCCTTGCCAATGCCTCCATGTAACCTGTGCAAATGCCACCCACTTGAGTCATGTAACAGGGCAGCTGGGCTTCCCTAGGAGAACAGAGGCTCATTCAGGTGGGATTTGCTTGGTTTGAAGGCACAGAGTAGATGCTAAGTGTATAACCACTGAACAGAGGAACATGCTGACTTCTATAAGGGGCTCTCTGCTGGATGCTAGCAGATGTCTCTTCTAGTCTTTTCTCTCTTCAATTTAAGATTTCTCAATTTGAGATATCGAGATATATATGGACATATGACATTACAACGAATTTTTCTTTTTCACATTATAACGAATTTTTCTTTTTCACTAACAACTAATAATAATTAATAACTGAAATAATAATGCCATTCTCACTCTTGTGCATTCCAGTATGCTTAACTTGAATAGGGGAGGGATAGAATTTTATAATGTTCATAATATAATGTAGCCAGTGGCACACAGGTATGTCATGCTCACGTACACACACATACACACACACACACACATTTTAAGAATACAAATATTTATTGAGAGTCTTCGCTCAAGTTTTTTTCTATCAATAGGAGAAGACCATTTAAAAAGTTTGAACACTGGGAGTTCAAAGAAAGAAGGAAGAATAATGCTAAAGCCTCTTTCAAGAAAACATGGGCTTCTTCAGAGGTGACTCACATAGCAACAGCTATCCTAGCTACACAGAGAATAGAAGGAATGGCCCTGTAGGCAATTGCTATTAGACAGAAAATTAGAGGCATGTCCTGGGGCACCTATCATCCTGCTTATTCAGAAACCTGCAGGCCCAGCTTTTATTCTGACTGACTCGGTATTGCTTAAAATGTGCTGGTTGCCATTTTTCTTTCTCTTTGCAATTTTCTGTGCATTTTCTGACTAGAACAGTCCCTGCAGGCTCCAGGGTCTCGTGTGGAGCAGCACTGCCCACCCCTCCACTCCGCAGAAGGACAGACAGAAATGCTTTCTGAGCTTATGGGGAATGACTTCCAGCCACAGGAAGCCACCACCAATCTAATGCTGAAGACTGTTGGTTTTAAACCACTCATCACCTCAAATCTCCAAGAAACTGGTTCTCTGATAGGCAGGCATTCAGCAGAGGTCCAAAAATAGGGACATATTCTGATTTTGTGCTGGAGAGGGTATATTCGTTGCCCTTGAAGGACATCTTTTATTAAAAGATTGAAACACAGTTTTCTGTGGGCAATAGCTAGCTGCACGTGAGCAGCCCTCTCTTGTCAAACAGGGAACAAAGAACTGCACAGGTATGAGGTTAATTTATCTTCCCCACAATATAGAATGTTCCATCAGTTTTGCAAGTAGATTTATTGAATGTATAAGCCCTGAAACGTTATTTTTACAGACTTGTAAAAACAGCAGCAGCATCTCCCCTCTTTCTCAGTATTGCTATCAGCAGGTACATAGTGCCAATTGGACAAATAGCATGCATCAGATGTCTGCATATGTCAGTTCCACGGACATAAACTGTACCACCAACGCTTGCTAATGGTGTCACAAAGGCTAAGAGGAAGATGATGGATGCATGGTTGCAAATCCATCAAGGCTACAAAAGAAAAAGAAAACAGCGCTCAAAGTCTGGCCTCCTAATAGAAGAGCCAGAGAAATAAACTTTCTGCATGAAGGCCTATTTTGTATAAACACTAAGGATTGAAGTACCTAGGGACTCTGAATATCAGCAGCTCAAAATAGAAGGTCAAAATTTCCAGTATTATAAAAATGTTTGGTTTTCTGCTATGTGTATTCTTTTGTTTGTTACTTTTGGTTTGTTTAGATCTATCTCAAATTCATTTGAGCTCTGATTTCTCTCCTGAATTCCAGAACCATATACCTACCATCAGCTAACTGAACATCTCCACCATCAGGGTTCCAAAAACATCTTAATCTCAAATTGTCCCAAGCCACACTCCTTCCTGACCTCCCAAATCTGCTATTCCTCTGGTGTTCCCCATCATAATGATTACATCATGGGGAGTGGTTTCTACACCAGAACACTGGGGTGTTCACTTTGGGCCCTCCCTTCAATGCACTTCTCACATCCAATCTATCAAGTATCAATGTTGTACCCCATTATCCAGGGAGGAATGTGTTCCAAGACTCCCCAGTGGATGCCTAAAACCCTAAAACCATAGATGGTATGGATCACTATATATACTGTTTTTTCTATGCATATATACCTATGATAAAGTTTAATTTACAAACCAGGCCCAGTAAGAGCTTATCAATAACAAATAACAAAATAGAAAGAATAATTATAACAATATACTGTAATAAAAGTTATGTGAATGTGTTCTTCCTCTCTCTTAAAAAAAATACTTCATCCTACTGTATTCACCCTTCTTCTTGTGATGATTTGAGATGATAAAATGCCTCCGCGATAAGATGAAGCAAGGTGCAGGAACTGTGATTCAGTGTTAGGCTTCTACTGACCTCCTGATGCCAGAAGGAGGATCATCTGCTTTCAGACCATGGTAACTGAAACCACAGGTAAGTGGGGGACTCCTGTACTGTGCAACATAGAGTGGTGGTGAAGAGTTCAAAACCTGCCTCTAGCACTTACTAGCTGTGTGTCCTTGAGCAAGTCACTTAATGACTCCATGCCTCAGTTTCTTCATCTGAAAAACTCCATAATAATAATACCAACCACATATTGTTGTAAAGATTCAATGAAATAAATGAATGCAGAGTGCTATGAACAATTCCTGACAAACGGAGAGCAACCAGTAAATGTTAGCTACTATTGATGACATCTTTCTACACAGTCTCCCCCTCACCTCCTATCCTTGGAACAGTCTTGTTTTCTTCAAACCTCCTCTGCCCTGTCCTTGCTGTTCTCACTTTGTTGCCACACTGAGCTTCCTGGGCCCATCCATGGGTAAGGAAACTGAGTGAGTGCTGCCCAGGCCTATACTTGGGGGAACAGGTGGTGGGGGTAAGATGAGCCATAGAACCTTTGTCTTGCTCGTCTTTTCTGAATATCATTAAAATTCAATTCTGACATCTTCGCTTTAAACTCTGTCCCAAGAAGCCCACAAAATATGCCAACAGCACAGCCTTCTTTCAAGCTCAAAGAGCCTAGGCAACCTCTGTACTGGTGGACTCGCCCCCTCCCGCAGAGCCCCCAACTTTCTAGAGATTGCCAGGTACTAAGTAATGATTTGAGAGCAGAGTTTATACCATTTATCTTTGTACCTCTCGGTATAGCCTGGCCATAACAAGTTTAAAACAAATGCTTTTTTTAATGGCTAGTCAGATGACCACTATTTCATAGGTCTAGGCCACTTCACTATTATTTGACACTAGAGCAAGTCAGGACTACAAGATAAAGGTAAAACCAGAGGCAAACTGGTTTCCAAACTCTCAGCGCACTGGCCATCTATACACATGCCTGTAAAAGGAAGATAATAATGTTAACTACCTTGTCACACAATAGGTCACACAATAGGTCACACAACGCACCAGTGTTTGAACCTTCCAACCGGGAAGACTGGAGGAGCATTTGCTAGAGTCTAGCAGGGAAATGATTCTGGAGGTTAAGGAGAGCATCGGTGCATTTATCCATCTAGCAAATATTTACTGAACACCTACTATGTACCTGGTACCACCCTGTACAATTCAAGAGAGTGTTGTTTATATCCCGGGGAAGGCATAGGTGAAGGCCCGGCTTCATTGCTATACGGTGTGGCCCGGTATTAGAAAACTGATTCCTTTCAATAAAGAAATTAGTTATCTTTGAATGAAATTTTTCATTATTATTTCTTCTGGCAGTTTGTCGATCATAATGTGAACCTTTCAGTTCACACAATGCTTCATATTTGAATGGTCTGATTTTCCCTTTTATTCCCACAAAGACACATTCACATCTTCTTGAGCACCACAACTAGTTAATTAAGAAAAATGGAGTGTCAGATGCCACAGAAAAAGTATCCATCTTTGAAGGGAAACCAGCTTGCTTCCTCTCCTGGAAAATTGGGTGTTCAAGTGAATAAAGCTCCTATTAATGTTCTAGGTCCTAAACTGTCATTGACTCATATGACCTTTGGTGGATTGAGTATCTCCTCTGGGCCATGAGTTCCTTCTCCTTAATAGGTAATTGATATGCCCACCCCAGGGCTACAGTAAACAAGGGGCCACCTGCCCCTTTAAGACGGATCACCAGTGGCAGAGTGAAGGTTCACATGTTCCTTCAGAATGCCCAGGAATTCAAAAGGACCTAAAGAATTATGGGAGAAAAATGGTTTTTCTTTTAAGATCTCTTGGTTTTCTTTGGGGAAAGAAGGACTCTCCTCTTGTCTTCTTGCATATGTCTTTCCTGGCATGCATTACAAACATTTTATTTAAAATACTCAGAGCAGGGGATCCCTGGGTGGTGCAGCGGTTTTGCGCCTGCCTTTGGCCCAGGGCGTGATCCTGGAGACCCGGGATCGAATCCCACGTCGGGCTCCCGGTGCATGGAGCCTGCTTCTCCCTCTGCCTGTGTCTCTGCCTCTCTCTCTCTCTCTCTCTGTGTGACTATCATAAATAAATAAAAAATAAAAAAAACTCAGAGCACCGCCTGTACCGCCCCCCTGCCCCCACACACACACTCAGTTACTATTCATTAATTGCCTAGAGTATTTTGCAATGAGATGGCAGCATCCATGAAACTCCTATATTTCACAGAGGTTTGTTGGTTGTCTCAGGGCAACACTGCAGTTATGAAACTTACAGATGAGTTTCATATTCCTCTCTTACAAAAATTCAAATCTTCTGATGTTTTCTGTAATATAAGAGATTGCTAATCCTGGAAGATAGCTAGAAGATATTTTTTCAAAACAATAAATCCACTAATGCACTTTCAAAAAATTTAATTCTACCTTGCTTTAAAATCTGCCCTCCATTAATGGAGGAGAATTTTTTACAATGAATTTAAAAATTGCTTTTTTAAAAAAAGAACATTTTGAAAACAGATGTCTGGAAATATTTCCATGATTACGTGATCTTGTTGCCTGAAAACACTATGTCTCGCTTAAAATATTCTCTTATCTGCTCTTTTTAAAGATTTGCATCTATTTTCAGTCTCCCAAATAAAGATATTTAGTGGGGTTTGAACCAATTTGTTAAAAGTTTAGGGTCTTGACATCATCTGATTCTTTATAAGAGCAACTGAGTGACAAGTTTAAATGTTATGTGGAAATGTATTAGCTGAATGAGATTTTAAAAATTATTTACATAATTAGTAAATGAGATTGGAAAATAAAAGAATGTCCTGATTTAATTATATTAAATAAGATCCTTGGCAATATGAATGGAATAATGTCTACTGGCCTGCATAAACTAGCATGGTCCTGTCGTGCTGCTGCTTCAGTAGAGATAAGCACTGGTTGCTAGGGCAAAAGAAAGGAGATATTCCTCCCTCAGATAGTCTGAGAACTCAGGGTACATTAATTTCAAAATATGTAATAAGTATAATTTTTTCCAAGTTTTTATTTAAATTCCACTTAGGTGGAGTGCCTGGGTGGCTCAGTGGTTGGGGGTCTTGCCTTTCACTCAGGTTGTGATCTCAGAGTCCTGGGATCGAGTCCCACATCGGGCTCCCTATTCCTTGGGGAGTCTGCTTCTCCCTCTGCTTATGTCTCTGCCTCTCTCTGCTTCTCTCACAAAAAAAATAAATAAAATATTTAAATAAATAAATAAATAAATTCCACTTAGGCAATATACATTGTACTATTAGTTTCAGGTAAAGAATTTAGAGATTCAACACTCCCAAACAACAGCTGGTTCTTATCACAACAAGCGCAATATTAGAAGAATTATAACATATTGGAAAAGCATCTTAAGACATGCCCACTTAATGAAATCTAGAAGAAAACTAGCTGTTCCCACCAGAGAAATCATAATTCAGAAGTAATTATTCATTTGGTGACTGACTGTGACTATAGGAGCACTGCATTCAGGAGAGAGAGTAGCTTCTAAACTTCTAGCCTAGAAAGTCATGGCAAGTGTCTCTCTTTCATTCACAGTGTCCTGCATTTCTTGGCATGAGAGAACAGAAAATTCAATACCAGGAGGTAATCAGCACAAACCCAAACCGGTTGCAATGACACAGGCAGGGGGGAAATCTGTTTAACGTCTTCACGGTAATCGCGAAGCATTGGGAGTTGTCATGACCCCGACACTGCGTAATGATTCCTCCACTGCCCTTCAGGGTACCAGGAGAGGGGAGAAATCAATGGTCGGGTCTTGGAGTCCTCATCTTGGATCAAGCCCTGGTTCCTTCCTCGTGTAAAAGTCACTTACTGATGATTCATCAAGAGCCAAATTCCCAAGTCTAAGTTCTTGGGAATAAAAATCAATACCCTTGTCGGTGAGTTTATTCTCTTGCCAGGGATGACGAACATGGATACTCTCAATTTTTCTCAGAGTTTCACAGCCCCTTGCCTTCCCAACCCCCACACGACTGTTTTTCTTTGTCTCCTCTCAAATACAAAGAGAAAGAAACTTCTTAAATTTCAGCTTCTATTATGTGAACATCTGTGAGCAAATAAACTGAGTGTGGTTTCCAACCCTTTCCCTTCTTGGGACCCCACATTTCACTTCCAACCCATTGAGGCCCATTGCACCTGGCAAAGATGAGTCAGTACTCAGTGGGGTGACTTTAAATTCATAAATGATTCAAAGGCAATAAACAAAATAAGGATTGAAAGAGAAGACAGTATTTGGGAGATTATCACCTTAGGCCACAATTTAGGAAATTATTTCAATCTCAAAAAGAGCTGATGCAGGGATGAAATTTTTCCTGAATATCATGAGAACAATCCTTGTCTTTTCTATTTTGAGTCCACATTAGCTACCACTAATAGTGTTGTAGGAACCTAATCGAAAAGTCACACTAGAAATTCTAGTAAGCATTATAAACATCAACAAATATAAAATTTTAAACATCTTTCCCCAAGAATATACATTTCAAATGACCTAGATAACGTGAGGTTTTGGAGAAGTTATTTGCCACGGTGCAAAAACCAGGGCCCTGATGCATAAACTAGGGAGCAACAGAAGTACTGGGGATGCCCTTGTCTATTGAGGTCTGGTTACTCTTCCTTTGTTTTAAGATAAATTTGGAAAATTTCCCGCTGAGCCAAAAATAAGTCACCCTAAATGCTTGTAGAGTTGGTGAGACTCGCTCCTTTGCTTCTCAGCATGCTAACACAAGATCTGAAAAAGAGACATAGGGCTTTGAATATGACAGTATAAACAACCTGTTTCTGAAAATGGTCAGCTCCGGGAGGGAGTGACGTCATCAGGGCAGCCACCTTATGAGGGGTTAGATTCTAATTATCCACTTCCATTTATTTTAAAACTTCTTGTAAAAGCATATACTTTATTTAAAGAGCTACGAATAAAAATCTTTCAAATGCAGGAATGAGAATCTCTCAGTTCATTCTTATTTATACTTAAGAGCGTCCGAAGGCAGTTTGGCCATCTCAGGCTTGGAAAGATTCAAGGCTCAGGAGAAAGAGGTAGGCCCACTGCGTGGAAGCAACAGGCAAGCAGAGTAGCACTGGGGCCCTTGTACACCAGCTCTACTCTCAGGCAGTGCTCTCTTATAATAAGAGCTGCCAGGGCGCCTGGGTGGCTCAGTGGTTGAGCATCTGCCTTTGGCTCAGGTCATGATCCCGAGGTCCTGGGATTGAGTCCCGTATTGGGCTCCCTGCAGGGAGCCTGCTTCTTCTTCTGTGTATATCTCTGCCTCTCTCTCAGTGTCTCTCATGAATAAACAAATTAAATATTTAAAAAAAGAGTTTCTTTTCTCTTGGCTCCTTGTAGTTGGTATATGTTTATAAGCACCAGAGGTCACACTATCCACTTGGGTAAATACAAGTTACAAACCATTGGTAGAATGTCTACATGCAATTCCTGTTGGATGATGACCATAGGAAAATCTCTGGATTGTTCATTTGTTCATTCATGCATTCATTTACTAAGCATACATGCATGGAGCACTGCTCCATGCCAAGCATGACTCTTTGTGCTAAAGAGCCATCTATGAACAGATGAGGACCCGGTCCTCTTGATGCCTACACTCTAATAAAAGAAATAGAGAACTCACAGTGAGTCAATAAACAAAGTAATGGCTGAGTGTGATATATACCACAAGGAAATTAAACAGGGTAAAGAGATAGAAAGTAATGAAGAAGATCTGCTGCAGATGGAGTGTTCAGGGGAAAGTCTCTCTGACATTTAAGGTGACATTTAAGAATTTAAGACTTAAGGCTTGAGAAGGAGCCAATTGTGCAAACGCCAGATGGGCGTTCCAGACAGAAAGAAGAGTAAGCTCTAAGACCCTGAGGCAGCAGAGCACCGAGCCAAGGCCAGAAGGCCGGAGCAAGGCTGAGAAGAAGACAAGAGCCAGAACCTGCAGGGAGTGTTGAGCCCCAGTCAGGCATGCACATTGTATTTTCAGGCAATGGGAAAACCTTGAAAGGCTTTAAGCAAGAAAATGACATGACCTGTCTATGTTTCCAAAAGTGCTCATTGGCTACTGTGTGGAAAATGGACTGGAGAGGGTAAGAGTGGAAGGATTTTATGCTAAGATGTAAAATAAGTTAAAATATGGTTTGCGTGGGGTGCCTGGGTGGCGCAATCAGTGAAGCGTCTGACTCTTGGCTTTGGCTTCAGGTTGTGACCTCAGGCTTCTGAGATCCAGCTCTGCATTAAGGACCTTGGTCAGCAAAGAGTCTGCTTAAGTTCTCTCTCCCTCTTCCTCTACCCCTCTGCCCCATAAATAAAATCTTCTTAAAAATTGGGCTGTGCAACTAAGGCATTCACATGAGTACCATGGTACGTGCAGGGGGGTACATGCACCAATTTATCACAGCAGTTCCAAGAAGGAAAAATTGAGTTTGATCCTGTCACCTATCAAGTTAAGACATGTTAAAATAAAGTCAGATAGATATAAACAATATCACCTGGCATAATTAAGACATTGATCTTTATGCAAAAAGTATAACTTGAAAACCATCAGGCATTTTATCAGATTCTGAAGACTCTACATATTGAGAAGCAAGAGATTTTGCTAGTGATCCCCAGCTTGTAAAAAGAACCTGTTTCAACAGTTTATTTGGAAATCTTTGGTTTGGAACAGGTTCTCTTCTGACAAACTCGAGCATCAAGTATTTTTCTGGGTATAATGAACTTTCAACTCTAACTCTATCCTGGTGATAAATGTCGAAAAAAACCTTCCTGAGTACACAGAAAGATCTACCTAGATCTTGATTTGCCTGATAAAATTCATCAGTTTACCAAAGATTACCAAAGTCATTTTCCATGTTAAGGAGTCAAGAGCAGTGTACTGCTCTCAGTTCCAAGCCAGCAAGAGGATCTGCATGGATGAGAGCAGTTAAGAGGTGAGAGAGGTGGCTTGTGGTTGAACCGGGAGAAGGATACAAATGGGAAATCAGGAAGCAAGGATGTCTACCTCCTTTCCCTCCTCACATCCCCTCCTGTAGCAAGGAGACTGACTCTGGGTGTGGCAAAATGGTTCTGGCAGCAAAGCAGAAGAGAGAAGGGGTCCAGCGTCAAATTTACTTTGCTGTCTTTACTGCCTAGCTCTAGAGACATGGTGACAAGCAGGAGCAGACATGGAGAGGGAAGCACTGCTCTGGACATCATAACCTGTACACAAATCCAGTTTGGCTACTTACTTATTATACAGTCTTGGGTTATAAATTTCTTTGATCTTTAGTTTTCCTTGTCATAAAATGAAGATAATACTCCTTAGGTGGTTTTAAAGATCAAAGAGTTGATGAGTTGGCTCTGTATCTACTTTCCCTTCTCTTCCTTACCCCATTTCAGAATCCATATTGATCTCTGGTGCCAGGAAACCCACCCTCAAAACAGGAAAAAAAAATATGACTGGACAAAGAGTCTGTGTGTGTGCTACCTGCCGAGTGGACAGTGGTTACAGAGAAAAAACAAATTTACGTTAGATGCTCCTAACTCAAAGAATCTCTCACTGTGCTCCAAAACCACAAAGATATGCCCCCCAAACTCCCCATTGTTGCTCTGACATTAGCATCTGTCATTTCTGTTCCCCCTAAAAGCAATTTCTGTGACCCAGTTTTCTTACTTCTGATAAAGGATGAAAAGATAGATACTCATAACTTTGCAGATTTCCTTTCATCTGGCAATGACATTTTTTTAAGTTCCTCCTTATTAATAGTTTTTATAATGCACATCAAAATATATCCCATTTAAGGAACTCTCTTCTTAAGATCATCTGATTAACCACCAGTCCTTTTCTATTTGTTAATGCCAGTATCTACAGTAATTGACAAAGAAACAGCACATGAATGGAATCCTATTAGCTGGAGGAAATTTTCTACCTATAGTACAATTAGACACATATCTTTCAGAGGTTCCCAGGGACCTCAAAGTATTTCCGTGGCTCTGTATCCTCAGTTCTCCTGGGATGCATTATCCTCAATTAACTGTTCAATCTCTCTGAAGTCATGTTCCAAACCTAGCCTAGATGAAACAAAATGCTTATTCCCTTTTCTCTGTTAGCAACGCAGCTAGTACAGTGGTTAAGGGGAGGCCATGAGCTGGACGGTAGGAATTTGAGTCTTGGTGCCATCATTTACAAATGACCTGGGGCATGGTACTAACTCTGTAAAATGGAGACAATAGTAGCATCTACCTCATCTGGGTTGTTAAAAAGAATAATTATTAACATTATTAAAATGTTTAGAACAGTGCCTTGGTCCAAAAGCAGCTCCCAATAAGTGTTAGCTATTATTATTAGACAATAAGGTGAAGAGCTTTGCATCCCTCTCAAATAGGGACAGCTGCATATGGCACAAGAAAACACTGTTTGTTGTCCCCTGCCTTCTCTACACCATCAATCTCAAATAACAAGTGTTGTTTTATTGTGAACACCTGATTCAAAACAAGATTTAAACATACTTTTGCAAGTATCCTAGGCAAGTGTCTGAGCGATGTGTGTCTTCCAGTCAGGATGACCTATCTTGGGGCTCTCACCTTCTGCCCTCAGTACAAGAAACGAGAAAGGCAGGCGAAGGTGTGCTGGGAGCGCTCCCTCCCTGAGTGACAGCTGGTGCTGTCAAAAGTTGTTACTGCTGGTGTGCATAGACCTTCTGGCAAAGCCAGGCGGAACAGAAGAACCGCAGTCTCCCTGCCCACCTGTCAGCCTTGTCCAGGAACAGCAGAGAAATTTGCTCTTTTCTTCCTTCAAAGGTTCCAGCAAAGCCCCAGTGCCTTCATTAATGCTTGCCTCTTCAATCCTGGCCTGCCTCCTCACCCCCTGAATACATACTCTCCAACCTATTCTTCCAAGAAAGGGATTAGCCCAATTAATCTCTGGACAAATGTCAAGGAGTCTGGAGGTGGGGGCACCTTTCAAGTGCGTGTCCCAAATAGCAAATAAGAGCAGACATGGGCTGATGCCGCCCAGCACACGGGTGAGGCAGAGCAGCTGCCAGCACAATGGCACTGAGGTCCTCTTAATCTCAGGCTTAGCCACCAAGGGGCTCGCTGTCTTGCCAGGCTGCTTTGACAGACCACAAGCCCAGGCACAGGGTCTCTCCTCTTGCCATCTGGGATGGGAGCTATGTGGGAAGGAAGCCGGAACAGAATCTGTTTTTGAAAAGCAAGTACCACTCTCCTCTCCTGAGTATCTGCATCCCATGCTCCTGTTCTTGCCCCTTCTCTCTCAGTCCTCCCGTCTTCCCCCACCAAAGCATATTTAAAAATGAAAGGTCCTGGGACACCTGGGTGGCTCAGTAGGTTGAGCCTCTGCCTTCAGCTCAGGTCATGATCCTGGGGTCCTGGGATCGAGCCCCACATCCAGGCTCCCTGCTCAGTGGGGAGTCTACTTCCCTCTCCTCTTTGCTCGTGCTATCTCTGTCTCTCTTTCTCAGATAAATAAATAAAATCTTTTTTAAAAAAAACAAAGTAAGGAAATATAGAAGGCAAAAAAGTCAGTATCAGGAAAGCTGGGAGGAGGGTGGAATTGGAAGAAATTCTCATTACACACACAAACATAAATTGGGATTATTTTCCCCAAAAACTGTAGGTTTCACTGGCCTAGTCTACAGAACTTTGAGAAAAGTCCTAGGAGTGTCTTTTCTTTGCTCTAATTCCCAGAAGACCTCATCCAGTCTATCCAAAGGAGTTAATATTCTTGTAATAATTCTCTGAAATAGAGATTTACCAATTGTTCCATAAAGTCATTTTAAATTTATAAGACATTCTTTCTCTCTCTCTCTCTCTCTGTCTCCCCCTCCCTTCCCTCCCTCCCACTCCTACTCTTTTCCTCTCTCTGTAGCCAGCAAAAAAACCTGGCTTAACCAGCAGGCTATTAAACAACACTTCCACATGCTACAGTCCAATGATTCAGTAATTAATTTTCATAATGATGATCTGGAAGGATTTTTAGAGCCTCCTGGAAGGTCCCAGAATTATCTCTTCCCTACTGGTAGTGCATATGCTTTGGGTAGAACAGTCAATCTGGGTCCAGTCCTGGACAAGTGTCCAGTCCTGGCAGTGCCACTTACTAGCCATGTGACCTTGGCAGGTTACTTAACCACTCTGCCTGTCACCATTTCCTCATCTATGACATGGGGATACAAAGTTTATTAAGAAAGATAATAGCTAACATTCTGGTTATAAAATGTGTCCCATGAACCAGATGCTGTGACAAATGATTTACCCGAATTATCTTATTTAACCCTCACAACAATTGCTGGGTTGATATTAAGTCTATTTCATTATAGTCCAATTTGTTCAACATTAGCAATACATGCACGCCACCTCTAGTGACTGTTAACCAGAACACCTGGTTATGGAAACACCTCATCGCCTGACTCTGTTAGATAACAAAGACAGTCTTCTTCATGGTCAGAATTATCATCCCAAACTCTTATATTCCGATGTACTTTGGAAATCAGAATCTTTTTAGATTTTAGAAAGATAATATGGCCAATACAGTGAATATAACACACTGGCTTGGAGCAGCATCCTGTAATTGAATACATTACAGTTTCATCAATAAAATATAGAAATATTCTTCCCAAAGAGGACAAAAGGAGCTTCATGTCATCTCAAAAAAAGTTTTTATTGCCAAAAGCAGATCAGATAGGCAAACATTTTGCCATTGAATGAGTTAGGAAAGAAAAAATAAACTTACGCTGTTTTCGTAGAGATTTCAGAATTTCAGATAAGGGATTGTGACCTTTACTACACAAGAACATTGGATAAAGAAGCAAAATGCTAGTCCAGGTTCTGACAGTAACTGCTGTATGCTCTTGGGCAAATCACCAAATCACCAACCTCTCTGGTTTCAGATTCCTCTATAAAATGAGTTATACAGAAGTAGCTATGAAGAACAAATGAGGTAGGATTCCTCAGAGCATTTTGAAAAAGTGAAGTGGTTGGCAAATCCAAGCTGTTTATTATCTTTTAAAAGTCATTTTAAAGATTATTATAGTTTTAATTATGCCCTACCACTTCCTGTTTGAAAAGTAGAGTGTTGGGCAGCCCCAGTGGTGCAGCGGTTTAGCGCCGCCTGCAGCTCGGGGTGTGATCCTGGAGACCCAGGATTGAGTCCCACATCAGGCTCCCTGCTTGGAGCCTATTTCTCCCTCTGCCTGTGTCTCTCCCTCTCTCTCTATCGCTCATGAATAAATAAATAAAAATTTTTTAAAAAGTAGAGTGTTGCTGGCACAGGAAGGGTTCCCATTAAATCTCATTCTTGGATGCATCATTTTGTTGCTTCTTATACATCAATAAAGATCAGCATATGCACGATGACTGCACTATTTCAATCTTTTTCTGACTTAATCTATAAAAATCACCTCCAGGAAACAATGACAAGCTGTTGTATCAAATCACTGCAGTCACTAAATACCCCTCTCTGGTATCTTGTGCTTTGAAGACCTTTTGTGCTTTGAAGAAGCAAGCTGCCCAAGGGTCAGGTTGCTCCTAACCTGATTTCACAACTTCTTCAAAATCTGGTCTTGTTTCCCTTTCTGTGTGGTATATGGAGAGAGCACTAGTACTGTATTGCTGGTCCCAGTCTGGCCTCTAACATTCTATGTGATCCAGGACATGTCACTGGACCTCCTTAGATGAACTCCAAGAAAGCTGTGCCTAGTTAGACTTTGGATGGCAAAAGATGGCTCACTGCTGCTATTTGGTGTCCCTCTATAGAAGGTTTTTTTCTCTGGGGATTCCAACCCTGCTTGTCCCTGCCACACACCTCTGGCTGGCTGGCACTGTGTTTGCACGGATGTCAATCCCCTGCTATTGATGTCAGCCCAGCTGTGACAGCTGAGTTCAACACCACCCACGGTTGACCCGGTAAGTCAAATCTGCCTGCCTTCCCCTTGACGTGGACCCCCTCAGGAGCCTGGGGCAGAGCCCATGACCTGCTTCCCTCTTTGCATCTCTTTATTCTTTGAGCTTGAGGAGTCTCCATGGCTGAATGATTTGTCCCATTAACCATGGTTCTATAAAATTAACCATGAATGTTCTCCAGTGTCCGTGGCAACCCTTCTGCCAGGGAGCAATTATGACTATGAGCTATCTTCTTTTCATGTTAACTTGTGCAAACAGAGCCTTTCCAGCCACTAACATGCAGTGGAGTGGGTGTCTCATAAGAAAGAAAATGTCCTAAATACTCTCTTCCATAGAGAAGGAGGACACACTGAATAACTTTGACTGTATAATAAAGCTAGTAATTATTCTCAATAACTGAATGGCATTCTGTGGTGGAAAAATCCTAGGCCTATGACATGTATGAAAACAGGAGCATAAATGTAACATAGAGAAAACTTAGAAGCTGGACTTAATTCCCAAGGAGGCTGTGATCTAATATAGGGGACAGATATATAAAACAGATTATTACATTACTTTCTTACTATATAAAATAATAAATAGGGGCTGTGATAAAGATAGCCACAGGTTGCTATGGGAGATCTAACAGTGCTTAACCCATGCTGGAGATCCAGGGAAGGCCTCTTGGAGGAGATGATTTATTAATGTTAAGTTACTTAAACTCTGGATCTTGATTTTCTCATTTTCAGTGTACTTTAGAAGACCTAGATCTACATTTGTGGTGACAAATTCAGCATGCAGATTTGGGTTACCATAATATTCTTGGTTCAATAAATAAGTTACTGAAACATGACCTGCTCGTATCCCATACGGATGTAGAAGCTAATGTTGTTAAAGCAGAAAATCCTTTCCCACCAAGAATTTCTTGGTTTATGTCATTCCCTACTGCATTGTTGTTTTAAGACATACCAGAGTCTGAAGATGGGCTGATAACGGTTCTGAGCAACTTTGTTTTTCGGCCACTTCCAGCAAACAAGTTCTCCCAGGTCAAAGAACAAGCTGTGTTTCTAAGTGTATTTTTTTTTTCTCCCTCTGTCCTCATCCTGGTGTCTGGAGCCCTCTGTGTCACAATACCCTTTTGACTGGAAGAAATATTTTGTGCTCAAACTTGTACTGGGTGGTGACAACCCAAAGGCTTCAGAAGAAAACAATAAGGTCACTATGTAGATTAAGTGGTAAGGAGCTAGAACACCAGGGCAGTTTTCACACTGAATCAATTATTCGATATGCATTCACTCTGTATGGGGTGTTATGGCAGATGATAAAGAGTAAGAAATAATTCTTCTCTCAAGGAGTTCGTGATCTGCTTGGAAAGACAAGACCAACACAACTGGAGAAATGAAGGGTAATGAAACGCAATAAATGAAGGAGTACAAAATAATGGGAAATGTGCACACCATAATGGTTTAAAGGAAAACAAGCTACTTAAGAGCGGTCAGGCAGCAGGCAGCACTCAGGCTCTGAAGGGAAGTATGGAGAGGATTTGAATGGAGGAGTGGGTCCCGCAAGAAAGAGGACCAGCAGAAGTGAGGGGACAGAGGTGAGTAAAGGTGTGATCTGCCCTCAGGGCAGCATACAAACTAGCCCAACTGGAATAGAGGGGTATGCTAGGTATGAGAACCACCCTGTTCAAGGCTTGCTCCTAACCCCAGGTGAATCTCAGGTGGTTGATTACCTCACCCTTTGCCTGGCCCTGTACAAAACTCTTACAAGGATGTTCTAGAAATCTAAAAATACTGTAAAGCCCTATTGATTTTTGCTATCCTAAGAGTCCCTCAATATTTTCAGACCACATACATTTTAGCCTGTGATTTATTCCTATGAAGAGTCTAAAAATTAAGTCTATGTCTTAATTAGGTCTGACGTCCCTTAAGTCTAAGGGATGCCTCACTGGTTGAGCATCTATCTTTGGCTCAGGGCTTGATCATGGGGTCCTGGGATCAAGTCCTGTATCACGCACCCTACGGGAAGCCAGCTTCTCTCTCTGCCTAAGTCTCTGCCTCTCTCTCTCTCTCTCTCTCTGTGACTCACATGAATAAATAAATAAAATCTTAGAAAATAAATAAATAAAATAAAATTATGGTGAAGTCCAAAGTTTTTCATCTTATGTGGGACTTAACAATAATTTAAGAGTATCCCTATCCTGATTCTGAGTTAAATTCAAGATGAAGAATAAAGATCTCAATTTTCTATTTGAACCGAAACAAAAGGAATTCATCATCTGTCCTGGAAGAGTGGCCAGAGCTTAGTGGCTCCATGGGTCTGTGGAGGGTTTCCCAAGGAACCAAGTTTTGTTGTCATACAAAAGGTCATCTTTCTGATTTGCTGCTTGAGGACCTAATAATTCTGTCTCTCGACACGTGTAAATTATTGACCCTCAAATTCATCTTGCAATAAGTCATCAATTGAACTTTGAACTGAACAAATCCAATTGAACTAAAATAGGACTGTGGTAAAACCCATCATGATACTGGTGATCCAAGAGGGATCACCCCTATAAAAAGGGTTTACCTTTCCTAGTGAATTATGAAGACACCATAACATAATAGTAGAAAAAGTATATATGAACTTAGACATGCTAGGACTTTGACTTAACTAGTAGATTTATAAAATTTGGTTTAATATTGTGATATATAGCTTATATGGTCCTTAGCTTCCTCATATATTAAAAAAAGAAAAAGAAAAATAGGCATATTTATACTGAACTCTATCAGTTAGGGCCTAAACAAGAAAGAAGAAAAACTATTTCTAATCGGGGAAATTTAATGCAGAGAACTGATTAAACAGATGATGGAATCTGAAAACCAAACAGCAGACGTTGGGGTAATCCAGAGATGAGTAAGAGCAGGAAGTTCTACCATCCCCTGGCTGGAGATACCAAAGGAGGGGAAAATGTCATTGGAAGAGGGCAGAGCCACCAAGTGGAAGCTAGAACCATGGTCTGACAGGGCCTTGGGAGCTGGAGCCATAGAGAAGGTGCAGCAGAAATACCCTGACTTCTCTCTCCCCCCCCACCCAACATCTCCACCAGTGCCTCCCAATAGCCAAACCCAAAAAGTACACAGGAGAAACTAGGAAAAGCAGCTGCTGGAGTCAGTCTCTCGTAATACAGAACAGAGCACAGGAAGGGTGAGATGGGATCCAAGGCCAATGGGCCCAAGACTTACCCAGGACTCCATATAATTACTGGGAGGATTAAATGAGGCATCATATAAAAGCATCTATCACAAGACCTCGTACATAGTGAGCTTTCAATAAAAGTTTAATATATAGAATCATCCCACATGGACTCACGATGTTACCAAATCTATAGATACAGAGACTGCTTATTATTTTTATTTTTCACAATATTGTATTAATATATTTTATATATCACAATATTATTTTTTTTAAAAACTTCAAAAATATATCACCACCTTCCAAAGGAGAAGCTGCAGATGGTATTTATGATTTTCACCAAAGCGTCTCAGTTAAATTAATTACTTGCCTACTAAATTCCTAAACTGGCAGCTTTTATTGTTTAATGTGATCACTTCATGCAGAAGCCCACAGCCAATTAAATCAGAACAAATGACTAGCTGATCTCTAAAGTTGCTTCTGACTCTACCATCTAAGATTGCTCAATTGCATCAACGGCAAAATGATGAAAGGATTTGAGGTAAGTCCTGCCCTAAATCAGTTCCAAGTATCACCTGAATCAGTCTCAGGAATACACCTTCTTCCAAAAATCTAAAATACACATTTGGCAAAGCGGAAGGCAATTTAATTTTCTCAGCTTTGAAAGAGCACTTTCCCAAGATGATTTACTTGAGAAATGTGTGTTTCCATGCTATACAGGGACACTGAAGAGACCTACAGGTCCCTTTAGGTTTTTTCTGTTCATCATGCAAACGTGTATGTATGTGTTCTAGATATAATTCAGTTTGGGTTTCTTGTTCACAAACTGGGGAAGAGCTGGTGATCAGTGACTTTCTCTACTATATAGGGCAATAATAATAGGTCTTCTTGGGATCCCTGGGTGGCGCAGCGGTTTGGCGCCTGCCTTTGACCCAGGGCGCGATCCTGGAGACCCGGGATCGAATCCCACTCGGGCTCCCGGTGCATGGAGCCTGCTTCTCCCTCTGCCAGTGTCTCTGCCTCTCTCTCTCTCTCTCTCTGTGACTATCAAAGATAAAAAAAAATAATAAAAAAAATAGGTCTTCTTCATGTGGTGCTTTTAATTCATACTTGGTATTGTTCTAAACACTTTACATATATAAACTCATTCAATTTTCCTAACAAACTTATGAGTTGGGTGGCATTATATTTGCCATTTTTCAGACAAGGAAACTGAGGCACAGAGACGTTACAACTTGCTGTGGTCACAAAGCTGGGAAGTGAGAAAGCAAAGATCCAACCCTGGTAGTCTAGCTCCAGAAACTATGCTCTTAACCATGGTACTATACTGAGGAAGAAAAGAAAGGAGATGCACATTCTAACAAGGAAAATGACAAGTCATTCTCCTCTCACTTTTATAAAGATGCCCTTCTAGACTAGTTCCCACCCACCCTGCCCACCTTCGCTAGTCCATCAATCCCTTCTCCCCACTCCAACCACAAATGGCCTCCATTCATTGTTATTCTTACCAAGCTCCCACCCACAGAGCCCTTGCAGTGCTATTTCCTCTGCCTGAAATGCTCATTTGTCCCCTTTTGGCTGGTGAAGCTCCTCTGTCCCCTGGCTCTCCAACCGAGCTCTCTCTGGTTACTTTAAACTCAGATTACAGGCTCGCACAGTACAGAACACCTCTGTTTCCTAGCCACCATCAGAGCTATAATTTGACATTTTGTTTACATGATTTGTGCCTGCTTAGCTTCCTGGAGTATCCCCAGTGTCTGGAATATAATGCATGTTCAATAAATACTTACTGATTGACTTGTTAAGTAATAATTGTCTGCTCCCTAGACTGGGAGCTCCATGAAGGAGAAAACCATGTGTGTTTATGCTTCTGTGGAATCCTCAGTGAAATTTCTGGCACATAGATGATACCTACTGAGCAAATACATAAAACTAGAGTACAGTTTTATTATCTCTATGGCACTAATTGGAATTTCCTGTGATGCTTTTTTTAAAAAAAATAAACCAGTGATTGTGCTCATTTCCAAACTTCAATATGACCAGAAGACAGAGATGTCACCACTCTGCCCAGGTGCCCTCAAATCTAATGGAGCATGCAGAAGCTAGATTTTAGAGGTTGCTCCCAGAGCTCCCCCATCTCCTCCAAGGCTGCTGGTCCACCTCCCTGGATGGGAGTTCAGGAGCCACATAAATGCCACTGAGTCTACATCCTCCAATTTACAGTCCTTTGACTCCCCTCCATACCATCCCTTACCCCAATGTTCACCTTGGACTATCCACACTTCTAACAAGTGTAATTCCGGGAGGGGGCAGAGCAATAATCAAAAAAGCATAAAGACTTACTCAGACAGCTTCTGACAACTTAATTTTTCTTTAAGTGAAAAAATGATAAAGAAGCCTCTTGTCCTTTCTTTGATGGTTTTCTATGGCTTTGGGACCTGTCACCATTGTCAGAGCCCACCACCTGCTGTCACTGGGCTCAATCTTTACAAACGAAAGGAATCAAAGCTGTCTCTCCACTTCAATTTGTCAGATATGGCAATCTGCTTTCTCCATATCAACAGGAGGTAAAGCTTGGTCACTCAGGGTTGGAAGCCATCCCTGACCCCTGACCCAAGGGAAGCACAGGTTTTGGAACACTGACATTCCAGTTTGGAAAGGTTACTGACCTCTGGCCTGGAAAGCATGCAGCCACCTCAATCCACTGCCAGAGTCCGTGATTAAGGTAGATTCCTGTCAACCCTCTCTTCTTTGAGCAAAGACTGTCTCAGAAAGAGCTAGAATGGTACAGGAACTGTTAGCAAAAACTAGAATGCAATCTTTTCACCAAAAAAAAAAAAAAAAAAAGCCTTTAAATAAGTCCGATACAAAAATCATACTATATGATTCTACTTATGTGAAGAACCCAGAATAGTCAAATTCATAGTGACAGAAAATAAAATGGCAGTTGCCAGTGGGTAAAAAGGAGAAATGTGGAGTTACTGTTTCAGTTTGTACTGTTTCAGTACAAAGTTTCAGTTTGGAATGACGAAAAGTTCTAGAGATGGATGGTAGTTATGGCTGCACAACATTGTGATGTACTTAATGCCACTGAACCGTACATATTAAAAAATGGCTAAAAAGGCAAATTTTATGTGATATATATCCAATTAAAAAAACAAACAAACAAACAAACAAACAGAGGCTTTATAGGGCTTGGCCTGGGCATTTTAATATCTTTTCATATTGAAAAGATATGATGTGATTAGATATTAGAAGAAGTAGTGCTCCTTCCCTACATTTTCTGGTCAGCAATTCCTAAGGTTAAAACAAATAAGAAATTTGTAAGACCTTTCCTCTTGAGCAATTTCCTTTGCCATATTTCTACTACCCCTCAATATGGAGACCTTAACACAATGATTTCCTTATCAGTCAGGCTATGTTGCCGATCCAAATAATCCCCAAATTCAGAGTCTCAAATAACAAAGGAGTATTCCTTATTCTCTCTACATATCATATCCAAAGTGGGTCTGTCCATAAGATTTCATCAGGGACGGGGGCTGATGGAGCAGCACCCACCAATCTATTAGGAAGACGAGCATGGCAAAGCACACTCTGGCTGTAGAGCTTCTGCTTTCCCTCCATGCACATCTGATTAGCCAAAGCAGTCATAAGGCCACCCCTAATTCAAGGGAATACTGGGGAGGTACAATGCTGTCACAGGCCTGGGGGATGAGCAAACTGGAAGTGCCTTGTGAATGCTACAGTGTCCTTCTGACCACTGTAACCTAGAGACTTTGCACATGTCTTCATATTATTTCCAAAATTTAGCTTGGTCATAATTTACATTATAGCATAATATATATAATCACACGCACATAATTACATAAATTATGATATATATTATAAGCAGAAGGAAACAAAACCGAGTCTCCCCATCAAAGGACATCTCCAGCATTCTGCAACATGTTTGTTTCCCACAGTTCAAGAACAGCAATGCCTGGCTGCTCTGCCAATGAGTGAGAAGGACACCACCTCTTCCCGTCACCACCTTCTCAAGTCCATTATAACCTTGAGCCCCGAAGTGAGGAAAGCCCAACAGCATGAAAGGAGATGCTGCTACCTGCTTCATTTGAGGAGGTAAAAAAAAAAAAAAAAAAAAAAAAAGGCCATTGCATCAGAGGAATAAAAACTTCAAAAGGAAATAAATGACCTTTAAGATTTGTTTATTCTAGGCTTTCTGACCTCAGAAGACTCTGAGAAGGTTGAAACAGATTTTAGATGTACTAGAGATTCCATAAATTCACATGGATGGCCTTCACCCACTGACACTGTGAATTCAAGATTCCCAGGCAAGAATCCCTGACCATTCTATAACGGCCAGATAAACACCCTGTCGGAGAAGAGCCATCCCATCTAAGCTCTCAGGAAAGCATGGCAAGCTCAGACAGTAAACCCGAGCCATTTGCTCAGCCTGCACTAAAATGGTAGGATTTCTCAGAGGCTAAGCATCACATTACTGTGCAGGACAGAAGTTAATAGAAGACATGTACATGGGGACCCTTACACATTCACACATTAAAATGCAGTGAACAGAACCTTCATTTGCTGTCCTCCTGTCCCATTTATTACTACTTGTAGTAATACAGACAATGTTAGAAAAGCTCAGGTATCCTCAGGCCTCACATCTTCATTCAATAAACCCATGTATTGGTAGACAGAGAAAGTCTGGCTAGCTCTGTTTTGCATTACTTGCTAATGATAGCTTTGGGAAGATTTTCAAGTATCTCTGGCAGATTGAGCAAAATGTTATCACAGCCATTAGCTAAAACAGAAAAAGAATGGTATAAAGCATAAAATCCACTTTCAATGTTGACAAAATAGCAGTACCAATGGTATAAGTTAGCATGTGAGCATATTCAGCAACTCATTATTTAATTTTTGTCGTAGGGGTTTCCTTCTTGTGATTCATCAGATTGCATAAAGAGACATCTCAATCCTCAGTGATAAAGTCAGCTGTTGTTTGAAGTTCACAGATGCTTCGGCAAACTCTTAGGGAAAGACTCATTTTTTAAATAAATCAACAACAAAAAAATTACTCATCTGCACAATTACTAGGTTTCAGATTCTAGGAAGGGATAAACCAAGGGATTGAGAATTTTTTAATTTAAATTCAATTTGCCAGCATATAGTATAACACCCAGTGCTCATCCCATCAAATGCCCTCCTCAGTGCCCATCACCCAGTTACCCCATCCCCCCACCCACCTTCCACAACCCTTTGTTTGTTTCCCAGAGTTAGGAGTCTCTCATGGTTTGTCTCCCAATCTAATTTTTTCCCACTCAGTTTCCCTCCTTTCCCTTATAGTCCCTTTCACTATTTCTTATATTCCGTGTATGAGTGGAAGCCGTATGGTGATTATCCTTCTCTGACTTATTTCACTCAGCACAATACCCTCCAGTTCCATCCATGTCGAAGCAAATGGTAGGTATTTGTCCTTTCTGATGGCTGAGTAATATTCCATTTTATATATAGACCACATCTTCTTTATCCATTCATCTGTCAAAGGACATCAAGGCTCCTTCCACAGTTTGACTATTGTGGACATTGCTGCTATAAACACTGGGGTGCAGGTGTCCCGAAAAAGCATGGATTTTGAAGTCACAGATCTAGATTTAAATCTCTGCTCTATTATTTACTAGACATAAGATCATGACCATGTCCTAAGGCCACTTTAAGTTTCAATTTCTTCACCTGTAAAATGAGGAAAACAGTATCTACTTCCTGTAAAGCATATGAATGAAATGAGATAGATAATCCGTAGAAGGCCGTTAGCAGAATGCCTGGTACATAGCTGTGCTCAGCAAAGGTGGTGTGTTATTGCTGATAGCATTTGATAAAATTATAAGGAAGGGGGTTCCCTGACTAAAGTCTAGTCATGCCTTGAAAGTTGCCTGAGTGTCCAAGATGAGACACTGCATCTGACTGGCATTCTCTTCTCCAAATCCCCAGTGCATAATTTTCTGGTTTCACTGTCTTTTCACCTGGAAATTGGGTGTGACAGATCTAGACAAGTTGGCTTTGGTGTCTACCTTGATGTGCACTGAAAGCAGTGATTTTGTTTGTCAAGATTATTCTGTTGCCTGAACTCCAGGGAGAACAAGTGGACACATGGCTAATAAAGCTGCACCTTTGGCTTTAGGCTTCTGAGCATCTCTCAGTGTTTAAGAGGAAGAGGATCATAATATACCTTGATGTAAATGCATTCATGACAAGAATAAAATTTGGAAGAGATTGAGTGTTTTCTGTGGCCTTCCCTGCTGACTTGGCCCTGCTGTTTTGTAAACAGAAAGACCTGCATTTAGAAGTTATTTGCAGTATCGTTTCCTCCTTATAACTAATGGTATCACCATAACATGTCCTTTCATCTGGCCCCGTCACCTAAGGAATCCTCTTAAGTTTCTCTTCAGGAAGTAACTCTACACTTTTGGTGCTTAGTCTTGTCTGCAAATTAGAATCATCTGGAGAGCTTTTAAAAGTCCTGATGCACAAGCCACGCCCAGACCAACTGAAGCTGACTTTCCCACACATCCTGGTGTTTTAAAGCTCCCCAGATAATGGCAGTGTACAGCCAGTGCTGAGAACCACTGTCAGACTAAACACTATACATATGCCTACAACTAACAAGACATTAAGAAAACAAAGAAGAAAGCCTAAAGAGAGGTCTATAGTCAGTTAATCCTAAATATATACCCGATAAACTGAAAAGCTAGCTGTTGCCAGCAATCAAATTGATGTACACATGCGTAGACACACACAGACACAGATGCACACAAGCACAACACAAGCACAAACACACACAACCTTCTGCCTTCCTCAGTTTGCTTGATTTCCAGCTGGGCAAGGTATCTCTGCCCCTCTATCCTCTCAGGAAGTTTACTCTCTGTAGCCATCTCATGCCCTCAGCATGATGCTTTAGATTAACTCCTCACAGAGAACATAGTAAGCTTTGAGACAGAAAAACAGGCAAGGAGGGGCTGTGTAGCCAAGAACCAGGCACTCCCAAGTGGCAACCAGAGCAGAGAAAATCAGAAGGAGAGATAACTCCTCCCATATTTGTTACAGTGAAGACTTCAAATAAGCAACATCATACGATTTCATCATAAGATGAAATGAAAGAAGAGAAATTTTAATCCGAACTTCTATTTTGAGGACTTCAACTTGGCAACGTTCAGAGTATTCATGTTTTATTTTTCAGCTTTCAGACTCAACGAGGACACTGAAAACAATGGAGTTTCTTCATTGTTCCTTCTGAGCCACAAACACATTAATTTCTCAGCTCTCTGCCTCTGCCCTAGGTCAAGAGCTAAGACTCTGGATTTGCCTCACACCTCCCTTCAAACCAGTTTGTTTGCATATTTTCGTCTAGTTGAAAAACATCTTTGTATTTTTGCTGGCCCCGGCCCGGTTCTTGGCTGTGTATCTCTTGCTGTGACTGGGGTTCAGAACTGTGAGGCAGAGGTCCACTCCCCTTGCATGTGGACCCTTTCCGTTTAGAAGACTCAGGATAGGGAACCTGCTTCGAAGGCAACAATAGAAGCCAGGGAGGCAGACAGGTGAGGGCAGGGACAGAGAAAGACACCTGCTAGGAATGGCCTTGGATGTCTCCTGGTCAGTTAAGCTGATTCAGCTTGTATATGCATAAATGGGAAACAGCTTCTCAGAAGACAGGGCCTTGGACCATACACGAAACAACAGACTGCTGTGCCAGGGGAGTGGGAGCCTGGTTAATTTCTCTCCATGGACCCCACGGAAGACAAGAGCATTTGGGGGTGTGGAAGCCAAAGCCCCACCGAGGACTCTGACAGATGGCCAGCACCACACAGGCAAGAGCACCGCTCCTCAGCCTTCTGCACTCTGCAGGCTGCACTCTCGCCTCCTCTCTTGCGCTCCCTTTTTCCCAAGGCCCCTTCAAGGTTTGTAATTATTAGGTCAACTTGAGCATGACCAGATGTGTTTTATTTTCAAGATTTAGAGATTGTCCTTTAGCGCTTTCAAGTCCCTTTAGTGAGCAAATATTGGTTTAATTTTATAGGCTTTAGGCCTAGTTCTTTCCTTTCTTCCTTTAAGACTTGTCTTTTTTCCAGCCCTTAAAAAGGTTGTTTCTCCAGTTTCTGGACTTTCCTCCTGTGTGCCCTTCTTACCTTTCATCTCCTGCTCTTAGTTATTGTAACAAGCAGCTTATTTTAACATTGGTGGGACTATGCTCTACTGCCCTATTGGGTGTCAGGTGCCTTTTTTTTTCCTTTACCAGTTTCTTTGATTGTGACTCAATTTCCTCATCTATAAAATAGGGATCATAACAGGGTCACCTTAGAAGGCTACTGTGAGGATGAACAAGATAATTTATATAAAACACTTAAAATAGTGCCTAGAAGCAACAAGTGCCAAGCAAGGCTAGTTGTTTTCTATGGTACGTTGTTGGCTTGGAACCAGAAGTGGGGTCAGAGAAGAGCGAAGGGGTGGAGAATGAGGAAACAACAGCAATAATTTGAATTTCTCCCTTATAAATAAAACCCATAATTTTACTGGATGACAAGTTCAAAATCCAAGACATATATATTGAATTACTTCCTCATAAGGCCATTCATCACATTGGATTTGTGGAAATTTCAGTAGTTTCTCACCCCCAGCATTCAAAGTGGAGAGATCTGCCCTGTAATTTAGAACGCTGAGCTTGGTGGCTTGTTTGCTGGAAGTGCTCAGTATCATCAGACTTGCACTGAAGTAAGTTCCTCTACCCCTTGAATGTTTTGCATGTTTTCTGACCCACCAACATCTGAAGGCTCAACTGACATCCCTAGCTGGACGGTTGCCTCTGCTGGTTAGATACCTTTTATTAGATCCCCACACCTTCTAAAATGTGTTCCTTTAATCCTCTTTCATCTATGTAATTTATGATCTGTTTATAGTCTCCCCCACACTGGGTGCTTTCCCGTGCCCTCTCTTGAGCTAACTCTTCATTTTTTAGGAGATGTTTTTTCCATTGACACTGATGACCAGTTGCCCTCTGCCAGCTGGCCCCAGAGGGCTGTTATCCAAACACCTGGCTGCTTTGATCCACTGTACACATTTTTCCAGGACTTGTAATAAGGCATCTAAAAAAATAGTGATCAAATGTCCCTTTTCATTTACCTTCTCAATGCCTAAGCCAATTGCCCCTTTTTGTGTCCTTTAGGAAAATAAGATCTGCAAAGAACCACCCTCAAACTCAAAGAATAGACTATTGATCAGACTCAGGGCACATAACATCCTAGATATTTTTCTATCTTCATGTAAATGAACTTACAATATTTTTTTCCTGACTGATCTTCTATTAAATGAACATCACATTTTCTTAGCAGTGTGCCAGTAATTATTCATGCATTATCTGTATGGAGCTTCCTTTATATTCCAGGCATGATGCTAGGAGCTAGGGATAAGCTAGACATCGCCTCTCCTCACTTATAGCTTATATATCACTATCTTCAGCTCAAAGGTAACTATGAGAAGAGATAAACAGAAACTGTCCTCTATTTTTAACGTGCCTCAGGAAAGTCCCCCCCCCCTTTTTTTCTTTAAACCAAGCTCCTTTTTCTTAGGCTAACCCTAAGTTGTAAGGCACAACTATAATATTTAGACAGAGGTTGCCTTCCTAACTATATGTGTGCTACATGATATTTGCATCCAGCTCTAAAGGCAAATCTGATCAAATTGGGGGATATAGTATTGTATGTAGCAGACCCCTGGTGTAAATTGATTTGACCTACAACTTTTGGCTCATTAGGAATAACCCTTAATAGTAATCAAGAGCTGGGATTTGGAGCCACGGGTGTGTGGCATTAAATGTTAGTTCCACCACTCACTAACTTTGATTTTGGTAACCTCATTAATTTCTCTGATCCTTTTTCCCTCCCTTCTCTGTAAAAGGGGATGGTATCACCTATTTCACAGGGTTGTTGTAAATAACTGATATTCATGTATTTCAGATTCAGTGCTTTGGCAATGAGCAGTAAATAAATGGTAGGTAGTAGCTGTGCCTGCTGTCATTGTTACATGTAGTAGAATGCAGAGGATAACCTACAATCTTAGCAGAGTACACTGAGTCCCTCAGAGCATGTGGTGTGCAGGACCAATTAACTTAGCTAGTGAATAAACTAGCTTCATTGAGTTGCTACTTACTGTCGTGACTCTTGATGCAGCAGAATCTTTGTTTCCTTGTTAAGAAAAGAAAAATTTGGGGGATCCCTGGGTGGCGCAGTGGTTTAGCGCCTGCCTTTGGCCCAGGGCGCGATCCTGGAGACCCGGGATCAAATCCCACATCAAGCTCCCGGTGCATGGAGCCTGCTTCTCCCTCTGCCTGTGTCTCTGCCTCTCTCTCTCTCACTGTGTGCCTATCATAAATAAATAAAAATTAAAAAAAAAAAAGAAAAATTTCCATCACATAAGAAACAAACGCACGTGTCTTTCCATGAAAATATAACTTGGGAGGAAGCCCGTGTGCGGTATGAACATTTCTATATTTTTACTTTCAGGGAATATTTGGAGGTCTTAAACATATTCCCTGCAGATACCAATGTTTTACTTTACAAATCATGTTATTATTTTACAATCTTTGTAACAAAGAAGATGGCTTTTGCTAAGTGGAAGTGAAACATAATTTCCAACTGAATGAAGTGATAAGACCAAGGATTAGTTGACAGATGAAAAAAAACACAGTGGTTGGCACTTTCCCTTCTGATTTGAAGGGGAGGGGAGAAGCTGAGGGCCTCACAAAATATAGGAACTTCTTCCATACACAGCTCCTTAAAACTCAGAGAGATAAGCTACTGCTTCAGGAAAGAAATAGAATTCTCATCTTCCAGTTGCTAAGACATTTCAGTAGCTTTGTGAATTGTCAGCTCTAGTAGCACAATTACAATTCCTGCCAGATCTATAAAGAATCAGCTAAGACATTTCTAGGGATACTTGTCATGCTGCCAGGGAAGTGTGCACTCAGATCTTCATCAAGAGACCCTATCCATAGTTGATTTGTGGTTTCTAGCTCCAAGGCCATGATTCTCCCAGCCTCACAGCTAGTGACTGAGTAGGGTAAGGAAAGCATGGAGAGACAGCCCATTCCTACCCCATGGGGGAGACTTCTAAGAGACATGCTGCTCAAGAGACCTATCACCTTGCCTGAGACTTTCTCAGAACTGCACTACAATCTGTGACCCTACCTATCCAATCCTTCATTCATTCCCTCTGTCCTTTCACAGATGTCAAACCTGCACTGTGGTCTGAAGGCTGCATACAACTTCTCCCTTCCCTTTTATCTTCACAAGTGTTTCTTCTTGTTGGCCTTATCCTGTTTTGGCTGCTCCTCAGAGGATCCAAACTGATACTCCCATCCATCACAAAATAATTGAGTATTTTAGCCTCCAGATGATATATCAATTAGTAGTGGTTACTTGAAACACTATCTCATGAAGATTTCTGAGGCCACATCTGGACTCCCAGGAAAAATGTTCCACAGCTGATTATCAATGTCTGCAATGGGCACAGAGGGCAATGGGAAGGCGCATACGCCACGTATTTGTCCAACATGAGCACAGGGGCTAGTCTCGGCTAGTCTGGACATTTGAACTTCCCTACTTAGGCCACTCAGTGTTGGGAAACTGGAAAACTGGAAAAGTTGTAAAACTGCAGCTAAAATGCAGAACTCTAAGCTTACTAAATATTAGGCCCTTGGAATTTTACATCTCTTCCTTTGAATGGCAAGCCAAAGAGAAGCAAGCTACTTATTTTTAAGCCTCAGTTTCTTCATCTATGAAATAAGACTTAAATAGTTCCTGCCTCCTGGAATTATTATGACATTTCAGTAAGATTAGCCTAAGAAAGCTTGCAGCATAATATATGGCATTATATAAGATGTTGGTGATTAATATTATGATGCCACTTGGGACATAAAAAAATCATGATTTCAAGGTGCATATCGGTATACTCTTATATTGATTAATAGTTTATTCAAGACAATGCAACGTAGGTTGCTCATGAATTTAACTAAGGGATATAATAAAGTCAACCAAAGTAATAATAACATGAGGTGGGTAGAGGGATGGGGTAACTGGGTGATAGGCACTGAGGAGGGCCTTTATGGGATAAGCACTGGGTGTTATAGTATATGTTGGCAAATCGAACTTCAATTAAAAAAAAAAAACATGATCAGATTCTTCCCTTTTCCTCTTGTAATGTGGGAGGCTCACATTGTTATTAAATGTTCTGATCATTTACATAGTATATACATATCTTGATGGTGAGACAAATAACATTCTTTGAATTATGTAAGGACAGTCCTTTAATTTTTCCTCCGTGACAGTCTCTCGAGCATAATATCATAAATCAATAATGACCAAATGGCATTTCCTACATACTCAATAAGAAGTTCTCATCAAAATCAATAGCTCTAACAATTCATAAGGGGCATTACCCTCAAAATGATAGGACTTCCTTTTCTGAGGAAAAAAAATGTGTTTGTGGTCAGGGGTCTCTGTCAAGTCTTACCTGAATACTTAGAACCCTTAATTCCTTTCCATGAGTACACCCTAACCTGTCTAAACCACCCCTAAATACACACACACATACACACACACAAGTTCATAAATAGGAACTTCTAATTTGTCCCCTATTCCACTGAGAAAATTCAGCTATCAATCCTCAACTCTATAAACTCATTCCCCACTCCTATAAACTTGTCTAAGTCCACACTCATCTCCACTCCCTTCCAGGACCTTTTCCTTTTTATTTTTTTTTTAAAGATTTTATTAATTTATTCATGAGAGACACAGAAAGAGAGAGAGGCAGAGACACAGGCAGAGGGAGAAGCAGGGTCCATGCAGGGAGCCCAATGTGGGACTCGATCCCTGGAGTCCAGGATCACAGCCGAAGGCAGGTGCTCAGCCACTGAGCCACCCAGGCATCCCTCCAGGACTTTTTCCAGTTCAAGGTTAATCCTTTTTTCACGAAGCTTGAAGGCTTTCACGAAGCTGGAATCTGGTTCACTTATCACTCCTTTACTCTAGATTTCCCATTATACCAGGTCCTTATTCAACATATATGTTAAATCATTTCTCATTTCAAAGAACCTTCTTTTGACCCCATGTCTTCTTCCATCCTTTCTACTCTGGGCCACAAAATTATAGTTTCAGGCTCCACTCTTACCTACCAGCTGTTCTTCAAATACTACAATCTGATTTCTTAGGAGAGCTCACTCCCTCAAACCATCCTGAGAAAGGGCACCTCTGACCTAATTGTTAAATCCCATGGACATTTTCCATCATAATGTTACATGATTGCTTAGAAGTTTTTAACACTACTGACCGCTCCTTTCTAGAAACTTCTGTCATTGGTTTCTATGCTGTCACTCCCTCCTTGCACTCCTTTTCTACTTCTTATAATATGCTTTCTTAGTCCTTTGAAAACTCTTCTCCCTCTGTCCATTCTTTCATTATTCATCCAACAATTAGTTATTGAGCACCTACTATCTGTCAGGTATCCTGCCAGGGGTGGGTGAAATGTTTAAGAGACATAGGCCTTAACATCAGGACCTAAACACAAAAGAAACAAAGAAGCAAAGAGTCTACTGTACTTAATGTAGTAATGCTAAGCACATATCTAGAAGGGGTACTTTTCCTGCATAGAGGATTATTTTAGAGGTGGGTCTTGAAGGATCAATAGGAATTTGCTAGATGCAAAGAGCTAAACAAGGAAATAAAGCAGGGAATATTCTTGACAGAGGGAACAGTATGTGCAAAGACCTTGAGGTTAAGATATCATGTGTGTTCAGCGAAGGTCAAGTGCTTTAGTTTGACTGGTGTTTACACTGCTAAAAGCAAATGGTATGAGATGAGGTCAGAGAGATAAACAGTGCCCCATAATAAAAGCACACTAATACATCTACTGTTGTCCAAATTTCTATACTTTACAATTTCATTCATTCCTGCTTCTTCAGCCACCCTTTGATATTCATGAGTCCTAAATCCATAGGATTCCCCTGCATGTATTACAGGTACTTCTAATATACTGGAAACCAAACTCATTATAATTTAGCCCTCTTGCTGCCAAAAATAAAACAAAACAGAAAACTTTACACTTTTTCTATATTCTCTATCTCAATGCATAAAATCACAGGCTAAGTAGAACAAAAAACCTGGGAGTTATCCCTGAATCATCCTTTTTCCTAATATAGTCCTCAGGCAATAACTTAGGTTCCATAAAATAAACTTTATTAATATTTCTACTATTTGTCTCTTCCTCTTTTTCTCCATATCTCATTAAGACCTGCCATCATTCCTTGCCTGGACAATAGCTCTTCATTCATTAATCTCCCTGTTTCTAATTGGAGAGTGTCGTCTATCCTCTATGAAACACATAGAATGATCCATCTAAAACAGTGCTTCTCTAATTTTAATGTCACAAAAAAAAATCATCTTGAGAGCTTGCCAAAACATAAATTGCTGAGACTCTGATTCAGTAGCTCTGCATAGGGCCTGAGAATTTATATTTCTAGTCCCAGGTGCTGTTACTGCAGCATGTACACAGACCACAAATAGAATAGCACAGATCTAAAATAATCTGATAAGGTTACTCCACTGCTGAAATGCCTCAATGCCTCCCCACTGCTTACAATATAATTTGCAAACACTTCACTTTAGGATTTAAGACCTTCGTGATCTAGCCACCGCCAACGTCAGCCACCCTGTTTCATACCTCTGCCTACAGGTGCTATTCACAGCTATTCTGAGCTCCCCGTAGCTTCCTGAATTTACTCTTCCTTTCTTCATTCTCATCAGTCAGCTCAGAATCTCTCTCCCCAGCAGCCCTGGCCTCACTGTCTTCTCCCTGGAAAACATCTAATCACCTTTTAATTTCTAATGCAGCATTCACTACCTTGTCCCAAAAGAGCTGACAATTCTCTCTTCTATGGTTCCACTCCTTTCTATACTTATATTTATCATTAATTCATTAACTCTTCACTTTATACCTTTATGTAACTGTTATCTGTCTACTTGACTATGTTCTTCAAGGGCAGGGACTGTGACTCATTCATATTTACACCCAAATATATAGCACAGTACCCATTACCCAGCAGTTGCTCAATAAGTGTTTGCTAAACAATTAAAAATTATAATAGTTACTGTTTATTAGGTACTCACATGAAAATCACTGTGCTAAGCACTATACACATTCACACACATATTAATTTAATCCTCACAACAAACCTATGAGATGGATACACTACAACCCCCACATTACACACAGACATAGAGGCTTATAGAATTTAAGTGACTTTCCCAAGGCCACAGATCTAGTAAGTCAAATATCTATTAAGTAATAGAGATATAAATTGAAACCATGTCTCATTCCAAATTCCAACTACTTCACAACTGTGCCTTCCTGAAATGTAACTACGTCATCAAATCAGAATGTTGCCATGGATTCCACCTGAACATCATATTAACTTATAGTTAAGAACCTTAAACATTAAATTAAGAAGGAAAACCCTAAATATGAAAGACTCTGCTAAATACATCCAGGAAATGCCATGCATTGTTTATAACTGTTTGTATTAGTTTTGTTCTTAGTGCATTGTCACTTTAAATTTTAAACAAGAAGTTAAAAATACTAGCAATGAATATCTAAGCCTTTGCCCTATACTTTTTAAGAGAAAACATTAAGTCTTTAATAACAATATAACAATAATTATAATGGCACTATTTTACCGTAGCATTTCTCAAAAAAGATTAGCTCTTGGAGATGCTCCAAGAAAAATAAATGGACAAATAAATTTAGAAACTCTGCACCACATAGTCTGCCTCCTGAAGATTCACAATGAATGCATGTTAAGAACTTCTAGGAATTCTGCAGTTTAAGTTTTTAAAAAGTTATATTCCTTGAGGGTCCCAAAAGTATTTGAACATAGAACCCTTTAACAACTAATGTCCTATAGAATACACTCCAAGGAACACTGATTCTAGCCATGTTTCCTTGACTTAAAATACATGACACAAAGCCGCACAGCAGACATCTTTGCACCTTACATACATTTTGAACTGAGCCAATTCTACTTATGGACTCTCATTTTCCTTGGCTATCAGGAGTGTTCTTTACTTTTCTGCTGTTTTACTTGCAAACACTTGAGATTATATACCATAATTCCTTCACATTAGAGAGAATTTCATTTAGTTCTTAATACATCAATCACAAAAGGATATAAAATGCTTGAAGGAGTTAGTATAAAAGGTAAACTGGATGGGAATATAATAAAGCTAAGGATAAAATTAGTATTATTCTTCTTTAGAGTTATGTCCCAAATTTAGCTCTTTCTAATGGCTAAAGCAAAGAGGAAAAAACATAATGTTACAAGATAAATCATGTCTTTAAGAGGAAAGCAAAACAACTACCCAGGAGTAATATGGTTTTTCCTGGTACTGAGACCTAAAAGCCATGTCTCCTGTGGGATCTGATATAGGTGACATTGTAGGATGTGGTGAGCAATGCTCTCGAATACATCCCATGGTGAAAACAAGAGTGAATAGTTAGTTGTTGCTGATTAAACCTGCACTGTGATCCAAGAGCAGTTCAAATCCCAAAGTGCAATTCAGTTAAAACATTTTGACAAGTGACCAACAACAGGGATCAAGGTAGACAGTCCTCTGATGATCTTCTTCAACGAAGGGAAAAACGTTTAATATCTGGAGGAGTGGGTGGACTGTAACATCTGCAAACACTCCTTTGCAATGATGATTTCCCACAACAGAGACTTTGATAGGTATTGGACTAGAAAAATGTCAGGTACTCAGGTTTAAACAATCTGTGTTGTTGGCTAAAAGTAGATCCATATGCTTTGACTCTGAGCAGTGGCCCAGGATGGGGTACGAATAACAGCCAACCTCAGGAAATAATGGTATGTCCATAAGGAATATGAATCCATTTGAAAAGATTCAAGATCCACAGATACCTGGAGAGACATGTGGGGAGGATAGTTCTGCACAGACTGTGCTGGGCTAACCCGTCTCCTTGGCAGCCCGAGTCAGCTGCCCATCACCCATTTCTGGCTCTGTTGAATAACATTTCAGTGTCCAGTGTCTCTTTCACCCACACTGTTCAACTAACCTCTTTGATCCAGACCAGCACAATTAGCTTTCTGCCAGCAGCATCACTGACAATGTATAACATGAAACCAAGCAGAAAAAAAACAAGAACAGGCTATTTTCTGGCCCTTTAAAGTGAAGCCTGAGAAATGCACGTTTCCCAGTACCCCAGCCATCTCAATGCCTCCCCAGGTGATAGAAGTCATACTCAGGGAAATGTGCTGTGCCTTTTTCTATGCAGCCTTTTAAGACACAGCTATGAAGAACAAAGCCGCATCATAAATAATTTGGAACATTCTTGATGGAAAATTTACAGGGCACAGGCTGACACCTGATAGCCTTGACCAATCTCCTAAAAGTGAAAGAACTTTGCTATAGGAACCAAGCAAATCAGCCTCATGGACTTTGTTTAATCTACATAAATTTTTTTCAAGTCATCTTACCTTCTGTTCTCTGTCTCTACTTTATTCTCAATGCAAGCAAACAGGAATAATACAAAACATAAAGAAAGACGAACCAAGCTAGGTAGGTAACAGCATTTCACTAAGAGAACTTTACAGGGGTTTGAAACTTTCCATGATAACTGTCATCCAAGATAGTAATATGGTTCCAGTCATACATCTTGCCGCATTTTTTTTTTTTTAGTGGCTCTGGTGCTTGGAGAACTGAAAGGGGTAGAGCCTCCTGCTCTCTTCTCTTATGAGCTGAAAAGGAAAACTCTCCAAGTCCATTTATATTTATAAAACACGAGGGATTCCAATATAAAACTTTGATGAACAGAAAATGGCATGTGTGAAAAAGTTAATGAAAGGATGGGTGTATCAGTAAACAGAAGTTTACTATGTTTCGGGCATGTCTTAAGGTCAATTTTCATTAAAGAAATAATCATGAGTATATCATGACTCATTTGCAATTTGGTGGCATTAAGGGAGAATTCATTATTTAAAGCAGCAATCACATCTATGTTGCCTTTTTCTCCATCTCCTAGGGATTTATTGGACTTTAGAAATGGAAAAACCAAAAAAAAAAAAAAAAGAAATGGAAAAACCCAGACTACCCATTCCCTTTATTTAAATAAGCATGCACAAAAATAAATGAGCAAGCAAATGCTCTTTTCTAAGGGGAAAATTTTTCATAATCAATCATCATTAAGCATCTCTTCTGCAACCCCAGCCCTGGTCAGTCACTACTCACAAAGATTTCACCTCATTTTACGTTTCATGGTAAATTGTGATAAAAATAAACCCATGTCTTTTTTTTTTTTTTTTTACTTCTAATGAGTTTTAACCATCCTTTACCCAATCCCTTTTCTTAGCCATGATCTTTTCTTTGTCTGATACTGCTCCATTGCCAAAATCTGATACTCGAAAATTCTACTTTCTAACCACAAAATATGATCCCTCCAGCTATCAAATCTCTAACTCTAAATATCTTTGCTTTTATTTTATTTTTTTAAGATTTTATTTTATTTACTCATGAGAGATACAGAGTGAGAGAGAAAGGCAGAGACACAGGCAGAGGGAGAAGCAGGCTCCATGCAGGGAGCCCGACATGGGACTCAATCCCGGGTCTCCAGGATCACGCCCTGGGCCGTAGGCAGCGCTAAACTGCTGTGCCACTGGGGCTGCCCAGAATATCTTTGCTTTTAGATTCCTTTCAGGTTTCATGTGGCTTGACTTCTCATTTTTCTCTTCTTAGTTTCACTTCCTGCTTCCAGGGTTGACTCAACAAGCCGTTACTTCAACTCCTCATTGATTAGCACATTCACCCACTTAAACTTTTCCTTGCACCTGCATTTCAAATTCCTTAATTTATGCACCATCTGCCTTTCATGCTTCTACCCAGACCATGGCTCACTCTCGACAGATTACACTATCATATCAACTGATACTTTATGGTTTCCAAGCTCTGTTAGCACCACCCAGAAATTCCTTAACCCGAGCTAGTGAACTTCCTCTTGTATTTCATTTTTCAGTATTTCATCCCTATCTTGGAGCCCCTAACTCCATTCCCCGTTTGCTGCTCCCAGGAAATGAACTTATCTCTCATTTTATAGAAAAATAGAGGCAATCAGACATGAATCTCCTCAACTTCCTCCTCTCTCTCACCATTGCCCAATGTATCCAGAGTCATGTTTCTCCCTACCTCATTCCCTAACACACTTGAGAACTAAACATCTCTCTTTCTGTGCATCAGTTTTGTCTTTTTCCCTATTCTTTGGGGTTTCCCCATGCCTTTTCTTTATTTCCTTTCAGTCTATACATTTTTATGACACCTTCCAATTAATAAAAAACCTTTCTTCAGTTCAGTGTCTTCCTTCAGCCAATTCCTTCACTCTCCCCTCTTCTCTGGCCAACCTCTAGAAAATAGACTGCATGCACAGTATCTCCATTTCTTTATTGCAAATTCACTTCTCCATCCACTCAAAGTTCTTCTCGTCCTTCAACCACTCTTCACAGCCTATTCGTACTGAGGTTAATCAAGGGCCTCTTAACTGACCAGTCCAGTGATGTTTCCCTGTCCTAATTTCACTAGCCTAGCTGTACTCAGTGTCATAGTTTGCACTTCCTTCCTTCTTAAACTTGAATTCTGTAGCAATATCTTCTTTTCATTCTTTTCTACTTTGATGTTCTTCTTGGGTTCCCTCCTTCTCTGCCTGATTCTATGGCTTTTCTCTTGGACTGTTCTGCTCATTCTTATAGCTTCCACTATCCCCTATACACTGTACTGTTGATTTCCAGATCTGGCTCCCTAGGACAGGGCTTGTGACAGAAACCCAGACTAATTATCTGGCTGCCTTTTATATATCTCAACTTTGGTTTTTTCCTCATAAATACCTCATATTCAACAGTTCAAAACATATGATGCCTTTCTACCTCCTTGCACTTCTTAAATTTCTGGGTTTAGTCAATGACGTCACCATCTACGCAATTCCCAATATTAAAAGCCTGAAGGGGTTAACAATGACCCTCTAATGGATCCCCTCCACCGCTCCAATCAGCCCCTGAATTTGTGTAATTCTACCTCAGAAATATCTCTGGAATCCTTTTCTATCTTTACTTAGTTTTTCCTTCATCTTCTGCCACCTAGCTTTTAAATAACCTCCAGATTAATTGATTCTGGATTGATTCTGGTTGGCTTCCATTCCTTTAATGAGGAGATAAATCCCACTCACATGTAATATGGTGACTTTTATAGTTTAATCCTATGCTGCTCCTCTAAACTCCATATTCATATATCCAGATGATGTTATATATATATATATATAACCATATATCCATCCATGTTAGACTGTGCATGTGAATTTGTGAATTCATGTGAAGTGAATTTGCAATAAAGAAATGGAGATACTGTGCATGCAGTCTATGATGTTATATATATATATATATAACCATATATCCATCCATGTTACCACATGAATGTCTCAAATCTATCTCAAAGTCAAAATGTCCAAGATAGAACTTATTATTTGTGTCCCATAATCTTGTCTATCAGTGAGTAATACCAATTTTTAGCCATTTTGCAAGTCACAAACCTAAGAGCCATCCTTGATACTTCCTCTTTATCACTTCATATCCAATCCATGATCAGATTATTTCCATCATATCTCTTAACTCTTTTTTTTAATGAATTCTTTAAATTGTGGTCAAGCACACATAACATAAAATTTGCCATCCTGTCTTTTTAAGTTCAGTGGTTAAGAATATTCACATTGTTATGCAACCAATCTCCAGAACATTATCATCTTGCCAAACTAAACTCTATTTCCATTAAACAATAACTCCCCATTCTTACCCTCCCCCAGCATTGGCAACCACTATTCTACTGTCTCTGCAGATTCAACTACTCTAGATACCTCATATAAGTGGAATCATACAATATCTGTCCTTTTGTGACTGGCTTATTTCATTTAGCATAACATTCTCATGGTTCAACTGTATTGTGGCATGTATCAGAATTTCCTTCCTTTTTAAGGCTGAATAATATCCATCGTTTTATTTAATTCTTAAATCTACTTTTTCCATCTCCACTGCCATAAGCATAAGCTGAGCTATAGGAATATCACGGAAGCTGATATTCCTGGATTCACTCTAGGCGGATGCCTAATCCTTGCAATCCATTATCCATATTACAGATAGAGCAATCCTTTCAAAAACAAATTTGATTGTGTTATCTTCCCAGTTAAAACCCTTTGATGGTTTCTTATTGCTGTTATGATTATTATTGGCTAAAATTAACAAGACAGGAAACAACAAATTTTGGAGAGGATGTGGAGAAAGGGGAACTCTCTTGCACTGTTGGTGGGAATGCAAACTGGTGCAGCCACTCTGGAAAACAGTGTGGAGGTTCCTCAAGAAGTTATAAATAGAGCTACTCCACGATCCAGCAATTGCACTACTGGATATTTACCTCAAAGATACAGATGCAGTGAAACGCTGGGACACTTGCACCCCAATGTTCACAGCAGCAATGTCCACAATAGCCAAACTATGAAGGAGCCTCAGTGTCCACTGAAAGATGAACGGATAAAGAAGATGTGGTATATATACACAATGTAATATTTCTCAGCCATCAGGAAGGATGAATACCCACCATTTACATTGATGTGGATAGAACTGGATGGTATTATGCTGAGTGAAATAAGTCAATCAGAGAAGACAATTATCATGGTTTCATTCATATCTGGAATATAAGAAATAGTGAAAGGGACTATAAGGGAAGGGAGAAAACTGAGTGGGGAGAAATTAGAGAGGAAAACAAACCATGAGAGACTCCTAACTCTGGGAAACAAATGGTTGCAGAAGAGGAGGTGGGTGGGGGGATGGGGTGACCGGGTGATGGGCACTAAGGAGAGCATTTTGATGGGATGAGCACTGGGTGTTATAGTATATGTTGGCAAACTGAATTAAAATAAAATAAAGTTAAATATTAAAAGAAAATAAGAAAAAAATTCTTGTTATAGTGTATAGTCATCTAGTTCCTGCCCACCTCTCCAACTTCATTACATGTCACTTTCCCTTGCTCTCAGCATTCCAGCCAATGGGCTGCCTTCAGTTCAGCTCTCCAATGAGTATGGAGTGATACCTCTCATGCAGGATTAAAAGATCATGGATATGGTTGTATGTGGGTGGGGATGAGAAGGATAGAAAAGAAGGTGGGAGAGGGAGAAGAAAATGTTCAGACAACTAGCTAAAAGATGATAGTTTGGTTGCTCTTCCCTATCAAGAGTAATATAATACTCTGTTTTAGCTAGTATTTCTCAACCTGCTTCTTTTTTTCCCTTTGAGGACTGAGTTAGAAAGAATATATTTTAATCATTTTTTTATTTTATTTATTTTATTTTTTTAACATATCAGATGAAAGAAGACTCTTTAGGCTAAGATTTGTAGGCCATTTCACATGACTCTCAATTAAATTAAGAATATTAGTTTGCTATAGCTGCCTTAACAAAATACTGCAGACTGAAGGGCTGAAACAATAGAAATGTATTTTCTCACAATTCTGGAGGCCAGGAGTCCACAATCAAGGTGTTGGCAAGGTTGGTTTCTTCTGAGCCCTTGCTCCTTGGCTTATGGATGATTGCCTTTTCCTATGTCTTCAATTGGTCCTCCCTCTGTGCATATGTGTCCAAATTTCCTCTTCTTCTAAGGACACCACTCATATTGGATTAGGACCTACCCTAGTAACTTCATTTTAACTTAATTACCTCCTTAAGACCCTATCTCCAAATACAGGTGCATTCTAACATACTGAGGGTTAGAACTCCAACAGATGAATGGGGGGGGGGAGGTAAACACTTCAGCCCCAAACAGAGGTAAATATGTAGAATTTTATGGTAGGATTCAGCACATTCCATCCTTTCCCTTTTCTTGAGAAGCACCTTCATTTGCATTCCTCACAATAATGGCTGAAGAATGCATTTCAAGTGAGCTAGCTTCTAAATCTGAGGTTTTAACATTATACAAAGTCCAAAAATTTAAAAAACATCATGACATATCTTACACACTTACTGAAAAATAAAAGATAACTATGTGGATATCATTTTCATAGCAATCTTATTAGTAAATTTATTTTATTTTTGAATGTATTGATGATAGGCCTGTTTCTACAAAAGACTTGAGTCTATGTCATCTATTCATTCATGCAGATTGAGCTCCAGGGAAGAGCTGCCAGAAGGGGTCTACTCAAAAATCACAGCCGGAGCCCCTTTGCTTTGTGCATCAACCCTTTGTAACCACCAGGCCTGTTGCCAACAGGGTGATAGATTCACAGCTCTTCTTCTAGCCTTGCCAAGCAGCAGCCTCTCTGGCAAGAAGCCTCTTTGGTCCCTGAGCAGCATATTTGAGGCTGTCCCTTCCTGCTGGCATTGTAACAACAGTGGGCTACAAAGCCCCAAAGCCCTTTCCCTGCCTCTACGGTCCACTTGGCACTTGAACCCAGCCCCTGGTCCTATCAGCAGCAGTTTTCAGTGATTTCTACACACATGCAGATTAGAAAGGACACTTAGTCTGTTTGCCCTCAAAGAGTAGACACTCAGTTTCTCTGGGACTTTAAAAGCATCTTCCTTCTCATTTTTGTATGGAGTCAGCTAAGGCAAATAATCAGTGTTATCAAGTACACATGCCTACTACATCTTTGCTAAAGAACAGCCCAGGGATCGGACCTAGAAGTAGGAGAGGTAACAGAACAGATCACACTTGCCTTGCTTTTCAGCTGAAAAAATTCAGCAGAGTAGTAGGGGTCAAAAGAAAGACTGACACAGAGATTAAAGGCAGAGCTAGTACCCAATTCCTGTGCTGAATTCTTGTTGTTGACCTGAGATGACTCACCCAGGTGGCTACCTTCTAGCCCCCCAAAAGGAGATGTATAGATGTAATGAGAACTTTACCAAATGTTAGGGGAAGACATTATCAATATTTTCTGCATTTTCTCTATAAGATTACTGGAAAATAAAAGTATTGACTTTAAGGCAATAATGTGAGAAAACAAAATGGCAGAATCAATAGAACCCCATTCTTCCTGCACAATAACTTACTTTATTTTTATGAAACTATTAGGTAACATAGAAATGTACCAGCTTCTGAAAATGCAGAGGGACATTGAAGTAAAATGTCTGAAGGTTATTCCTCTAGATATCTGTGGTCTTTATCCTGAGCTATACACTTTTATTTCTCATTTTCAGTCCATTTGTCCTTTATATGAATTTGAAGAAAAGCTATTTTATTTTATTTTTTTTTTGAAAAGCTATTTTATTAGTACAATGCTAGACAATCATACTTGGAACCATAAATACAGATTTAAAAAAAAAAGATGAGTTCCCTCCACCGCTCACCAAGATCATTTTACAGGGACGCATTCTTGGGGCCAGAAGGTGGAGTCCCTTATTCTGACCACCAGACTACTAACACAGCAATGTAAAGATGAGTGCTCCCAGGAGAGACAGAGAAGGACAAGCTTTGCCATATATAATATGTATGAGCAGCTCCTCAGGGGATGGCAGGCCCTTAAAAATGTGCAGAAAGAGCAAGCTGATTTTTTGCCATAAGGAAGAGAGTTGCAACAGCTGAGATATGTGACTAGGAAGCTGGCTGGAGGAGGGCCCTTTCTGTCCCAAATCCAGCAGCTTTTCTCAAAAGCATTGTCCTACTCCCACAACATATGCAAGGGCAACAGATTGCCTAGCCTGGTTCAGCCTTACTAAGGACAGCGGGGTTTGATCAAACCCCGACAGAGCTCACCCTAGTAAAGGAGATGGCAAAAGATGCAGTGAGAGGGATGGGTGTAAATGACCATGTTCAAGAGCTCATACTCTACGGGAAGATAAGCCTTTGCAGAAACAGAAAGAAAAATGCTTTCCATAGTTCTCATTATTTTTAGTGTCACAGAAAAATATTTACTGTGTTCAATCACTAAGTCTATTGAAGGCAATTTATGTGCATTAAAAAATAGGCTCAACGTTTAAAATTGCAATGAGAGACATTGCAACTATGCACACAGAGGTGATTGCACAGAAGCCTGGCAAATTTAGAATGATCCAAACACTCCCTGCCTTATTCTGGGGAGCACCCTACCACTTACAGATGTGTGAAACCTTTATTAACATCCTTCAGCTTGTCAGACACCACCTGCTGTTCATTTCCAAATGGGAAACTCAAGTGGACACAGCAGCATTGTTACATGTTTAAGTGCTGTGCCATTTGAGTACAGAGCAAGGGAGTGGAGAGATGCAAAGCACCACATTTCATTACACAATCTCCCATTCATTTGATCACTGTTTAATCTTTGCTGTGCACTCCAGGTGTGCTAGATTATGTTCTCATGTGAAGAACAATAAAGTTTCTATCCAGAGAAATGATATAAACAGGTGAAGTTCAACTTCTTTACAATCAAGGTATCTGTCGTAAATTCTACACAAACACACCACACGGAATATTTTTAGAAGCTCCACATAACCATCAAATCAAGGACTGGTTCTGCTCTTCTGCAGGTAACATTATCCAAATAATGATAGGCTCTATTCTACAAGGAAACAGGAAGTGAATGCACAGGTTACTGTGTAGAAAACTGTACCAAATGTCTCCAGATGTTTCCAAATGCCCCTTAGGGAGCAAAATTGCCCCTGGTTGAACCACTGGCTTAACAGAATTTATGGGGCATTTTAGGAAACATTTAATTTCTTAAAATGGGGTCCTCTTGTCAGGTTTTACAATGTAACTAATGCAAAGATGCAAAACTCTTGGTTTCCTTTAGGTGGCTTAAGTCTTATGCCAAACTATCCCATTCCATCCAACCTTCCTTCTTACATATACTTAGCATCTTTACAGGCAAAGCACTCTATTTAAGCCCTAAAAACACAAAAGCAAAAACATACAGTCCTATCCCAGAAGGAGTTCAGAATTCAAGGGAGAAATAGACTGAACAAATGATATGAGAAAGTCCAAATAGCCTACAAAACTCACTATATTATCATTCTTCCATATTTTACTTTCTTTTGGCCCTCAGCTCCTCTACATGACTTTTGACTTTGTTTTACCCTGAGTTTGCTTAGGAAATTTTCTTTCTTTTTTTTTTTAAGATTTTATTTATTTATTGACGACAGACACAGAGAGAGAGAGAGAGAGGCAGAGACATAGGCAGAGGGAGAAGCAGGCTCCATGCACGGAGCCTGACGTGGGACTCGATCCCGGGTCCCCAGGATCACACCCTGGGCCGAAGGCAGGCACTAAACCGCTAGGCCACTGGGGCTAGATTCCATCTATCTATGATTTCATTTCCCAGCATAAGGGAACATGGAATTGTCACTGACATCCAAGCAAATTTCACACGGGTAGTCACAGGTAATTTTGATGCACCTGCCCTCTGTACAGCTTTGGTCTACTCAGGCATACACAAATAAAAGATGTATAGAAATACAAGAAGAAGGATAAAGAGATCAGATTTTAACATTTTCATATTCATTTTGCTTTTTTTTTTCCAGCTTCACATGCTAAAGGATCAAAAACCTAGATATTGTGTGAAATCTGATTTTGGTCTACCTGTTAGTTCTGAAAAATGGACATTTTTACCGCATAACAAGGCCAATTATGGACAACTACTATTCCTAATGATTCTCAATTCACTATTAGTAAATGGAAAAAAGAACCATAAGATCTTACTATTTCCAATCTTCCCCTAGAAACAGTAACTTATCAATATTAGGATTTTATGAATTTTGGAGTTAGCCGCCTGCCTCTAGCTCCAACCCAATGGAGAATGAATTCTTTACAGGACAATGGATTCTAATAAAGTCCAAAGATTTCTGTCTCAGATGCATTATGCATAGTTCCCCACACTTTCTTCTATCAATCTTATGATGTGACATTCTCCTAGTTTTCTTATTCCCTCACTGGCCATAGCTCATTCATCTACTTGTCTGTCTTCTCCTCCTCCTCCTCTTCAGTTCAGCTTCTGAATATTAGAATTCCAGCAGATGAGGACTGGGTTCTCATCTATCCTGTATCTCTACCTTTTCCCTACATGAGTTCCTGGGCTTAAATAATTGACTTTGAGGTTGACTTCACAGACTGGTTGCTCTCCAAACACTCTAAGTCAACAGTAGAAACTGTAAAACCTCTGCCAGTGACCGGTTCAGAGATGGGTGAACCTAAGCCAATCTGGACCAATAAGATGTGAGCAAAGGTTTGCTAGGAAGAGAGAGCAGGCTCCCCACTGAACAGGAATCCAACATGGGGCTCAATCCCAGCACCCTGGGATCATGACCTGAGCTGAAGGCAGATGCTCAACCGACTGGGCCACCTACAGGCCCGAAATATTTGGATCTTTGAAGAGATCGTCAAAGTGTTGTATAAACCAAACAAGATCAATATGTGGGCTTCCTCTTATGTATAATCATCATTTAACCTAGTTCTATTTTGGTTTCCTTTTACATGTGGCAGGAAATATTCTAAATGATACAATCATCTACATGGTTAATAATTCTGAAATTTTTATCTCAGCCATCATATCTGTCCTGTAATCCAGATTCATAGGTATAACTGCCTACTTGACATCTCAACCTGGATATATAATTAACCAACAAAACTAACTTGTCTAAAAAAGAGCTCCCAATTACACCTTTTCCTGACAAATCTGCTCTCTCCTGAGTTCTCCACCTTTGTAAATGTTACCATATGCTCAAGATACACCACCAGTGTTGTCACAGATTGACACCCTTTCCTCTGAATCCATATCTAATCTATCCATCAGTTATGTTCATTCCTACCTAATCATTCCCTTAACCATCCCCTTGCTTTTCTTTGTGGTTTTACTGCAAGTATGTGTGTGCACATGTGTGTTCCTAAAAGAAATCATTTAGTTTTACTTGTTTTTGAACTTTAATTATGCAGAAGCATACTATATATATGCTTAACTATTTTTAATAGTCATCCATGTTGACACACATAGCTATATTTTATCCACTTCCACCACCATATAATATTTCATTTATTTATACATCAAATTCATTTATTAAGTCATTAGATGGACATTGGGTTGTTTCCTTTTTTTTCTGCTATGAGTATTACCATGTTGCCATGAACATTCTTATACTTCTGTCCTATTATTTAGGTGCAAGTTTCTTTGTGAGTACACCTAGGAATGGAATAGCCAAGCCATAGGATATAGGCTTCTTCAGTCTTACTTGGAAATGACTAAATGTCTACCAAAGTGTTCACAGCAATTTGTATCCCTACCATCAGCAATATATTAGAGTTCCCATTTCTCTACATCCTTGCCAAAAACTGGTATCTTCAGACCTGTAATTATTACTGATAATATGGGTATAAAATGGTATTTTGTCACTTTTACTGGAATATACCAGATACTCCCAAAATATGTATGGCCTGCTTCTACACCTCCTTGAGGTCTTTGTTTATGTCACTTTCACAGTGAGACTTTCCCAAACAACCCAATTTAAAATTGCAGCCTCTAGATATTTCCAACCCCCTTTCCCACCTTATTTTTCCTTATTGCACTTATCACCCTTGCACATTGTTAAGAGCTGTATTATGTCCCACCAAAATTCCTATGCTGAAATCCTACCTCTCATACTTCAGAATGTGACTGTATTTGGAAATAGAGTCTTTAAAGAGATTGTTAAATTAAAATTAGGTCATTAGGATGAGCCTTAATCCAACATGAGTGTTGTCCTCCTAAGAAATTTGGACACAGAGCTGTAGAGAAGGCCAATCATGTAAAGACACAGAGAAAATGGCTGCCTACAAGTCAAGGAAAATTGCTCAGAAGAAGCCAACCCCACTGACAGCCTGATCCCAGGCTTCAGGCCTTTACAACTGTGAAGAAATAAATTTATGTTGTTCAAGCCATCCATTCTGTTGTTCTTTGATATGGTTGCCCAGCAAAGTAATATAAACATGTAATAATTTTATTAGTCAGAAAAATACAAACATAAACCACAGATCACTGATTCATTCCTGACCCCGTAGAGAATATGGAACAATGACAGTGGGCATTTTCTTCTTATTCTTGATGGTGAAATGAATACCTTCAACTTTTTATTATCACATATTATATTTGATATCTGATCATTCCAATGACTGCAGCTTTTGTATATCTGTTTCTATAGTTCTTTGTTACTGCCATTTCTCACTTATAGTGGTTTATTTCCTCAGGTCCATAGGAATTCTTTAAATTATGAGTTCATTTGACTTGGAACATCATCTGTGGGGTTTGGGGAGATGCTGTTTAAAGTACATACCTTCAGGGGGATTTGGTTTGGCTTCTACTTGCCACTTAGAGACCACACCAAACAGGGCCATCTCACATTAAAAAATATACAGCTTAGAATGTTTTGGCACCAAGAAGACAGTGTGAATTCAAGACATGATCCAGCATGAGTGTGAGCTTGTGCTCGGGGATTATCAGAGGAGGCAATTTTCTTTATTTCTTTGCGCCACCCAGGGACAAAGTTAAAACAGGTGCATATCTACATTATTGTAGAGGCACACCCTTTTTTAGCATATCCACAGAGCATATTGTTCTGTATTTGTGTGCGAACTCTGCTCTGACTTCCCAATCTGCTTGGGGCTCTAGGCTTTGTTTCCTCCTTCGTGCACATGTGGTCTATTAAAACCCAGGCTATAGACGTCCTGCAATCTGTAGATACCCCAGGTCAGTGCCAGGTTTGACATTTTGTTTAATTCTATGAAGTCAAACTACTTATCATACCTGAAACCCAAAGAATTCTACTATTCTGCCTCTAACTCAGCTACTTATAAAATGTAGGAAAGTAAGATTTTTAATTTTAAGCATCTTACTGGGCATTTTTAGATGTATGTCAGGAAAAGTTTCTCTAATCATCTGAAGCAATTCTATCACCAGGAAAAAAAAACCCTTAAGGCACACACATAGATGGGCCTCACCAAGTCATAATTTCAAAAGTATGGCCCCCAAATCATTATTTTGGCAACTTCCACCAGCTTATTTTAAGGTAGTTGTTCACCAGCTGGTGGTTTGGAGTTACTACCTGAGTAGGGTGCCTTTTTATTCATGGTGAAGCTTCTAATTTAAGGAGAAAGCTTAGTCATGCCTTTTTTTACACAAAGAAGGTGTAACACAGTAGAGTCTAAACCTGTTTTGAAGGTATTAAGTGCTTATATATTTGTTATCTCTGGCTCAACATTACCACTGTCAAACCAAAGTTATTTTGCTTACAATTAACTGGTGCCTTCAGATATTCTCTATCCTCTTAGACATCATTAAAGTGGTTATATGGGGGGAAAAAAGTAGTTGTATGAATAATGTGTATGGGTGACCTGGGGTTTTTTAGGGCCTATTGAGATCATTTAATTTAATCTTGCACATTAGGGTTACAGAAAGTACAATATAAATTTCAAATTTCTGCTGTTCCCGGACTTGTTTGAGAGCTTTCAAAATTTACTAAAAATTCAGAGTAAAATCGTTCCTGAGTAATGGCTGTGATTATTTTTTGTGATTAAATACCCTTGCTTGTGTTCACCAATGAGACAGACTTCGGGGATGTCAACAGGCCATGTGCTTTTTCTAGGTATCACTAACTGGGATTCTTTTACATATTCCTTGGGATTTTATGCAGACTCTTTGTAAGCTAGCAAATGTGACAGTGGCTTATCAGTTTATTGCTAATTTGTTCCTTCCCTTCCAAATAGAATATTTTCTTCATAAGCAAACAGTTTTTCATTCATTTTTTTCAACAGGCACTTATTGTGTATCCGCTAGGTGCCAGATACTATTCTAGGCAGTGTCATACCTGTTACTCTTGCCATAGCTTTTCATGACCATTAAATGTTGAATGTTTAAAATACGATACATATTTCCTGAAGTAGAAGAGATAAAATGTTCTAGGACATATTTTGGATCTATGAGAAACCCATTCTTATACTCTGTTGAAACACTGTAGTGCAATGTGCACATAGGGAGCTCTGCAGGGGCCCATGGGGATTATGCCAGTTTTAACCCCGGAAAAATAATCTGAGCATCTACTGGAATGTTGGGAGGATAGAAACCAAACTCCATCCTAAAGCCTTATGACAATACTACTTTGGCCAAGAGAACCAAATAAGGTCCCTATTATATCGTGAGAAAACTATTTCTATGAGTATAGAATAGAAAACTGACTGAAGTGATTTGAGATATTTTTTGAAAGGAGACAAAATTCACTCCTTTTTCCCTGGCTCAAGAGGAATTGTAAGACTATAGAATAGTCTTGAATTTAAAACTATGCAGAGACTTTCTCTAGCAGTAAGAGGCCTACTCAAAGTTTCATAGACATAGTCAAGTGGGAACACTTAAACTGAAATGATACCACTCACAGTAATCACTGGAAAGATCAACTAGTTATTTCACCAAGGGATCTGCAAGAGCTGCTTAAATGAAATGCTCCTTGTTAGAGGGTCCACTACCATCTTGTGTTGCATTAGAAAAGCAGTCACAGTCAACCTGCTTGCAAACATCTTGACATGGACTAAAATTATGTATGCAATTAAATTATTCCACTTCATTTCTCTTATTTTCATATTTAAAAATATCCACCTCTAGCACCCACCACGCACTCCAGGGTGCAGATTAGTAGAGAGCTTCCCCCTTTTCAGAGGTTTCTGCTTTACCTTGGATCCTTCCAAGATCCTTGGAAGTTTACTGAAAACCCTATTGCAGATCCTTAGCATTGAGAAAATTGGAGAGTCTGTTCAGCCCACCAGTAATTTTCATTTCTGTTGTTGCTCTTGTGATTGCCACTACCAAAAATTCACACAGCCCCCAAGGATTTTGTCCATTGTTTCGTGGCTCCTGAGCTGGCTCAGAACCTTGTGGAGGCCGAGGTGATCTACCAAGAAACGAGATTCTGTTTCCTCAATGTTTAACCCCCTTTAACTTCCAATGTCTTTGTTCTTTAGCTACAATAACATAGCTGTAGCCTGTATTCCTAAAGCAATGCCAACGCAGACTTAAATGTCTTGATGTTGAAGCAGCAATGAGAAATTGAGGCTTCTCTTTTCTTCATGATGAATTTCTTTGAGCTAGGAAGAGAGAGTGACATCTTAGAGCTATCTCTAACCATCAGAAAGCTGCTAACAACAGTGAGCCTCAAAAAAAAAAAAAAAAATGTGATCATGGCGTAAAGTCTCCTTGGCCTTTGTCAAGCCTTACCAAAAAAAGTCATGTTATTCCTGTCCTCCAGGATAATTATCCTCAGGACAAGCTATTTCGAGGAGGCTTTTCTAGATCTAGCCAGAGAAGTGATTTGAATATTTATATGGCATTCCTTCCAGAAAAGAAATTTCAAATCTTTAACTAGGCCTTATACTTCATTTTCATTTGAGTGCTAACTGCAAACTCATGTGCTTTACAAATCGCTTCACCCTTTTTGTCTCCTAAGTGGTAAGGCAAGGATGCTATCGGCATCCTGCAACTAAAAAATTGCTACCCTCCATTGGCAAATGCCTTGATTTTTTTTTTTTCTACTTGCTTGGAAGAAGTGGCATTGTTTGTTTGTTTGTTTGTTTAAATAGGGGCAATGCTCAATGGTGCAATTCCTGACAGAATGAAAATAACTTATTCATGTGTAGCCTGGAAGAAAATCTATGTATTATTAGAAATGTCTGCTAATTGAAGCAAAAGAAATTTTTTTTAGCAGATGTGAATTCTATCAAATTGTGCAGCCTAATTATTCTCTGCACTTTGAAGAAGTGCAAAGGTCAAAAGGCTAATATGTAACTTAATCAGGAAATTATGTAAATTAGCCCAAATCAAGCACATCACATAACCCCTATAATCAGTAAAATATGTAGTTCACTAGCAAATCAAGTGAAAGTTCCAGCTATTTAATCAGTAAAAATAGAAAGAGGAGGAAAACCCAGAACATTGGTAGATGTTATAACTCAGGCAAATCTGATTTTAACATGCCAATAAGAAAATAAAATATAATACTGGAAAAGGAACATGTACTTGAGAAATACATGATGATTCGCAGTAAATCACTAAAACATAAGCACCATGGAAGAAGGATGCTTTATGTTCACTGCTGTATTCTCATATCTAGAACAATAAGTTACAACAGGTCTTCAGTAAACAGTTATGAATGAATATTAAGTTAATCACTGGGTCAAAAATATTATGGTAAAAACATGACAATGCAAATTTGAAATGAGAAAACAAAGCTACATGTTATAACTTCACATATTTCTTCCTTTACTTTATATTCAGTATATTAGCAATCTTCCACTCTGCCAAAAAAAAAAAAGCCCTAGAAGAAATAGCACTGAAATTAAAGTACCTTTATTTAAAATATCAACAATAATGAATTTTTTGTGCTTATAAAAATACTCATAGTAAAGACAATCCTGCTTTCTTTTAACTCAGGTAATATTTGTAATATTTGGAAACATGGTATGTTATTATCTACACATATGTTATGTTATTATCTACTTTTCAGAGATGAGAATGAGGCATGAAGAGATGGAGTTATTTGTCAAGAGTCACTATGAAATAAAACTCAAATACAACTGAATTTCAGAGAAAGAGTCTATTTCAAAGTCATATTTTATTATCACCAAATATTTTCCTTATCATTTCTTGCATTAATGTCATTTTAAGATGACTTCTTTGTATCTTACATAGTAAAACAAAACAAGAAAAGATCTGTCACTGTTCGTTACCCCTCAAATCCTGCCACCCTTTGAAAATGCTTTCCTTATATGTTCTCTTAATAAAACATAGTACATATTCAACAGAGGAAACATATACAAGAAAAAATTTTTGTTATATAGCTATTCACATATTTCAGAGGAATTTAAAGCATACTGCACATGCTATGACAAAAATGTGATTGAAAAAAATAGGTGGGTGAGAGAATGAAAGTAGAAAGAGAATGAGGTATGGAAGACAAGATGAAAGCAAAGATTAAGTTACTATATAATATGCAGATGATAAGGTTTGTGCATTTAGTCATTTGCTACTTGTTTCTAAGCTTTCTAGCAACCAAAACAACAGGAAAACACAACCATATCATTTTATATCCTGGAGATAAACCAGCTAAATAAGCCATGAAAAGCTTTCTTGGTACTGAGAACAAAAAGAAATATTTTTCACTGATGCCCATAATAAAGATAGTGCATAATGTTATAAACAACATCTTTAATAACATCTCTCCAATAAACAAAATAATGAGTGGTGCCATGTGGACTTTTTTTTAGACATCCTTCAATAGGAGCTCACTGCCACAGAGCAATTCAATAAAGCAATTGGGACCAGGGTGTGAGGGGTGGTGAGAGCAGCAAATGATGAAATCCAGGCACTGAGATCAGTGGTCTAATCCAGAAATAGACTTTAGCATGTTTAGAGGAGTGGAAAGGCCACAAATTCTTCAACCAATCTCTACAAATGTTGTCTTATGAACTTTTGATAAGAATCAAGGGCTGTGTGTTCAATATTCTATTCTTTGATCAGAACTACTTAATGCTACCAGATCTAAATAAATATCATATCATATGCAGGAATCCAGGCAAAATAAACTATGATGCTCCTTATTTATAATTATTAAGAATTTCTGAATCAGTAATAAAAAAATTCCCAAAAGACAAATGTCCAGGAAAAACAGCTTCACAGGCAAATTCTACCAAACATCTAAAGAAGAGTTAATACCCATTTTTCATAAACTATTCCAAAATATAGAAGAGGAAAGAAAACTTCCAAATTCATTCTATGAGACCAGTATCACCCTGATACCAAAACAAGATAAAGACACCACAAAAAAAAAAAAAAAGAGAACTATAGGCTAGTATCTCTCATGAATATAGATGCAAAAAGCCTCAACAAAATATAAGCAAACTGAATGCAACAATATATTTTTAAAAATCTGGGGCATCTGGGTGGCTCAGTCAGTTAAGCATCTGCCTCTGGCTTGGGTCATGATCCCAGGGTCCTGGAATCAGCCCCACATTGGGCTATCTGCTCAGTGAGGAGTTTGCTTTTCCCTCTGCCCCTTCCCCTGCTTGTACGCTCACTCTCTCTCTCTCTCTCTCAAATAAATAAATAAAATATTTTTTTAAAAAGTCATATACCATGACCAAATGGGATTTATTCCTGGGATGTGAGAGTGGTTTATATTCACAAAACAATCAACATGATATGTCACATCAATAACAGAAAGGATAAAAGCCATATGATCATTTGAATAGATGCCAAAAGAGCATTTGACACATACAACATCCATTCATGATTAAGAAAAAATTATCTGCTAAGTAGATCTAGAGAGAACATAATAAAGGTCTTATATGAAAAACCCACAGCCAACATCATAATGATGAAAAACTGAGACCTTTTCCCCTATGGTCAGGGAACAAGATGTCCACTCTCACCACTTCTATTCAATATAGTACTGGAATTCCTAGCCACAGCAATTACACAACATAAAATATATATATATATGACATCCAAACTGGTAAGGAAGAAGTAAAACTCACTATTTGCTGATGACATACACTATATATAGAAAACCCTAATGACTCCATCAAAAAACTACTAGAACTAATAAATGAATTCAGTAAAATCACAGGACATACAATTAATGTACAGAAATCTGTACAATTAGGAAAGCAATTGCACCAAAACCAATAAAATATCTAGAAATAAACTTAACCAAAGAGGTGAAAGATCTGAACTCTGAAAACTATAAAACAGTGATAAAAGAAATTCAAGGTAATGCAAAAAAAAAATGGAAAGACATTCCATATTCATGCATTGGAAGAACAAATATTATTAAAATGTCTATATGACCCAAAGCAATCTAGACATTTAATGCAATCTCTAAACAGCATTATTCACAGAACTAGAACAAACAATTCTAAAGTCTGTATGTAACCACAAAGAGATTCCAAATAGCCAAGGCAATCTTAAAAAGGAAAAGCAAAGCTAGAGGCATCACAATTCTAGACTTCAAGTTATATTACAAAACTGTAGAAATCAAAATAGTACTGACAGAAAAATAGACACATAAATGAATAGAAAAGAACAGAGACACCAGACATAAACCCATGATTACATGGTCAATTAATATTCAACAAAGGAGGCAAGAACATGTAATGGGAAAAAGACAGTCTCTTCAACAAATAGTGCTGGGAAAACTGAATATCTACATGCAAAAGAATAAAACTGGATCACTCTCTAACACCATACACAAAAATAAACTAAAAATGGATTAAAGACCTAAATGTGACACCTAACGCCATAATAATCTTAGAAAAGAATACAGACAGTAACTTCTGATGTCAAAGAAGTTACATCAGCCATACCAACTTCTTACTAGACACATCTCCAGAGACAAGGGGAAAAACGCAAAAATAAACTATTGAGGCTACATCAAAATAAAAAGCTTCTGCACAGCAAAGGAAACAATCAACAAACAGGCTACCCACTGATTGGGAGAATATATTTGCAAATGGCATATCCAATAAAGGGTTAGTATCAAAATATATAAAGAACTTATAAAATTCAACACCAAAAAACAAATAATCTGACTAAAAATGGGCAGAAGAAATGAAAAGACATTTCTCCAAAGAAGACATCAAGCTGGCCAACAGACACAGGAAAAGATGTTCAACATCACTAATCAGGGAAATGTAAATCAAAACCACAATGAGATATCACCTCACACCTGTCAGAATGGCTAAAATCAAACACACAAGAAATAAGGGTTATTGAGGATGTGGAGAAAAAGGAACCCTCATACACTATTGGTGGGAATGGAAATTGGTGCAGCCACTGTGGAAAATAGTATGGAGATAGATAGATAGATAGATAGATAGATAGATAGATAGATAGATAGATAGAATGAACTACTCTATGATCCAGAATCACACTACTGGGTATTTACCCTACAAAAACACTATTTCAAAGGGTTACATGGACCCCTATGCTTATTGCAGCAGTATTACAATAGCCAAACTATGCAAGTAGCACAAGTATCCATCAATAGATGAATGGATAAAGAAGTGGCATATATATACAATGGAATATTAGCCATAAAAAAAGAATGAAATCTTGCTATTTGCAATAACATAGATGGAGCTAGAGAATATAATGCTAAGTGAAGAAGTCAGAGGAAGACAAATATCATATGGTCTCACTCATATGTGGAAAGAAAAAGAAAAGGAGAGAGAAAGAGACACACACCAAGAAACACTCTTAACTATACAGAACAAACTGATGGTTACCAGAGGGGAAGTGGGTCAGGGGATGGGCAAAACAGGTGATAGGGATTAAAACTTATCATGATAAATAAAAACAAAAATTAAATAGAAAAATATGGTACATAAAAAATGCATTAAAAAACTGAAAAAAAATATTAAGAATTTCAAGATTGCTATAGCAGAATATTAAATCAAGCACAAGGCACTTCTGAAAGTGAAGTCACATACCTGTGAAACCAGCTCTGCCCACATGTCCATATGTCCTTCCTTCTAAAGGAGCTTCCCTCTTCCCATGGGAAAATTCAAGATTCTCCCAGTCTAACTCAGAGATGAATCAACAATCATAACATGCAGAGCTCACTGACCCAAACATGGCAAATTTTAAGCCTGAATAATTATAAAAATAGACATTATTCAAATGCCTAGCTTGGCCATTTGAAAATATATATGTATAAGAACCTATAAAATGTTTATCCTTGAGCAATGAAACTTCCTTGTACATATTCGAAAATTAACTGCTTCCAAAGTATATTCTGGATAACCAAACAAGACGCTTTTCTAAATAAGTTATTTATAATCCAGTTAGTATTAGAAGATGCCTACCCTACCATGATGACTCTATTTTTTAGTTATCTTTCATTCCTTCCGTCTGGCAAGGAATAGATAGCAGAGCTCATTGCTTATTGGGGTCCTTCATAGATAATGCCCAGAGCCAATGCATTTGTAAGTAAGAGGATGTAGGATCTTTTATTCTCTTTAAGGTAAGGAGGATGTATCTAGCACATTCAAAACAGGAATCAAGTCATTAAGGCAGAAGTTCAAAAGAGAAGATGCACCCTATCTATGGTATATGAATGTGGGAGTAATACCCTAATTTTCTTTCCTCTCATGCTTTCTTAAGGAGTATATCCCACCCATAGGAGCAGCCCTACCAGCTCCTATCACCTGACCCAGTTGGTGAGTGTTAGGATGTATGAGGAGAAGGATGAGGATGCATTATTATTATCATAGGACATATACATCCTAGGATACAGGATACATTATACTCTTGTCAAATGGCTTAAACAAAGAATTTCTTAACTCTTTAATTTCAAGAAGCCCAGAGTTAGGGCACACTCTGGGTTAATTCACTGACTCTAAGAGGTCATCAAAGACTCAGGACTTCTCTCTCTTTTCAGACTCCAGGAGAAAATGGATTCCTGTATTCTAATACGACCCCTTTATGGTCATATTACAGTAGAGCTTCTGTCTGAGCTTCAAATGTAGTATAACCAACTGTCCTAGTTTCCCTGAGATTGAAGGACTTCTGGGACCTAGGATTTTCAGTGCTAAAAACTGGGACCATTAGTCACCTAATTTCAATAACAGAATCTATACAAAATTCATAAAACTCCTCCCATATCTAGTGTTTAGAATAAAAGTTTGAAAGATGACCAACAAAATTTATATACCTACAAACTACCTTATATTCTTACTTCCAGACTTCACTATGGTTTTAAGGTACTAAATATTGGTTACATTCAGTCCAGTTTTATACATGTATAAAACTCAAAATGGCAGTTCAATAGGTATTGAGAAAATAAGTCCAAAATGAGTACCATTATCCCTAACACAGGGGAGCGGCTTTCCTAAATAAAATGTACCATTATGTTGAAGACAAAAAACATTCTCTAAGATGAAAAGAAACAACCCTAAAGAGGCCCATGACCTGAAAGCATCCTTTCACACAGTAAGAGTTACCCTTGGTGTGATTTAAGCTCTGCTGAGGCTGTGTTGACTTATGAATAAAGTAATCATGATTAATAATACATTGCCTTTCCTCATGAAATAGGATAAAAGGCCTCTTGCCTTAAACAACCACAAGGAGCAAAATATGACATTAAGCAATGATAGTTAAGCTGTCCTGAGAAATACCCTAAATGTGTACTACAAAATGACAAGAAAATGGGATTCAACAATCAGAGGCTCTAAAGCCATATTTTCTCCCTGTCTCTAAAAGCACAGTCAGGAATGTGACAAAACAAAACTCATTCTCTTTCCCTGCAGATATTAAAGGACATCTTGTGTGTAGCTATGGCAGAAAAGACACACCAAGATAAAGAACAGCAAAACCAAATTCACCTGAGACTTTTGGCAAACTAGTGGAGACCCATTAGATTCAGTAATAATATCATAAAAAAGCCCAGGCCTTAGCCTATCTATTATTTTACATCAAAATTAGCATGGTATTCAAATTTCCTTTTTCCTTTTTAATGGAAAGCAACTCTGATCTCATTAGGTCCACTCTTCCTCTCAAGAGTTCATACCTCCTAGTTAGGACACAGCTCATTGATGACAATTTTATTCATCTTCATGGACTCTTCCCCACCTAAAAATGCAGCATATTGGGCCCCAAGAAATATGTGTTGGACAAACATGTGAAGGAAGTGAACAAAGGTGAAAGAAAACACTACTTGGATAAAAGAGGTTGCTAATACCAAAATTTAAACTTGGGTGTCAAACTTTCAAATAAAAATTAATAAGAAAATATCTGTGTATCAAGATATGTGTGTGTGTATATATCTATCTATATTTGCATTTATATATGAATATATACATTTCTTCTTCACCTCTTTAGTTAAAGGATAGGAGACATTTGATAAAAGGAAGACAACACAAATTAATACGCTAAGATTTTTAATGGTAAACAGGAGAAGAAAAGTAAATATTCAAAATATAACAAGAAGGCCAAGAGGTTGTCATTGAGTGAAAAGAACAACCATGATCTTCCTGACAAACAAAACTAAGAGGAAAAAGTGGTAAGTCATATAAATCATTCTGATCTGAGAAGAGGAAACATACTACTTTCCCAAGGGAGATAAAGCTTTTCCTAGAACTAAACTCAGATAGAAAATTCCCATGTAAGGAGGGAGCAGGGATCACTCAATGATGTAATGGACAATAACCTTACAATTTCAGGGTAATGCAGAAACATCGGAAAAGATGATACCTGATGAGGTTGAAGCAACAAGTAAAACACTTTACCTACCAAGAAAAAAATTAAGTTCACATAACTTGACCCATAAATAAGTATACAGAATCAGAAAGCAATAAAGGAAATACTCAATCTTGCATAGAATTTGACAGATTTTTTTCCGTATACTAGTAAAAATGTACAATAATAGTAAAAAGTAATAATATAGACAAACACATTTACACACATTTACTATAAATCTGATTCTGGAATAAGTCCTTTACCAATATTATCTCATCAGCATTTACAATAACAATATCAAGAAAGTATTTCTGATGTTCACTAAGAAGAAAATTGAGACTATGAAAGGTAAAGAAACTGTCATGCAGCAAAGTCAGAATTAAATCTCAAGATTCCCTGACCCCAAACTATTGTAATCATAACCTCTGAACCATTCTGCTTCCCTTAGTAACACAGTTATTCCTGAAACCCACTCGATTCTTCCTATAAAATACTGGACCAACAAACTCAAATATGCATTTTTTTAAGAGGGAAGATGGAATAACATTTGGAAAGTATATTTAGAAAAGTGATGATTCTATAGCCTTAATATTCTATAATTTACTGTCTAAACTATACTTTGAGTCCATTTTAGAGGACATCATGGCTGAATAAATTACTTGAAGGAATTTGTCATAGATTGGAACTTCCTAGTTAGAATGAGCTTTGAAGCAATTTTGGAAAAGAAAAATCAATTCACCTAGAGCTCTAGGCAGCTTATTAGTTGAACTGTTATGCAAAGGGCTGATTACAAAGTTCCATTCAGAAAAGGACTCAGCGTCTATAAAATTTTAATCATTTCTCTGATAAGAACTAGACTTCACATATGTCCTCCAATCTCTAACCAATGCTATGCTTCAAAGCAATGTTGATCCCCCAAATCTGGGCAGCCCAGGTGGCTCAGCGGTTTAGTGCCGCCTTCGGCCCAGGGTGTGATCCCAGAGACCGTGATTGAGTCCCACGTTGGGCTACCTGCATGGAGCCTGCTTCTCCCTCTGCCTGTGTCTCTGCCTCTCTCTCTCTGTCTGTGTCTCATGAATAAGTAAATAAAATCTTAAAAAAAAAAATGCCAAATCTCCCACCGGGATGAACTATACTATGGTTGGGAGTTTCTTCCCTTCCCCAAAGTAGTGAGTCTGCATAGTAAGATATAATCTCTATATTCATGATTAACTTTTCTTTTTTTCCAGGTTTATTGAGATATAATTAACATATAATTTTGTTTAAGATGTCCAATGTGTTGACTTGATACATTTATCTGTTGTGAAATGGTTACCACAAGAGGATTAGCTAACAAAACCCTCACTTCAAATGATTACCATTGCTTTTTAGTGATGAGCACATCTAAGATCTACCCTATTAACAACTTCCAAATATATGACACAGTGTTATTAATTATAATTACCATGCTGTACATTAGATCTCCAGAACTTATTATCTTACAACTGAAAGTTTATACTCTTTGACCAATATCTCCCCATTTCACCCACCTTCCAGCCCTGGCAACCACCATTCTATTCTCTGTTTCTATGTATTTGGCTGTTTTAGATTCCACAAATAAGTGATACTATACAGTATTTATCTTCCTCTGTCTGTAAATATGTATAATGCCCTCAAGGTCTACCCATGTTATTATAATAACAGATTTCCTTTCTTCCCATGGCTAAATAATATTCCATTTGTTATATATGCTACATTTTCTTTATCCATTTATCTATCCATCTATGAATACTTAGGTTGTTTCCATATCTTGGATATGGTAAACAATGTGCTGAAATGAACATGGGGGTACAGATATGTCTTCAACTTCCTGATTTTGTTTCCTTTAGATAAATACCCAGAAGTATGACTGCTGGATCACATGATAGTTCTATTTTTAATTTTTTAGAAACCTCCATACTATTTTCCATAGTGGCTGTACTGATTTACATTCCCATCAACAATGCACAAAGGTTTCCTTTTCTCTACATCCCTGCCAACACTTATCTTTTATCTTTTGATAATAATCATTCCAACAGGTGTGAGGTGATAGATATCTCATTGTGATTTTGATTTGCATTTCCCTGATGATTAGCGATATTTTCATGTACCTGTTGGCCATCTATGTCTATGCCTGCTCACTAGCCATCTGCCAAAGCTCACCCTCACCACCATCAGGACTGTGTGCAGAAAGCCAGTCACAGGGTGAGGGGGTGTGTGAATTGGGCAGAGAGAGTGCTAGAGGGTGCCTCTGGGCCAACTGGAGAGATCTGTGGGTGAGATATGCCCAGCAGTTTGTGGGAGGGCTTCTTGATGGAGTCCACGATACAATTAGTAGGATCCACAACCCTTTAATATCCTCTGAGAATCCTGTCTGCCACTCTTCTAGCCACTTCCCACACCCCTACTTGTTCAGCATGTGACCTAGTATTGTGGATGAGGTGAGAGAGAAATGAGCCTCTTGGGCAGCATCCTGCACAGCTGGAAAAGCCAGGCACCCACTGACACCCTCTCACTTTCTCCCAGCAGAAGAAATCATGGCTGAGAAGATCTCTCTTGGCACTGAAATGTGCTGCCTTGGGGCGGGGGTTGGGGGGGTGGGGGAGACATTAGTAAATTCATACTGTATCTGTTACCCCCTCCAATGCATCTAATCTCCTATTTTTTTCCTCCAACAATAATTCTCTCCCTTTATATAATGTGAGTGGATTTGGGGTTACTCTCTCTGACAATACTGATTCCAGGGATGAACCAAAAGAGGAGTAACTCCAAAGAAAGATTAAATCACAACCCTCTAAGTTAGAAGCATTACCAATATTTCCCCCTGATTTGTCTTACAATGTTATTCCAAAGAAATATTTATATACTGATGGAAACCGTACTCTATATACTTACTGAAGACATACTATCTACATCAAATTTAGAAATCAGATAGTACAGGTGATAATACAGATATATGGTTCCCACTGGATGTTCCTTGATCTCTTCACTTTTTCTCTGATTTCTTCTGTGTGTGAGGGATGACTGTTCAGAAATCTGGGGTCTCTTGGTCACAGAATTTGAAGCCACTAGAAAGTTAAACCCTGAACTATATATAAGCCCCCAATGTTTTCAATTATCAAATTACTGGCTGTTAGATCTAGTCCACTTCGTGCACTGTCAGGATGTAAAATTATAACTGCAACTGTAGTGGTTAAGTATATGTGTCACATATAGCCACAGAGAGCATCCTCTCCCAGTCTTCTCTCTGCAGGAGGTAGCATGGATAATAGAAATGACTAATGGGCTGGAGATGGCACGAGGTGCCACTTGACTTCATTATTAACTGTAGAGCAAAAAGTGACAAAAATTTAAAATTTTAAAATTCCCTTACTATTCTGGATAGCTAAAAAGGCTGTCAACTGCCATTGTAGCTAACAAATATTGTCTTTAATAATGTGCATATTTTCAAATGCTGAGAAGCATATAGAACAAAACAAAACTCCTATCCCTTGGATAAACCTTGACGCTTTGAAATGAGAAAAGTATTACAGAAACAGAGATATACATTGGAATTGCTTGTTTGTCAGGTTTTCTGCTATTGCAAATACTGCTGCAGCTTGTATGTGAACATATATATGTATGATATATACGTGCATATATACACATACGTGTATGTGTATCATCATTACACACATATACATATACACATCACATATACACCCTTCAAGATAAAATATTTTCCCTCTGTGGTAAAATCTGGTCTTCTACTTAATTCACAGGGAAAAGTGCAATTAACAAAGCTACCATATGCTAATAGTCTTTGGAATGAAAGCCATTTATTCTGCAAATGCAGAGAATCACCATTAGTTCTAATTCTTAAGGATTTAATGGTTTCTTTTTCTTTGTTTTTTTTTTTTTTTTTTGGTTTCTTTTTCTTTGAAAAGTGTTGTTATCAAGTCTTGTTCTCGGGAAAGAAGTACAATAAGCCCTTCCCCCTATGTCCTAACTTTTTCATGCTTTTACCTATATTCTTAGATTTATTAGTTTGTCAAGCTTTTCTATTTTTCAGGAGAAAATATTAACAGTAAAAGTAGAAACAATACTCATTCCATTTCCATACTAAAACAACACCTTGTGGCATGCTTGTGTATTTAATGGGAAAAAAAGAAAAAACAGGTCTCTTTTAGAATTTTTCATCAGGGCATCTAGTCCATCTGAAAAAGCAGCACTCCATCAATACTCAGAGGCATGTTTACCTATAAATCATATTTGTGCATGCATGTTTATCTCAATCAATAGATATACAGAATACACAGTCTATTTTTTTCATGAGCTTGGTTGTTGACTCCTAAAGCAAAAGTCAGTTTGTAATCACTAATACTCCACCTCTAAGTGTGAGAAAACACACACTTTTAATAAGGACTCATCCAGCTTTTGCATTACATACTTAGAAGACCCCAGACCTTCTATTACAGCTATAAGACCTTGAAACTGAACTTCAAAAGTTGTTAACTTGGTTCCATCTACTAGTAGTATATCTCACAACACATTCATTATGATATTCCACAGTGCATTACTTGTGAATTATGAAAATAGGGAAAAGGAAAATCACTTCCATAAGGTTTTCTCACCAAGAAAATATTAAGTACACCTCCAAATTAGTTTGGCCCTCTTACACACTGCCTGGTTGCCATGAGTTACCACTTTCTCTGATGCAGTCATCCCTGGAAGAAGAATGTAAGACACAAATGAAGGGAACTACTCCTGACTATAAAAGAATGATAAATGCAAAGATTCCAGTACAAAATCATTTTTAAACCATAGCAAGGGCACAAAACTTTTATTTCATTTCTTTATTTTTTTTCTTTTTGGGGGCAAAATTTGCCATTGCAATTTTAGCTGTTCTACCAGAAACATTTTTTTTTACTGAATCTTTACAAAAATGCATTCAACCACTGTCATTCTTTTCTTTTCCTTTTTTTTTTTTTTCCGTCATTCTTTTCTGTCAAGGAAAAGAGACTGTTAGTTGAACACAAGAACTTTCCACATGAAATTAATTGCTCTAGAAAAAGAGAAGTTGAAATAACAATAATTTTGTTACTAATACTGCATTGTCCTGAATATGTGTGTTTGTGCGGGTGTATGTGTCTATTAATAACAAGAGAAGAAACATTTGATAGGTACATAGAGGGACTTGGAATCCAGGACCTGTTCAATTTAAAGGAAATCTAAAAAGCTTCTAAACTTGCAAAATAAAATGCAAGCTGCCTGTCCACATATCAAACAGCTTCACTCCATAGCTCTATAAGTGATAACATTTTTTTTTTTTAAGGAGGGAATACCAACCTTTATTTACACTTGAGTTCAAGGTCACAGCCATCTTAAACAGCATAGCAAAATAGGGGAAAAAGCACAGATCTTGGGACTCAGGTCCAGCACAAGCATAGTAACTGTGTGACAACAGGCAAATGTTATCTTCAGTTTCTGCAGCAAAGTGGGGAGAGCCTCACCGGAGCTGCCCACAGCTGCTCCAGCTGCCTTGGCCCTAGGCCCTGCCCTGGGGCGCTCAGCCAGCCAGAGTGGGCTCTGCAGGGCTTGCTCTGCTGGGCAGGGCAGGACTCAGTGACTTACTTAATGGCACTGGGTAGGGGCTGATTTTCCCCCCAAATATCGCATAAATTGGTATGTTAATATTTTTATTTGGTTCTTATGAAGATTCTCAAATGACAGCAGGGGATTCTAAAAATTAGAAAAAGTTTTCTTTGCTATTTTTTTAAGATGTTGATCTCCAACAAATTCTTTTCCTTTTTTTTCAAGATTTTATTTATTTATTCATGAGAGACACAGAGAGAGAGAGAGGCAGAGACATAGACAGAGGGAGAATCAGGCTCCATGCGGGGAGCCCAACGCGGAAACTCGATCCCAGGACTCCAGGATCACACTCTGGGCCGAAGGCAGGAGCTAAACCGCTGAGCCACCCAGGCATCCTTTCTTTGCTTTTAAAATCATCTGAAGTACCATATCTCAAAAGTCAGTACTGTTAATATTCATTGCATTTGCATTCAGTGACTAAAATTAGATGAGAATTCTTTGAACTCTTGATACATATTGTCAAACTGACCTTTAGAAAGGCTACCCCAATTTACTTTGTCACCACTAGTGTATCAAAATGTCCATTTCAATGAGCCACTAGGAATATTAAAGAATATGCTCACAATAAGATGTTAAAATTTATTTTATTTTGCCAAATCCTTTGATTTAATTCAAGTAGCACCAAATATTTTCTGTAAATGGCCAGACAGGGAATATTTTAGGCTTCTCCGGCCTTACAGTCTATCACAAGAAACCAACTCTGATGCTATAGCTTAAGAGAAGCCATAGCCAATTTGAAAACAAATGAGCAAACTGTGTTCCAATAAAGCTTTATTTACAAAAACAGGTAGCTGGGCCATAGTATGCCAACTTCTCTTAAAATTCTATGTAGTCATTTTTAAAACCAATCTTGGCAATTCTCAGAAAGAAAATATACAGAGAATTGTGTGTGTGTGGGGGGGTGTTCTTATTGTAATATCTATAAACAAGTTGATTCATCTCAAGAGGACAAAAAAATAAAAGAGCACCTTAAAACTAACAGTGTAGAGACTAATATTCCCAAATCTTATCCATCATCATCATCATCATCATCATCATCATCGCTAAACTCTTACAGTACTTTACAGCTTACAAAGGATTTCTCATTCATGATCTCATTTGATCTTCAAATACTATAAAGTAGCTCTGATTATCACAATTTTACATATGGGGATTCTGAGGCTCAATTTACTAGCTGCGAAACTCAAGGCCAGAGGTGGCTTCATTACCTCCGTTGCTGTTTTAAGTTATGCCAACCAGAAAGTCAGCACTGAAAATTCCTCTGACAGAGTGAACCCAGCCAAGTAAAATTCCTCTGACAGAGTGCACACATATCTTACCTCAGCTTTTCAGGTAAATTGCTTGTTTTCTCTTTAAGACCTCAAGATTTTGTCAGCAGGAATGGGTGGTAATTAGTAAGATAAGAGATTGATCTTGTATTCTTGTCTGCTAATGTCTTTTTCAGGCCAGAAATTGCCCCTTTGGCACTAAGCTAGAAAGTATTAAGCAACTATAAATATCTAGGCAAAAGATTTAAAAATAAATTCACAAGAAAGAAAATCTATGATGAGGGAGATTGTGAACTATATTTGAAGATATATTCACAAACTCTGAGTTTATGCAGTGGTGGAGTCAGTCTTCTATTCAGATAACCCAAATAGCAAAAGAGAATTGCAATTTTTTCCCTTCAAAGAATAAAAGATGCCGGCATGGGTGCTAAAACATATTGAAAAGAAATGGGTAATTTTGCCTTAACTGGAGTCAGTGTTATTCTGTGACCACAAAGAACATTCTGCTGATTTTGACAATTTTTCTCTTCTAATCCAAGTGTCTGAGTCCAATGCACAGTCCTTAGGTAGACACAAATCAGAGTTAGGTATAGCTCTTGCCCTCCGGGGCACGTTCTCTGAAACTAATCATCCCTCTGCACCTTCGCTGGTAAAGGATTCTTCTGTTCACTGTAGTTAACAGCCAGGTTGGTATACCGCCACATATTTCCCACTTACTCTCTGCTGTTCTCCAGCACTTGAGGCAGGGCCTTTAGAAATCCCTCACAAATTTTTCTTCCCACATTTCCCACAGTTTCTAAACTCAACTTACTATACAGCAGCTACATAGGTATCCTGATGTTGTCTTTTCCTCAAATGCACTAGGCAAGGGAGGTTGTGTTTTGACCAGCGCCAGCTGCTCTGATGCCACATTTTCAGCTCTACTGTGTGCAGGTGGCTATGCTTTCAAAGTGCACACACTTTACGGACAGTTTACTAAGACAGCACTGCATTTTGGAACAAGAACAAGCCCAGACACAGCCAAGACTATTCACCAGAATAGTGAACCAGAATAGTGCAGCAGGGAAGTGCTAAGATTTTCCTTGGAAACAGCCTTGAAAATGTACACAGAATCCTGCTGCATAAGCAGTATGTGGTCCAGTGATGAGCTAATCCACGAAATGGGCAGAACTAAATTGGAAGGAGAACAAGTTGCAGGAAAGCTGGAATTGGGAATCAGTCTCTAGACGGTAAAGCAACAGTGCCTGGAGTAATTTATAGTTCCAGCTCCTTCCATTAAGTTATGTAACCTCAGCAAGTGAGTTTGGCTCTCTAGGCTGCATCATATCCTTTATAAATATGGGGAAGACAATGCATTCTATGATGTTTATGTGAAGATGAAAGGAGAATGAGTGGGGCACCTGGATGGCTCAGTGGTTGAGCATCTGGCTTTGCCTCAGGTCATCATCCTGGGGTCCTAGGATTGAGCACCACATCAGGTTCCCAGCAAGGAGCCTGCTTCTCTCTCTGCCTCTGTGTGTGTGTGTGTGTGTGTGTGTGTGTGTGTCTCATGAATAAATAAATAAAATCTTAAAAAAAAAAAGAAAGGAAAATGAGCTTTCTAAACTGGTACAGTATGATACAGTTATGGGTCTTGCCCTACTAGGGATCACGAAAGATGTCATAAATTCTTCTTGTGCAGATTTATCAATATCATTTAGGAGGTACACTGAACATCAACTAGCACTTCAATAGCATCAGCATGAATACCTGGCACATAGCCAGTTCACTTGATTAGAATGGTGACTTAGGCAAGAAGCTATACATTGGGGGGGGGAATAGATTGTACCTATGATTCCAGGGGTGTTGCAGTATACTCAAGAAAGCTGAAATCTCAGAATTTGATGAAAAATACTTAAAAGAATCCATCATCTTGCCCAAGTTTGCATATTCTTCATATAAAGTATTTGATTACCTTCATCTTATACTTATCTCATTGGTCCTAAAACAAACAAACAAAAAATTTATTCTAAATGAAGGAGACTATATGGGGAAAGAATCTGGAAGTACTCTTTTCTGCCCATTATCATATAAAAATATATGATATACTTGTATTGGATTAAATCATACCCAATTACTTTTTTTAAATAGGTCCAACACACTCAAATATTGGTAATTTTGTAAGGTTCAATACAATAGATGAGAGATTGAACTCATACAATGCAAATGACCTTGTCTTCCATGAGTTCACAATCTAATACTTGGTAAAATGTGTCCAACATAATTTACTTCTTACTACAGCTTTTGTTCCAATTCATTAAGTGCTTATTTAAATAAAGCACCTTTTAAATGATTTATAAACTTGTACGTTCAAGAGGGAGTGTTTTCAAGGAAGTAACAGAGTCTATACCATTTACATAAATTCTTAAAGGGAACTACTCTTAAAAGGAGCTACGTTTTTTCTTTTTTTTTTTTTTTTTAAATAATGAAGCTCAACCTCCGTATTAGTGGGTTCTGCAGAGAAATAGACCAATAGGAGGGGTGTGTGTGTGTGTGTCTGTGCATGTGTGTGTGTGTGAGAGAGAGAGAGAGAGAGAAAGAGAGAGAGAGAGAAATTTTTTAAGGATTTGGTTCATGCAATAATGATTGCTGATAAGTCCAAAATCTGAAAGGGGGTGCCTGCAGGCTAGAGACCTGAGGAAGAGCCACACTGCAATTCAAGTCCAAAGACCATCTGCTGTCAGAATTTTCTGTTGCCAGGGCCAGCCAGTCTTTTTTCCTGTCCAGGCCTTCAAATGATTAGATGAGGCTCACCCACATTATGGAGAGCAATCTGCTTCACTCAAAGTCCACCAATTTAAGTGTTAATCTCATCCAAAACTGCCTTCACAGAGACATCCAGAATAATGTTTGACCACGTATCTGGGCACTTGAGCCCAACCAAGTTGACACATAAAATTAACTATTATAGGGGCGCTGGGGTGGCACAATCAGTTAAGCACCCTACTCTTGGTTTCAGTTCAAGTCGTGATCTCAGGGTCATGAGATCAAGCCGTGCAAGTCAGCTTAAGACTCTCTCCCTTTCCCTCTTCCCTTCTTGCCCCCAGTTCTCTCACTCTCTCTTAAATAAATAAATCTTAAAAAAAAAATTACAAACTCAAACTGAAATATCCTATGTACTACACTGAGTACAATTACAGATGAGAGGGGAAATATTATAATTTCTATTTATATTTGTTCTAATAAAATTGGGGCTGTTTTTCCAGTGAGTTCTTACAACAAAAGTTGCTTCCTTTACACCTTAGGAAGCAATCTCCCTTTGTGGTACAATATCTGAAGGAGATTCCATTCCATCTTCCTAAAAGTACGACATGATACATCTGCTTTCAAAATTCGAATTTAGCTATAAGAATTTTACAGTACTTTTTGAGGTTTTTTTTTTTTTAATAAAACCCAGCTTCTGAAACTGCTGATACACTGAAAAATCATATAGCCCCTTCCCGTCAAAAACAAACAGATTTTGCTCTGTTGAACTATATATTAAAAGAGAAAATAATCCAGGGCCAGAAGATATTACATTATTTTTAAACCTTTTGATACTCTTTCCCCCACAAACCTCTAAATTCATTCACTTAAATTTTAACTGACCAGGGGCGCCCGGGTGGCTCACTCAGTTACATATCTGCATTCAGCCCAGGTCATGATCCCAGGATCCTGGGATGGAGCCCTGCATAGGACTCCCTGCTCAGCATGGAGCCTGCTTCCTCCTCTCCTTTTACCCCTCACTCCGCTCATGGTCTCTCTCTCTATCTCTTGCTCTTACTTAAATAAACAAAATGTTTTTTTTTTTTAAATAAGATAAATTTCAACTAATCTTTATAGGGTTCATTGAGAGATCGGTAATAAGAGTGGAGAAACTCACTTTGAAGTTCACTGCCATTCACCCAGGAGCCAACAGGTGCTTTCAGAGGCTCTGGGGTGCAGGCTCTGAGAGCAGCTGCAAAGCCCTCTGGGAATACGGAGTGGAGTAGTGATAAAGGCAAAATTAACCTAGCAATTTCCTGCTTTGAGGACTTAAGTCAGCATTTAATCTCATTGGGATGTGGTTTTTCCTGTTGGCTTTTTAAAATTAAATTTGTCAAATACAATTCACCTAATCTTATATGTAGTATTCTTATTAGGGTATTACCATGTAAAATATATTATCATTATAAGACTATTACTAGGGCTAAAGCTCAGAAAAATAGAGCAATTACCATCATTTATACATCTATGGAGAGACAGTATGGCATAATGGAGAGAAAAGTCTAATAAATTTGATTTCAAAAACCACTAGTCAGGTTCAGAAATATTTCAGTATTCATGTTCACTTTCTCCCCAGCCAGGCATTTCTCAGGGCTTCTAACCCCAACTGCACCAGCCTTTCTCTTCTCTCCCTCAGGAAGGAGGCAGGAAGCAAGGGGCAGGGGTTGCTTTTCCCCCCACTCTGAGCCTAAGTCTGCCCTGGCAGATAACATGAGGCCTGGGGAGGACAGTGTCCCAAGTATGTTATCCCTCTAGTACTTTGTGATATTTATATATCATAGTAACGTGTTATATTAGAATATGTATCTGATGTAATGCAGATTTATTCTCAACCTTCCCTTTTATTCCTCCAATAGATAAGCCTTTTTTCTTTCTTTTCTTTTTTTTTTTTTTAACAAGATCCATGTCTTGTTCTTCCTCTGTATCCCTGATATTGAGCTCCACAAAGCTACGCACATAGGAGTTAAGTGAAGACAGAATGACTGACTGGGTTTTTATTTCTTAATTCCTGGCATAGGTGGATTGAAGTGAAGAAAAAGGAAGGGGGACAACCCCGTTGGCCCAGCAGTTTAGTGCCGCCTGCAGCCCAGGGCCTGATCCTGGATACCCGGGATCGAGTCCATGTCGGGCTCCCTGCATGGAGCCTGCTTCTCCCTCTGCCTCTCTCCTCTCTCTCTCTTTCTCTCTCTCCCTCTTTCTCTCTCTCTCTCTCTCTCTGTGCCTCTCATGAATAAATAAAAAGTAAAATAAAATCTTAGAAAAAGGAAGGGTAGCTGCTTAATTCAATGTGTTACTATGGTTCTACTAAAATGGATAAACAAGTGAAGCACACTGGCTGTTGTTTCCTGAAGATTTCACTATGGATATCAGGTACATTAATTTTCTAGGGCTATGAAAATAAGGCCCACCCACAGGTAGGGATGAAAAAGAATAAGGATAAGAATCAAGTTCACACATGATACTAAAAGTATATCGTGTCCTCCACCTCTCCTTTCTCTTTCCCTGGACTTCCCTGGAGAGGTTTAACTACTGAATCACCCATCTCTCTTATTACAGACTTCATGTTCTCTCTAGGCGCAGCCTTGGGCCATATCTGTTAGATAGGGCAGATACCTAATCCAAACTAAGCCAGTCAGAAGTGGAACCAGGAAAATGTCTGCGTGTAGTTACAGCTATAATGGTTCACTCTGGAGCAAGTATTCCTCGATGTAGCAAATAACCCATCTTGTGGACTGGAGATCAAAGACCACTGGATCCCCAGGGAAAATGCAGTTAATGAGCAGAAAAAAGAGGAGGAGAGACAGGGTAAAAATTCCAGGTCCAGCCTCTTCCTGGGAGCTGGCTACCTGCCCACCCTTGGTTCTATGATTTATTCCTGCATTCTCACCGATAATCATTTTTTTGTTCAGTCTGTTTGATTTTTGTTACTTGCAACCAAGAGTCCAAATTAATAGAGAGAGGATCTATTTTGGAAGGGCAGAGGGGAAAAGGAGGAAATGTAAATTAGTGCCTTTGAGGATAGATCTATTCACTATAAAAATTATTTCTTTCCAGTGGAGTCTTTTGAGCTGACTCAGGCGCCTGGTATTTCGGTTACCCATACACTCAACAATCATTCTTATCTTCAGGTTTCTTAAAGCTGAAATTCGGTAATCCTGAGGTGTGAAAAAATTCTATACAGTATGTTCTTTTCCCTCTAGTCTAGCAGACGCACAGTTGCCCTCTGAGATTGTGCTACTTTTCCACAGGCCATAAAAGGATCTTCATTACTGCTGGTAGGATCACACATACTCTTTCGGGGAGACACACATCATGAATATGTAAGAGAAAAATTAGCATAAGAAATGTTACCCTCCCATGCTTGTAATTTTTTTTTACTTCTTTTATTTTATTACCATTTGCTTTATTCATCTCCTTTTCATGTATGTTTAGAATTCTCACTAGCATATCACCATTTTATACTTTCAATGCAATATCTACCATCCTCATTGCTCTGCCTTGCTGTTCCCATAGCATATACACACTTCTATATCTAACACACACATCCTGTAAATGTCTTTCTACTTCTGTGATTCACTCCCCAGCCTGAGACCTACTTATTGGAAGAAGCTGTGCCATATTGTTATAACCTCAGCGTCTCATACATTAGCTAGAAACAACTGTTGATGAAGTACATGGGTAAGTGAATGATGAAGTGAGTGAATTAATGACTTTGTACTATCCAGCATTTCTCATATCGCAGTCATACACTATAAATGCATTCTCTCTTTCTTTTGTTGTCAGAATAAGTGACTAGCATGTGCCCTGACTGAGCTTCTATAATTTTATCCCTTTTCATATAACAGTTCATTCTTGCCAAATTTTCTTAAGAGAGTTTGCTACTCTCTTGATGTGTCACCTTGGCCAGGCTAAAATTCCAGACATTCAATCAAACATTAGTGTAGCTATTACCATGGAAGTATTTTATAGATGTTATTAAAGTCCATAATCAGTTGACTTTAAGGCAGATCATCCTAGATCATCTGTGTGGGCCTGAATCAATCAGTTGAAAGGCCTTAGGAGCAAAACTAAAGGCCCAGAAGAAGGAATTCTACCTGAGGACAGCAGCTTCATCCCCTACCTGGGAGTTCTAGCTACCCTTCCTGAGAGCTTGCCATAGGAATTTTGAACTTGCCTAGCCAGCTCTACTACTGTGCAACCAATTCCTTAAAATCCATCTCTTAATATATGTGTCCTACTTGTTCTGCTTCTCTGGGTGAACCCTATTAATACAGAAATGATCAACAGACTAAATGCATAGAATAAGGCCATGAATTGGGAACCATTTTTCATTGCCTTAGTGCTTTCATTTCCTACCCTTTCTAATCAATGATTTTAGAAATAGTCACATATGCTAGCCACATGGCCTGAGAATAATTTAAAGATCTTTCAACATATCTTATTAGCACTGTATATTTTTGCATAGTCTTAAAGAAAAACAATCATAGTTTGTTAGATCAAACAAAAGCCTATTATTAATCCAAACATAACACACATTCTATTTACCTTTTCCTTTGGAATGTTCTGGGATTTTCCTTCATGTTCTCCCTACCCCACAACACACTGTGACATGTCCTTTGTTGACCCAGCCGACCATTGCAGGTAGTCCTACAGGGAAAATCTATGATAATATACGATAAGCAATGGTGGTGGTCTCCAATTTCTAATATCTCTTAGTCTTTGATATTTTTTTCTTCCTTCCTTCATCCTGTTTGCCAAAGGTTCCCTCATACAGTGTTCAAAAAGCTTTGTATGGCACAACAGTGTATCTGTAAGCCCTAGAACGCTTGCACTTTTCAAAATATGACTGTGCTATTCACTCTCTGAGCTACCATGTCTGCCATTAAATGTTTTGTTTCTTCATTTTTGATGCCTTAGCATTGTTTGCACTTTTCCACTTTTCATCACTTTTCTTACCCATGAGAGAGCTCCACAATGAAACTTTCTAGCTTTACAGATTTTCCACAGTGTCACCTGACTTGTCCACCTTCATTTTATAAGCTGATTACCCCTTCTCTTCATCATTCCAACAGAAATTCTAATATCTTGAAATTTTCACCTGCCAATTTTCCTCAGCTTTTTGGGAAAAAATAATTCAGTTGTTGCTGTGGCTGTAGTTTCAAACTGCATTCACCTTAGATTTCACATCTATTGTTATTTGTTGTAGCATGTAACTATTATTGATTACATTAATCAGCTTCCTCATTTTATGTCCACATTATAAACTCCATTTGAATGCTGTACTTCAATTCCATATTATGGCCAACTTATAAGTAGTCAGCTTCATATATCAAACATTGGCTGTTTTGAGACTCCATTTTTTTTTCTCAAGATGTAGATTAAATTCTTCCCCCAAACTGTCACTCTTATAATGCAGAAAGATGTATTCCCTTAAATGATTTTTCTATTTTAGATATATTTTGAGGAAAAAGTGCATGAAGATGCTTATGAACCGGGAAGCAGCCTTCACTAGACACCAAATCTGCCAGGGCCTTGATCTTAGATTTCCCAGCCTCCAGAACTGTGAAAAATAAATGTTTGGTTTTTAAGCCACCCAATCTATGATATTTTCATTATAGCAACCTGGATGGACTAAGGCAAGTGGGTTGGGTGAGCTAAACCAGAAGACATAGAGGAGAGCAGAAGTCCAAAATCCTGATGGGAGAGGTAGAAAGCATGACCAATCTAGAAAGGTGTGCAAGTGGTGGTTGAAATCAGATATGAGGCTGACTTTGAGGAGAGAGTGAGGACAAGCAGTCAGAATCAAAGAGGAGGGTGCCATTGTTAGTCCTGAACACTATCAACTAGCCTTTGCAGCTTTTGTTGATAGTTGGCTCCATATCAAAATTAGGCTAGGTGAAAGTTGGCACATGCCCTTCTCCCATGGCTTTTCCCCAGGCAGTAGGTCTTGAGACCACCCTGGATATGCTGGATTGCACACACTGGCATGAGTAAGTAATTGTTGGGATGAGTGGTGGGCTGAGGCCCATATCAATCCCTGGAATCAGATATTGGAAGGCACTCTTGGTCTCTGTGGTGGTGAAGTCTACTCCCACATATTTTTCTTCTCTTAGATTCTGAGGGCTACACCAAGAATTGGAGGGTGAGGGTGAGGGGGGGTGTGGAGCAGAATTTCTGAGGGGCAAATGTGACAAGGAACAGTGAAAGCCAGGGTAGGTCCATAGCCACAGGATAGTGAAAATGGAATGCCATTAGTTCTATTGATTTTAAATAGTTCTAAAGAATAGTCCACCATATTTTGTCTGGGACAGGTTCTGAATTTGTACAGGAATATAAGGTTTCTTCCATGTAGCTTGGTTTTCTGATGCTTAGAGTATGTAAGAATTAGGCACTGAACTACTTCTTGACATAGAAAAGGGTGTCTGACAGATCTTAAGTAACTGACAACTTTTCTAGGTACCTTCCAGATATTGAAGTTGTGATAATAATTGAGGTGCAGCAAAACAAAATTGGAGGAGAAGCTGCAGAGTTTTTTGTATGGAGGGAATTTGTAAATAATTATACATAAATTTAGCAGTGTTGAGATACATGGAATGTAAAGTTGTATATAGAAGAAGCTACATTCCTTCTATATTGGACTTAGTATAAGGATAAGGAGTAGAGGATGGATGGTTCTAGACAAGCAGGATTTTGAACTGTGTCTTCTAGATTCATGACATAAATATATATGTGGAATTAAAGGGTCAAATTTTATATCAATTGTAAAGGCAGGAATTTCCCTAATGAACACAGTACAGCTAATTATTATGTGCTGTGTTCTGCCATCTTGGTAAGGATAAGAATCTTCATTGTGGCCATGGAAGGAAGGCAGGTCCATGATGAAATCCTTCAAATAGCAGTCTATCAGTCCTCGTGGATTAAGAGTGGATCTATTCTCCCCATGGAAGAGGAAATGAACACATTTGGTGGGCAGCTAGCCTAGCAGTTTCCATCATAAATGGATATACTTTTCATATTGAAAGTTCAAATATGATGATGTCTTACAGGTAATGTTCAAATCATGCTGGCTCCAATTCAATCACCTTTAGCAGAAAATCAGTCAGGGTCTGGACTATTAGGGCTATCTGGGAATCTGGGAAGTTTTTCCTGACCAAGTATGCACAAGTGCTATCATGGGTCTTCATAGACTCAATATTCTGTTTGGGGGAGCTGGTCACAATGGGTATGAGTATCTAGACAAATTGCCCCAGGGTGGCTCTGACATGTATCTCTGTTGAAAAGCACTACATACACATACAAAAAATAAATAATTAAGCACTGCACAAAGAAAATGGCAGCACCTATTCAGGAATTTCCAAGTATTTAGATAGATGACTTCTAGTTGTCAATCTCTGAAACCAATGTGAGGATGGTCTTCAAGAGACAGCTCACAACTTGAGTTTAGGGCTTATTAGAAGACATTCAAGTCTAGTTCAAGCTCTAGTTCTAGATCCAATGACAGCACAAGGCCACATTATGGGTGGTGTAAAACAAAGATCCATGAGGGAAGTGCCACTGTTTTCCAAATCCCTAGCAGTGGGGACCTGGGAGCAGTATCAATTACATGGGGGAGATTGAGTTAGGTAGCAAACTCAGTCCACTTAACCAGGGCCAGTTCATAAGAAAAAGAACTTTGAGATGGAAACGCATCATACATACCCTTAGCTCAGTGGTTTTCAACTCTGGCTGCACAGCAGAATCCTTCAGAGAGCTTCAAAATTTGTCAGTGCCCAGGCCATCTGCCAAAACAACTGAATCAGAATCTCAGGGAGGAGAGATATGCACAGGAATCTCTAGTTCTGCCCTTTCTCCTCAGGTGTTTCTAAGACACAGAGAGTATGTATAACTCTGCCTTACCTTCTAACCTCAAGAGCAGAAACATACACCACTGTGCCTCCTAAATTTACTTCTTTGTGTTCTGTGCCTATCAGCATAGGCATCTGCTGTCCCCTGTGCCCATGTTTATGTCTTCTCACCCAGGCCTGTTTAGCAGGCACAGTAGAAAAATGAAGCAGAAGTAGCTCTCTACCCAGATGGGTGACAGAAAGCCCAACCTCCCAGGAGGATTGTGGTACCAGCCAAGGAACCAAGTGGGGGTGGCTACCTGTGGTGTTAGGGCCTAAAGAGGAGTGAACTGACCTGGAAGAGACCAGAGCTGGATGAGAAAGCTAAACTAGCAGCAGTGTAAGAAAGAATCGGGAAGTGTTGACAACCCAAGGAGGGCTAGAGGTGGATTTCTATCTCAGTGGAGATACAGAGTCAGGAATTTAAAATCTGTTAGATGAGAGTGAGCTGTAAAACAAATATGTCTGGATCAAACATGAAAGCAAATGGGATGGGGCTGGCCAGGGTTCCATGCAGTTTTCTTTAATGTTATCTGTCAATGTATGATTTATATTACAGGTGTAATATAAAGAATTATATATAGAATTATATTTATTATATTATATATTATATATTATATTATATTATATTATTATATTATATTACAGGTGTAATTCAAAGAACTCAACATGGGGCAGTTACATGCTGAAAATGCTAGAAATGTACTCACAGCCACCTCTAGCTTCCCTATATTTACCTAAACTTTTCTGAAATCGTCTGAATATGCCCCACTTCCCAACAAATTGCCTTCGACAGCATATGTCCCATAGCCTTCTTCTAGTTAGTCTACTGTAAATGTTATTTCCTTTACTGGACTGTGAACCTCTGACAAACAACAATTTCACCTTGTTCACCTTGGTACATTGTAGGCGCTCCATAATCATATATGAAAGAGTGCTGTAAAAACAAATGTCCAATGTGCTAGGAATGAAGAAAAGAAATAGCTTGGAGAGTCACTGAAGACTCTGACCCAGAAGTAACCGGTGATCAGGGTCCTAATGAAGAGCCTTCCTGGCAGAGTAGAAGGACAAAGTAAAATGAACAGAAGCATATCTAAGGACAAAAATGTGTAAGAGAGCTCAGACAATTCAAGTGGCTTGGCATTACCAGTGCTATTGCTCCTCTTTCTCTTACTCTAAGACCGTAAGGCCAGCAAGGCTTTTGGTACGTGTCTCTACCTTATGGTGGTAAACTCTCATCAATTTGCATTAAAATATCCTTCCACAAAGGTGACCCAAAAATTCAAATATTCTCATTCTTTACCCCTAAAACACATCTCATGACTGCATAGTCTTAGTGAAATGACTTCCTGAGTCATATCTATACCCTGCTTACCTTTGGTTGTTCCCTATAGTAGCTAAAATTCTTCTTTGTTCTTAAATAAAAATAGTGTTCCTCCACTATCAAAAGTAGAGTGTTACTATAAAATATCTTCTAAGCCCAAAATGGTATAAAGAGAAGAAGCAATTGCCACTTCATAAAACTGAAAGTCCTCTTCTAATTTTCTTTGGTTAGAAAAAAAAAAAAAGACACTAATGTAGGTCTTTCATAAAAGCAAAATGGAATAACATGAACTTTCAGGTGGTGGGGAAAAACTTGTCCAGGTCTGCAGATAACTACATTCTTCCATGCCAAGTCCTAAACATATCTGTAAGTGGAGCTGTTACATATCACAATCTTCCACCTACTCATTCTGCTATTTATCCAATCTCTCTAGGAGTTAGTGTTTTGGCAAGCTGAAATAGAAGAATAGAAGATTCAAGAAGTTCTGACCAAATTTCCCTTCATTCACTTATTCATTCATCAAATGTAAACAGAGCATCAACAGTGAAAAAAGGTGGCCCTAGTGGGTTTACACTTCTTTAAAGTCTAAATTTTTGGCAAATGCTTCAAGGTCATGCTTTTAAATACCTTATTTAAAAGCTCTGAACATGTCTACAAATTCACCCAATTTTACAGGGGCTGCTGTTCTTTTCCAATGTATAATGTGCAAACACTGTCTGTATTACTGTGGCAATAAGGATCTTAAAAATTGCTCTAGATTTTACAAGACAAATCTTCATATTGAAAGTACAAAAGAGATTCCTATATTACCTGGAAGTCTCCAAACTACATCTACATCGTCGCTTCCTTTATCATACAAACAAATTCTTAATCATCCCTAGTTGCAGCAGCAGTATTGGCAAGAGTTGAAAACAGTCTACCTGCTGTCTCACTGGGGTTCTGCACTTTAACTGTTTAGTACCACGTATTTGTATACTTTGTAGTCTTCAAATTAACCTAATTACACAATCATTGAGTATGAGTTATGTGCTCACTTCATTCATGCAAAAAGCATTCATCAGGAGATTGCTTTGTATCCTCATGTGGTAAAATTATACCTTGGATCCATTCATTCCTTTATCCATCATTCAACAGGCATTTATTAAAAACCAGCTCTGTTTCAGTGTCCAGTCTGGATGTGCTAGGAAGAAGAGAAACAACAGCATTGTGGTTCCTGCCTTTGAAGAGCAAACAGTACACAGTGTTCATCACAATTTGATTCATGAAGAGGGGCACCATGCCCAGCTCTTCTCATTAGTAAAGCAAGAAATTGCAAAACAAATTTCCCGCAGTCGAACCTTCCCTCTCTCTTCTTCCCTTCACAAAAACTGCACAATTTTTTAAATCTTCTCCTTCTGTCTTCCCATGGACTTTGCAGAAAGCAAATATGGTCTTCTTTCTTCACCCCTCCTTCTTTTCCTCCTCTCCACCCTCATGCCAGAAAACCCATTCATGCCATTCTAACAGATGCACTGTTTATCCACACAAACACTTTTATATTGGGCGTAAATGCTATTATAGCCATATAACCATTTATCAAATAAGGAAATAGATGCTGAAATTAAGATACTGCCCCCAAACCACATAAATCCATGATGAAACCAAATCGAAGATCTAGGTCTTTTCACAATGTCATGCTAACCCCAATAATCTCTCTTGAATCAATCTATATTATTTTTCAATGGCATATATAGCTAATTTTTATAGAATCAATATTATTTCTGGACTTTCATCTTAAAATATTTTTATTTTATTCCTGGGCTTTCATCTTAAAATATTTTTTCTAAAAATATATATATATATTTTTTTCTTTTTTTATTGAGAAGATGGCAGAGTAGGAGGATCCTAAACTCATCTCCCCACAATAAATGGAACTAGATAGCATCCACATTAGTGTAAAAAACCTAGAAAATGACCCAAAGACTGGCAGAACAGATTCTCCATAGCTAAATGTAGAGAAGAGGCCACGTCAAAGAGGGTAGGAAGGGTGGAGACAATGTTGGGAGCTAAACAGACTCCAGGGATTGTCCACAGAAGGGAGGGGTATGGCAGACACAGAGAGGGCAGAGGAACAGACCCCCTCACCAGGCACCTCAGGAATGAGGGATACACACAGGGATGACAAATCCCTACAACATTGGACTTTGAAAAGTTCACAACTTCTTACAATCAGTGGAGCTTCATACCTTGAGCTTTAAAAATCAGTGGGTTCAGCTCCTAGAATGCTGGGAGGACAATAGGAAATTGAGTCCTGCCTTTAAAGAGACAACACAACAAACAATCCCACAGAGATAGCAGGAAAAAAAAAAACAGTTACGTATAAGGGAAACCCTAAAAGTCTACTGGTTGGTTTTTCAGCAGAAACTTTGCAGGCCAGAAATCAGTGGGGCGTGATACATACAAAGTGCTGAAAGAAAAAGACTTTTAGTCAAGAATACTCTATCCAGTAAGGCTATCATTCAGAACAGAAGGAGAGAGAGTTTCCTAGACAAAAGTTAAGGGAATTTATCACCCCTAAACTAACCCTACAAGAATGTTAAAGAAGACTCTGAGTGGAAAGGAAAGACTATAAGTAGGAATAGAAAAAGTAGGAAGCACAAAAACAGTAAAATTATATGTATAAAAATCAGTCAAGGGACTCATAAAATTAAAGGATGTAATGTATGATACGATATACCTAAAACATGGGGGAGGAGAAAAGTGAAGAATGGGTTCAAACTTAAATGACCATCAATTTAATATACATTGCTATATGCAGAAGATGTTAAATACAAACCTAATGGTAATGACAAATCCAAAACCAGTAATAGATATGTTAAAAAAAAAAGACAGAGAGAGGAATCCAAGTATATCACTAAAGAAAGCCAACTTATTGTGAGAGAAAACAGCACAGGAAGAAACAAAGAAAGAAAGAACTATAGAAATAATCACAAAAACCAAGTAATAAAATGGCAATAATATCTATCAATAGAAATAATCACAAAAACAAGTAACAAAATGGCAATAATATCTATCAATAATTACTTTGAATGTAAATAGACTAAATGGTCCAACCAAAAGACATAGGGAGACAGAATGGATAAAAAACAAGACCCATTATATTCTGCCTACAAGAGATTCATTTCAAACCTAAAGACACACGCAGATTGAAAGTGAAGGAATGGAGAAACATTTATGCAAATGGATGTGAAATGAAAGCCAAAGTAGCAAAATGAACTGGACAAAAGAGACTAAAACAAAGACTGTAACAAAAGACAAAGAAGAACACTATATAATTATAGAAAAGGACAATCCCACAAGAAGATATAACAACAGTAAATATTTATGCACCCAACATAGGAGCACCCAAATACATAAAGCAGCTAATAACAAACATAAAGGAAGTAATCAATAGCAACTCAACAACAGTAGGGGACTTTAACACCCCACACCCCACTTACATCAATAGACTGATCATCCAAACAGAAAATCAACAAGGACCAAGAGGCTTTGAATGACACATTGGACCAGATGGACCTAACAAATATATTCAGAACACTCTATCTTAACACAGCAGAATACACATTCTTTCCAGGTGCACATGGAACAGTCTTCAGAATTGAACACATAATAAGCCACAAAGCAAGTCTCAACAAATTCAAAAACACTGAAGTCATATCATGCATCTTTTCTGAGCAACTCTATGAAAATAGAAATCAACCACAAGGAAAAATCTGGGAAGACCAAAAATATACGGAGGTTAAATAACATGCTATGAACCAATAAATGGGTCAACCAAGACATCAAAGAGGAAAACAAAAAATATATGGAGACAAAATAAAATAAAAATACAATGATCTGAAACCTTTGGGATGCAGCAAAAGCTGTTCTAAGACAGCAGTTTATAGCTGGGATACCTCAAGAAGCAAGAAAAATCTCAAATAAATAACTTAACTATATTACCTAAAAAAGCTAGGAAAACAAAAATGTCCCAACCAGTAAAAGGAAGGAAATGATAAAGATTAGTGCAAAAATAAATGAAATAGAAACTAAACTAAACTAAACAAAAACAATAGAACACATCAACGAAGCCAGGAGCTAGTTCTTTGAAAAGATCAATAAAATCAATAAACCTTTAGCCAGATTCATAAAAAAGAGAAGGACTCAAAATCAAAATGAAAGAAAAAAAATATCAAGTGACACAGAAATCACAGAAATATAAAGGATTATAAGACAATATTAAGAAAAATTATATGCCACAAAATTGGACATTCTAGAAGAAATGGATAAACTCCTAGAAACATATGACCTCTCAAAATTGAATCAGGAAAAAGAGAAAATTTGAACAGACTGATTGGAAGGAATGAAACTAAATCAGTAATCAAAAAATGTCCTGACCAACAAAAGTCCAGGACATGACAGTTTCACAGGTGAATTCTACCAAACATTTGAAGAAAAGTTAATACCTATTCTTCTCAAAGTATTCCAAAAGGTAGAAGAGGAAAGAAAGCTTCCAAATTCATTCTATGAAACCAGCATCACCCTGATATCAAGACCAGATAAAGAAAAAAGAGAGAACTATAGGCCAATACCTCTAGTGAACATGTGCAAAAATCATCACCAAAATATTAAAAAAAAAAAAAAATCCAACAATACACTTAAAAAAACTATTCACCATGATCAAGTGCGATTTATTCCTGGGATGTAAGGGTGGTTCAAAATTCATGAATCCGTCACCATGATACATCATATCAACAAGAAAAAGAATAAAAACCACATGATCATTTCAATAGATGCAGAAAAAAAATTTGACAAAGCACAGCATCCATTCATGATAAAAATCATCAACAAAGTAGGTTTAGAGAAAACATACCTTAACATAATAAAGGCCATATGTAAAATCGCACAATTATAGCATTCTCAATGGTGAAAAACTGAGATTTTCCTCTAAGATCAGGAACAAGAGAAAGATGCCCATTCTCATTACTTTTATTCAGCATAGTACTGGAAGTCCTAGCCACAACAAAAAGACAAGAAAAAGAAATAAAAAGCATCCAAATTGGTAAGGAACAAGTAAAACTTTCACTATTTGCAGATGATATGATACTACATATAGAAAACCCTAAAGGCTACACACACACACACACACACACACACACACAACTACTAGAACTGATACATGAATTCAGTAAGGCCACAGGATACAAAATCAATATATAGAAATCTGTTGCATTTCTATACACTAATAATGAAGGAGCAGAAAGAGAAATTAAGACAACAATCCCATTTACAACTGTACTGAAAATAATAACATACTTAGGCATAAACTTAACCAAAAGGTGAAAGATCTGTATTGTGAAAACCATAAAATACTGATGAAAGAAATTGATGATGACATAACCAAAAAGATATTCCATGCTCATGGGTAGGAAGAACAAGTGTTGTTAAAGTATCTATATTACCCAAAGTAATATGCAGATTTAATGCAGTCTCTATCAAAATACCAAAAGCATTTCTCACAGAACTAAAAAAAAAAAAAAAAAAAAAAAAAAATCCTAAAATTTGTATGGAACCACAAAAGACTCTGAATAGCAAAGCAATGTTGAAGAGAAGAACAAAGTTGGAGGCATCACAATTCCAGATTTCAAAATATACTACAAAGTTATAGTAATCAAGATAGTATGGTATTGGCACAAAAATAGACATATAGATCAATGGAAGAGACTAGAGAGACCAGGAATAAACACATGATTATATGGTCAATTACTGCAAAGGAGGCAAGAACATGCTATGGGAAAAAGAAAGTCTCTTCAACAAATGGTGGGGAGGAAACTGGTCAGCTACATGCAAAAGAATGAAACTGGACCACTTTCTTACACCATACACAAAAATAAACTCAAAATGGATTAAAGACCTAAATGTGAGACAAGAAACCATAAAAATCCTAGGACAGCATAGGCAATAACTTCTTTGACATTGACCATAGCAACTTTTTTTTTTTTAGGTATATCTCCTGAGGCAAAGGAAACAAAAGCAAAATAAACTGTTGGGACTACATCAAAATAAAAAAATTCTACACAGTAAAGGAAATCATCAAAACTAAGAAACAACCTACAGAATGGGAAAAGATATTTGCAAATGACATATCCAATAAAGAGTTATTATTCAAAATATATAAAGAACTGATAAAACTCAACACTAAAAACAAAACAAAAACAAAACTGGGGTGCCTGTGTAGTTCAATCAGTAAGTATCTGACTTTGGCCCAGGTCATGATCTTGGAGTCCTGGGATTGAGCCCCATGTTGGGCTCTGTACCCAGCAGGAAGTCTGCTTGTCTCTCTCCCTTTCCCTCTGCCCCTCCCTCCTGCTTGAGTGCTTGCTGTCTCTCAAATAAATAAAATCTTTTTAAAAAAATAATCTGATTAAAATGGGCAGAAGACATGAACAAACATCTCTCCAAAGTAGACATACAAATGGCCAATAGACACATGAAAAGATGTTCAGTATCACTTATCAGGGAAATGTAAATCAAAACCACACAATGAGATATACCTCACACCTGGTCAGAATGGCTAAAATCAAAAACACATGAAACAAGTGTTGGTGAAGATGTGAAAAAACCTTCTTGCACTGTTGGTAAGAATGCAAACTGGTGCGGCCACTGTGGAAAACAGCATGGAAGTTCCTCAAAAAAATAAAAAAGAAACTACCTTATGATCCAGGAATCACATTACTGGGTATTCACCCAAAAAATACAAAACACTAATTGGAAAAGATACATGTATCCCTGTTTATTGCAGCATTATTTACAGTAGTTAAATTATGGAAGTAGCCCAAGCTTCCATCAATAGATGAATGGATAAAGAAGGTATGGTGTGTGTGTGTGTGTGTGTGTGTGTGTGTGTGTGTGTGTGTATGCAACTGAATACTACTCAGCCATAAAAAAGAAAGAAATCTTGCCATTTGCAACAACATGGGTAGATCTAGAGGGTATAATGCCAAGTGAAATAAGTCAGTCAAAGAAAGACAAATACCATATGATTTCACTCATATGCAGAATTAAGAAACAAAACAAATGAACAAGGAAAAAATAGACAAACCAAAAAACAAAAAACTTGTTTTCCATAGTTAAGAGTTTAACTATAGAAAACAAACTGATGGTTACCAGAGGGGAAATGGATGGGGGATGGGTAAATAGGTAAAGTGGATTAAGAGTACACTTGTCATGAAGAGCACTAATGTATAAAATTGTTGAGACACCAGATTATATACCTGAAACTAACACTGTATATTAATATAACTAATATAACACTGTATATTAACTACACTGGAACTGAAAGAGAAGAAAAGAGGAGTGACTTCAAAAGAAAATAGGGGCACCAGGTAGCTCAGTGGTTGAGCATCTGCCTTTGGCTCAGGTCATGATCCTGGGGTCCAGGGATTGAGTCCCACATCAGGCTCCCCCCAGGGAGCCTGCTTCTCCTTCTGTCTATGTCTCTGCCTCTTCCTCTGTGTCTCTCATGAATAAATAAATAAAATCTTAAAAAATAAAATCTTTTTTTGTTTTTGTTTTTTTGTTTTTTTGGTTTTTTTTTACTTCACAGTTACAAATGGCAATAAAATTACATTAAGTTGAAGCCAAACTGATAGGTTTTCCTGACCAGGTCATGACTTTGCCTGGTATTCACTGATCCCACTAGAAATAGTTTGCGAACAAGAGCCAACTTTTATCTATTTATGTACTTGTTTGTTTGTTTATTATTTGTTGTTTTGAGTATATTAGACACAAATGTTACATTCATTTCAGGTACACAACATAGTGATTTAATTTTTATTTTTTTTTTTTATTTTTTTTTTATTTATTTATTTTTTTATTTTATGATAGGCACACAGTGAGAGAGAGAGAGGCAGACACAGGCAGAGGGAGAAGCAGGCTCCATGCACCGGGAGCCCGATGTGGGATTCGATCCCGGGTCTCCAGGATCGTGCCCTGGGCCAAAGGCAGGCGCCAAACCGCTGTGCCACCCAGGGATCCCGTGATTTAACTTTTAAAATGCTGAGGTGGCAAGCTTGGTTCTACAGATGTTGAGTGGGTGGTTCAATAAGTGATCTAGCTTCCTTTGTTTATGAATGGAGGACGAGATAAGAATCTACAGACACTCTGGCTTTCTCAATCCTTTAAATCCAGACACTGCTAAAATGCACATAACAGAGATAGAGAGCTTTAGAAACGTAAACATGGATTTCCTCTAGCAACTAATTGGTGTCTGGAGGAACAAAAAGACCAACATTTTGGTGAATTAACCTTCACACTTTCCTACAACTAGGAGTCTTGAGAGCAAAGACTTTGAGCTATTCACCAGCTTGAGTAGGGACCATCTTGAGCACATATGTTAATGTACTAAGACATGGGACCTGTATTTGGATAAAAGAGAAGGCAGAAAATTTGGTGCAACAGTGTTCAGGAGAAAGGAAAATATTGGCAAGGAGGGGGTGAATGAGCATAGTGGAGGGGATGCCATGGCATGTACCTTTCCTCCTGGGTTGAGGAACAGGTCCTGTGCCTCAGTGGGGAGTGTGGTAAGATCTGAAGTTGAAGACACAGTGTTCATGAAAGACTTTGTGGAATGCTGAGAACAAGCAGTGCCTCTCTGAGGCTTAAGGGGCCAACCACTTTGCAGACCTGTAGAGAGGGGCGTTCTCCAGTTTTATCACTGAAGAAAAGCAGCGCCCTGCAGGTTATGGAGCACAGCTACACAGCAATAGTGCCCGTCTGTCCACCAGGCTGCCGGGTAAGCGACGTCTCCAGGGAAAGCTGACAGCCAAAGCAAAGACAAGCTTCCCTCAGGTGACAAGTTAGCAGACCTCCATCAGGAAACCTGAGAAATCCATATGAAAAACTCTTAGGAACTTCCAAAAACACATGGTGAGAGAAATGTGGCCAAGAATTAAGTTGTCTACGTCAGTAGGTGGGTGCTAAGAACAGGCAAGATAGAGTATTCAGTGTTGGTGTCTACGCTCACAGTTGATGAGGGCATTTTCTGTAATGCCACCTTCGCTTGTGGCCAAAGAGGATATTAGTAAAAGAACAGCCTCTCAGAGGCAGAGGCAGAGGCCTGGGAAGGTATCCCCTAGAAAGAGAAGCAAGCCCACTCCAGGTAAGGGGCCACACAGATGTCAGGATTACGCAACCAGCAGCTGCCGTGAGTCTGTTTCCCCTTTCTAGTGGTAGGAAGCCATGTGGTTATCGCCCTTCTGTCTTACCACTGTCCGTTGTGTGTGTGTGGATGGGGAAATAATTTGTCATGGAGTGGGGGAACAGATCCGTGTCTTGATCAAGAGAAACTAGTTTCAGAAATGATGTAGACTCTGACGAGATTTGAGTTTGATGTCCTTACCGGACAGTAACTCCCTGAGGTAGGTGCTTTTATTATCTTCATTTTAAAAATGAAGAAATGCTACCCCCAAATCCATTCATACTGAAATGTTCTCTGTGCAGGTGGGGTGTTTCTCCTTCTAGTCAAGGTTAATTTCTGCACTTGTGCTCTGACTCCTGTGGCCAGCACCCTTTCTTTTCCATCTCCAAGACATTCCTGAGCCAACTGATTTCTCTTTTCTCAACATCTTCAAACTCTCGGAATCCTTTTGTGTCTGTTGTTTTGTTTGACTTCTAAGAAAGTACTGTTCCCCAAATTTCTCCTTTCACCTGGTTTCTCACCTTGTGCTTCTCAATCTGTCTAAGGCTTTATATTTATTCTCAAGGCTTTAATAGCCGTATCCTCATTTGGTCACTCCCACATCTAAATCTGAAGTAATATTATACTTTGCTGAGGCACTCAGTAACATAATATTTTAAATTTGCATTTATGTTTTTATATTTTCTAGTTTGAAAACAAAGCTCAGGTTAACTTTGGATTTCAGTCTTTCTTATAATAGTAATATACTGCATAAAATGCTTTTCTGGCTGTCTTTGATCACAGTGTGGAAGCTTGTTATTGGCTTTCACTCACTAGACCTTTCTAAACTACTAAAGTACAAATGATGTCTCCAAAAAAAAAAAAAAAAAAAGAGCAAAGTGTGGCACAGAGAGGCTTAGTAACTTGATGCACATCACAGAATTAATGAATGCTGGAGGCAGCATTTTATTTGGGCAGTTTGGCTCTAGAGTCATTAATTACTTATATATAACTAGAAATTATATTACCTGATGCTATAAATATTCTACACATTACATAGCCTATGTTTACCAATAGATAAATAATAACTCCATTTGATTTGTAAAAGTACATAATCACATTCTTCTAGAGGACCAAAAGATTTTTTAAAAACTTTTGAGAACCTGGAAGAGCATTGAAGAAATGGTCACACAAAGCATTTCCTCTCTTATGGTTAACGCTAAAAACAAAGGAAGAAAGCCAGATGCTCTAGCTGGAGCAGGACTGGAAGCTCCACAGTCAGTGGTCCTCATTATGATCCTATGATTTGTACCACAGCACATCTCTGCTAGGAAAGGTGAGCAGAGAGCTCTGTCCCTCAGGATATCTCTGTCCTTTATAAGTAAACTGAAGAGAGTTTTCCAAAGGGCATCCCTGTAGCAACTTGAGCAGAAGGTGCTTCACGGCAGCACAAGGGCACACAAAACATTTGCAACCCTGCAGGATGCTTCCTCTGAGACACCTGGCAGCACTGCTTCTAACAACTGAGATTTTAAGACCTTTAAGAGATAACAGAGGGATGTCTCTCAAAATGCTGGATTACCTTGATGATGCCAGACCAGCCTCAAAACCTCTTCCTGCCTGAATAACCTTGGGATTTCCAGGTTTCCATTATGCAAGATAACAGACTCTGATTCAGCCACAGTGCAACCTTCCATTCAACACCTTCTGCTTACTCCAGATGCTGGCTTTTGTGGCTCTCCAAACAGAAACTGAAAATAACACTTTCATTTTTGTCTCTGTCCCACCTCTAGGACTGCATGAGGGGAAAAACTTTGCCAGAATCCTCTCTCTGAAGAACACCAAGAGGAAAAACAGGCCTCAGGAGGAAGACACAGCACCTGTCTTTCCCATGGAGACAGGTTGACACTTGAGGCAGGCTTCTGGGAGGGCAGCAAGTCACCGGAAGCGACCCTCCACAGTTCTTTGCACAGGCATCCATGTTCAGGTGCTTTTGCAGCAAGCTGCCAGATCAAGGCACTAATTAATTAAAAAGCTCTTCTTGCCAGGGATATTGGCCATTTGACATCTCAGTTGGAGATTGGAGCTCATGAAGGAGCTTTGAAAGAACAGCTCTGCTGTTACCACGTTTGATCTCCCCAGTGGGAAAACCCAAGTGCCCAGAGTTGCAATAATCATGTTAAGTGCCAGTTTCCTTTGCCAAAAAAACAGTACACTCTTTTCTTTATCCTTCCCTCGGGGAAAACTCCCACTGAGTCATTTACTGGGTTCTCTGCTTATCTTGCAATTCCACACCGGCCGCATCATATTTTTTTTTTCAACATATATAGGCAGTTCCACAAGCCTGCACAGTCTGTGGTTTTAAAGATCATTAAATTTAGGCTCAAACCCAGAAGCAGGACATAGCACATGATCTCCTGTAACAATACTTAAAATGCTAGCAACATTGGAGAGTTATCCCACTAATTTCCATGGGGCAGGCAAGTCTTTGAGAAGACCATCCTTCAGCCTCTGATTTAAAACCTAGATAGTCCTGGCCACCAAGCCGATAGAACCCAGAGGTGCATTTAGATGTTGTCCTGGTAAGAGAAGAATAGGAGAGGGAGTCGACCAGTAACCAGGGAAGGTTATTCACAACATTTTCTCTGCTACCAAAGCATATAGAACTTAACCTGTTGTGATTTATCCTAGTATTGCCCACTCCCTAAACTATCAATTCATTCATGAGAGGGATTCTTTTGTCTTTTACCCTCTAAGTAATCATGGGAGACTTTCAATATGTATTACAATAGTAAATTAATTGGGTCTAGGTGAATCCAAATCACCCTCTCAGTCTGGGCCTAAAGATTTGAATAAATTTTATGTGTCCGTGGGCAGCAGGATGGGGAAAAGGACACAACTTATAACTTATAACTTGTTACCTGATATATTAGGTCAAGAAAAGAAAAAAGGGAAGGAGGGAGGGAGGGAGCGAGGGAGGGAAGGAAGGAAGGAAGGAAGGAAGGAAGGAAGGAAGGAAGGAAAGAAGGAGAGAATAGAGAAAGCTAAATAGAGAAATGAAGAAAATGAAAAGAAGAATCAAGAAAAAAGAAAAAGAAATTTCTGAAAGTTACTGAGATGCCCAGGCTAGAAATTATGGTTACAAAAATGCCTGGTGTTAGGTTATAGCTGTAAAAAAAAGAAGCAAATATAGGTTAATGGGTAAAAGGTACATATATATTAACATTTAGAAAAGGCAATGTATATACATTTATTTGAGGGACAGGAATGTTTTATATTTTATTCTGTACCTCCAAGCAAGTGATAAGGTATATCTACCTCCCTGTAAAGATTCTAGGTGCTGGCATAGGAAAACATACAAAAATAAGTTCTCCCCCTCCATTTCTTTTCCACTTTGAGCCTTCTGTTGGAGGCTTTTGGTGGAATGACACTATGCCAAGTTTATGAATTAACAAACATTATTAAATGTCTGCTATAGGCTCAAAATTGTATCAGGTGCTGGAGGTACAGAAAAGTATATTCACTGTACTATTAGGAAGGTTTTATGTTTCATTTATTAAAAAATGCTTTGCTCTTACAGAGCTGAAACCCATAACAATATTGAACTTGAGTGCATTCTCATTAAGAATTAGAATTACTAAGAATTAGAGACCCACACAAGGGTATTTCTCCAATGCAATTACAGCTTACATTTTTGCAAATGTGCATTGTAGTCCAAGTCTATTGTACTTTCCTTGGTGTTGTTGTCCCTTTAGAGCAAAAAGATAAAGTGAGACTCAAAGTGCCAAGGTTCAAATTATTCTCTACAAGCACAGGGATGGAATAATGAACATCTCTTACCGAGACACTGCTCTAAGAATTTGACATGGAACCATCTATTCAATCCTTAACAACAGTTATACAGGTTGATACTATACCTTGTCTCATTTTATACATGAAACAAGTGAGGCACAGAGAGGCTAAGTAACTTGGACAAAGTTGTAGAGCTGATGAGTGGTGGAGCTGGGACTCTAGTTACAGAAATTGGTCTCCAGTGCCTGTACTCTTAACCCCTGCACCATATTGCATCTCAGGAGATTGGGATTGGGAAAATGCAAGAATAAAAACCAAAACCAAACAATAGAGATGAAAGAAGAGCTCATGGCATCCAGAAACACCTATCTTATCCCAAATATTGCAAATGAGTGCTAAGAGCTCCTTCTTAGCTGGGAGAGTAAGGTAGGGGATGGCAGGGGGGGGGGGGGCAAGGAAAGAAAAGGACTAAAGTGCTTCCCCTGTGTTCAAAGGGATACAATTGTCCTTCCCATAAATTAGTAGCCTGTATTGGCACATATGAAGAAAGGATAGAAATTTGCAAGCATACATACACCACCCTTTATCCAGCAGAGAGCACTACATCAAGTCAGCAAAAATAGCACTCTGTCAAAAATGAACCTTCCTAGCTTCCAAAAAAAAAAAAAAAACTATTTAAAAAGTAAACAGCATTCAAATTTATTTGAAATCATACCCTTCACTATGACTCCTCCAGTACATGGGATTCTGTCTTTCAAGGGGTGGGGAGGGAAGGAGAGAGGAATTTCTTCAATGCTAACAGAGTTGATCTGTTCTTTATGACCTTTCTCAGGGCATGGGAAGAAGCTACCATGACCTACCAGTACAGAAATTCTGCCAAGAAGCTGAGAGTCATGGGACTCTGCCCAGCCAGCTTTGTGGAAGTCAGTGAACGCTGTGTAGACAGTAAGTCTTGATCTTTGAAAGAAGAAGCCAGATATAATATAGTTTCAAATGGCTGAGGAACCAAATGTGAGTAAATATCTTAACTGCTGATATTACTATCTTGGGCTTTGTTTACCCAGAGATCTATTTATCAACACTGATGAAAAACTTGAATTTTCCAATAGTCCATTACATTCTATATCCTTAACCATCTTTTCCTAAAGTAAGAGTGAAGGTAGTGAAGCATCATCTATGTCTATTAAAAATAAAAATACCACACAACAGGCTAAGAGATGATGTGGGCACATGTTCTGCACACTCACACATCATTGGTATTAGTGGAGGGGCCCAAGTCACAGCCAAGGTGGGTACAATAGGTAATACAGTCAACACAGCCACACATAATCCCATAAATTACTGCCACCAACAGATAGACTTCCTCTAGGTTTCCATAAATTCTAAAACCAATACTTTTTATACAATAAGGATACATTTCTTAAAGATCTTATTTTTAAAAGTTGCCATTGATGGGTGCCTGGCTGGCTCAGTTAGTTGAGCATCTGAATTTTGGTTTCCACTTAGGTCAAGATCCCATGGGTCCTGGGACCAAACCCTGTGTGGGGCTCCACACTCAATCTCCTTGAGATTCTTTACCTCTCCTCTCCCTCCCCCTCTATCTCTCTCTCTCTCAAATAAATAAATAAGTCTTTAAAAAAGAAAAAAGCTCTCATTGATATGGGTTAAGATATCAGGAATCCAGGGAGAGAGAACAGAGGGACATATAGAGAGAGAAATGGAACCCCCCAACCCCCACCAAAAAAAGTTATAATAAACAATCAAAATGGTGGCTGAATTTTTTAAATAAATTCTCCAACCTGAGGAACTTATTTTTATGATAACAGAAAGGATTTTGCCTGGGATTCTAGGTTACCATATACAGATGAAAGTTACAACTGGATAAAGCAGGTCATTTTTAAAAATATTTTATTTATTTATTTATTTGAGAGAGCAAGAAAGAGAGATCATGAGCAGGATGAGGAGCAAGGGGAGAAGCAGAACCTCCCCCCCTCCCCGCACTGAGCAGAGAGCCTGATGTGGGCTTGATCCCGGGACTCCTAGATCATGCATGACCTGAGCTAAAGGCAGATGCTTAATTGATTGAGCCATCCAGGCCCCAAAGCAGGTCATTTTGATACCAAACTGGAAAACTCCTATTTTTCATTTTCAAGTAAATTGTGAAACAGAAATTTCTAATGTTTAACTCATCCCTGGGATTCATTTTAGCCCTTATCCTTGCCCCATCCATCACTCTCACCTGCCCATCACCCCTAACCTATCTCTGACCTTTAGCCCAGGGGTGAGAGTCAGGGTCAGAGCCAAGACCCCTGAGAGGAGATGAGAATATATGTTTTGCCTATTACTTCAGATTAAAGTACTGGAAGTAGAGACGCCTGGGTGGCTCAATGGTTAAGCGCCTGCCTTCAGCCCAGGGTGTGACTCTGGAGACCCAGGATCGAGTCCCACGTCGGGCTTCCTGCATGGAGCCTGTTTCTCTCTCTGCCTGTGTCTCTGCCTCTCTCTGTGTGTCTCTCATGAATAAATAAATAAAATCTTTCTTTAAAAAAAGTACTGGAAGTTGAATAGTGCCGTGACAGAATGTCCCTACACAAAAATAGCTGAGTTGACATATCTGGGTCTGAATATCCTGCACTAAGAGATTTAAAATTATCAAGACACAAAGATATAAATAACAATGAGAATAAAACAGGTAGCAGGAGACATGGAACATGCTTGAGGACCATTCTCTGCTGCTCATCCTCAGTACACAACTCCCCATGAGACTCTAGCACCTAGTAGAATACCAGGGGATGAGATTAAGATAATGGGAATGACTTGTTGAGTTATGCAGAGAAGTATGAGGTCTATCCCGAATAAAATTTGAACCTCTTAGATGCTTTTAAATAATATTTGACATGAACAGTTGTGTTTGTTGTTTGTTTTCTGGAAAGTAAATCTGGTAGTGCTTTGGAAAATGAACGAGGAAGAGAAGACTTGGTATAAGAAAATAGAAAGGGAGTTGTTGCAATCTTCCAAAGGAGAAATAAGAAGGGAAGGAAAAAGATAATGGAGAGATTCTAGGGGCATCTCAAAACGGAATTTACAGAATTTGATAGCTAGTTGGATGTGGGAAGTAAAGGAAAAAGTGAAATCAAGGATGACACTGATGTTTCTAGCTTGGAATGGTAAAGCCATTGACTGGAGCGGTGAATATAAGAGAAGAAAGTTCAGGATGGGAGAGAATATGTTTAAAATATTTACAATAAGACTTGATCTGTGGAAAAGACATCTAGTTATCACCAACACAGATCTAAGGCTCAGGAGAGATTTCATTACTTGAGACACAGATTTGAGAATAATTTTCTTAAAATAGACCCCATTTGAACAGGCAAGACTGCCCAGAAATTGTTGATTATGTGCATGGTACTATCTATGCAAAATATTGTAGGAGAATATTTGTAGGTTAAATAAATATTGTTGAAATAGTTGCATAGACTCAAAACTGGTTAAATAATAATCCTACCTGCCCACCAAAAAGTTAAACAAACAAACAAAAAAAAAGTAGTTAACTGACAAGAGTTGTTTAATGACATGGACCCATTCTGGCTCCATCCATACAAGTTCTATCCTTTTTTCCTTCTTCTAGCAAGATGTGTCCCTCCATATATCTAAGGTTAATGCTGTGCTTTGGTATCTCCTTGCCTCTCTATTGTCTTCTTTCTAGCATTTAAACACCCTGGCTCAAATCTATCGCATCTTAAGAGACCATCCCTCAACCCAATAGCTCCCCACCAACAACTCATTTCTTTCCTTCCTTTTGCAACATATTTATTTAAAGACTATTCTATCATTTCTATTTCCTTCCTCACTCAATCTTAAACCCACTGTAAAGTAGCTTCTGCACCCATCACTTGGCTCTCACTAAAACCAACAATGACCTACAATATTAATAAACTCAGTGGATGCTTTTCAGTCCTGATTTCACTTAACCTCCCAGCAAAAGTTTTGATATAAGTGACTATCTCATTTTTAATGACTTCCTTTTATATTTATTTGATTTCTGTGAAAGTACATTCTTCTGATTTCTTCCAATATCTATGGCCCTATCTTCTCACTTTCCTTCACAAGAAATAGTCTTCTCCCAGGCCTTATATACCAATGGTCCTAGATTTTTATAAACAGTCTTCATTTCCACTCCACACATTCCCTGGGCAATCTCGTCCATTCCCACTCTGTGAACTGTTCTGTGAATATGTGCTTATTCCCCCTGTATTCATATTTCTATCCTAGAATGCTATCCTGAATTATAAATCAACATGCCCAGATGCCTGCTGGTCATCTTTGCTGGGAGAGCTAACAAACACCACAAATATGACATGTATCAATCTGAACTCATCAACTTCCTCCCTGACCCTGTTATTTAAGAAAATGGCACTGTTATTCTGCCAGTTGCCCATGCCAGAAATCAAGGAATTATCCTTACTTATTTTCTCTACCATATATCCAGATTATTATCATATCCTGTTGATCTTATCACTCAAATATCCCTCAATCTTCAATGCCATTATTCTGTCCTGGCCACTGCCATTTCTTGTCTAGATTATAGCTTTATATCTAGACTTCATGTCTGATATCTTGCTGCTTCTGCCCAAGAAGCCAAATGATCTTAAAGTAAAAATCATATCAAGTCACCTATACCCAACCTCTCAAGTAAAAATTTCTTGTTGTTATCCTTACAATAAATCCAAATTCTGGTTTTACAAGCCCCTTTGTGTGATCAGGTTTGGTGTTTTGTTTTCTTTTGTTTTGTTTTGTTGTCTCACTGTTTATCATTCTCTATTTCCAGCTGTAATTTTCAGACATTCTGAACATTTTATAAACCTTTACCTCTCACCTCCAGGCTTTCACACTTGGTATTTCTCTGCCTCCACCTTGTCTTCATATAGCCAAATCCCATTCATTCTGTGGGTATCTGTGTGAAGGCCACTTCTTCAGGAAAGTTTCCCTGACCTCTTGGTGTATGCTCTTGTAGCCTCACAACTTAAAAAAAGAATTATATCATCCATCTCAATTTTACTTGTCCAATGACTACCCATATGTTCTATGAGAGAAAAGACCATATGTGACTTGTTCACCGTGATAGTCCAGCTCATGTCACAGAGCAGGTGTTCAGTGAGCACTTGGTAACTGTGCTGGATGAATCAAAGTGAGTCATAGAGACTAACTATGCTACTCTGCATGACAAGAACTGGGAGAGGTAGTACACAAGTTGGATAACAGAACTGGGTTCATAAATTATCTTGATTGATAAAATTATAAAAATTAATAAAATAAATGTAATGGGCTATATTCATACTCAAAGACTTATTTATATAAATATAAAAGAAGGTTATTTTTAACAGCTATGAAAATGTCTTAAGAGCATGTGCAAGGACTTCAAACTCACATGGCCCACAGAGAGACATGGCTGATAAACAGAAAATGATGCTATCTTACACTGGATTAGTAGAATATTAGTGCTGCACTAAAGAAAGCCTACAGCTTGTTCTTTCATCATAGCCCTTGTCTTATGTTGTACCTGGCATACACCAAGTATGTAAACAAAGCTTCTAAATGAAGAGTGAAAAGTCTCAAAGTGCTTTTGCCAAACTGACCACATCTGAAGAATAATACATAATTTTTGACATTGGTAACAAAGAGTGTGCAAAAAAAAAAAAAAAAAGAATAACCTAGTCTTGAAAGCAATAATAATAATAATAATAATAATAATAATAATAATAATACCGTGGACAGCCCGGGTGGCTCAGAGGTTTAGCGTTGCCTTCAGCCTAGGGCCTGATCCTGGAGACTCGGGATCGAGTCCCATGTCAGGCTCCCTGCATGTAGCCTGCTTCTCCCTCTGCCTGTGTCTCTGCCTCTCTCTCTCTCTCTCTCTCTCTCTCTCTCTGTGTATCTCTCATGAATAAATTTTTTTAAAAAATTAAATAATAATAATACTTAATATAGCATTGATTATGTATTCAGCACTGTTCTAAGCACTTTATATATATTAACTCATCATATTAAGTAGGAACAATTATTATCCCCATTCTACAGTGATAAAGTGAGGCACAGATAGCTTATGTAACTAAGCACAATCATATAAGTATTAAGTGACAGGGCCAAGTTTTGAAACCAGATAGCCAGCAACCAGCAGCCCACACTTCTAGAAATCAATTTTAACAATATTCTACTAGAAATAAAGAAGGAAAATCATTAGCCCAGGAGTGAGCTGGGGAGAAGATCAGAAGAAAGCATGTTGACTGGCTTCACACTTTAAACATCAGACAGAAACCAAAAGGAAATAGATCCTGGCTCAGTAAAATGAAGAACTTTCTAATGCTTTGATTTGTCTCACTAGTGAATAGTCAGGGTCATTGGATTCCCTGTTAATAGAGTATCCAAGTAGAGGCTAGAAGTCCATCTGTACATGCTATCAATGGCAGTCCACTCTGGAAAAAGGTGAAACTAGAGAACCCCTGAAGTGCCTTCATTCTCTAGGATCTGCAATGATAAGAATACGACATGGACCTCAATCTCAGACAGCCCAGACCAAGACAAATACAGCAAAACTCAATCAAGATGGAGATTTAATAGGCAATAGAAAACTATCAAAATAATGAAATGGCTGGCATTCAGAACAGTGGGCCTTCACATCACCTTTGAAGATGAATATCTCAGCTATCTATTTCCATGTCAAGCAAATTTAGAAACGGAAGCAGCACAGCAAAAAAAATGTCATGGTATAAAACCCTAAGAAATGCCAAGTTACTAATATATGAGACATGGGTCAACTCTTTATGCACCTGGTTTTCTATATCAATAGATAGTGTCAAAGAATTTATTTGAGTTGTTCAGACTGTGAAATCACTTCTTTCCCCTCAAAAAGGAGAAGATCTGGTTAAACCTGAGATTAAAGAGGCGGATAAAAGTGCCCCCTGGACTGCGAAGGCCAGGAATTAGACACACTGCTACTGTTGTAGCAGGCAGTCCCCAGGCACGATCCATTACAGGGACGTCTTCCATCAGATGCTAGCGAGGCTAATCCTTTTGCACAGCATGACAGCTTCTCAAACTTGACTATGGTGAATCCAAACCAGATTTTTATGCTATATGATCAGGTTTCAAAATACAAAATCATTTTTATATTGTGTTGAATTTAGGTTTATTACATTTAAATTTGGAAACAAAGATATAGATGCCTGCAATGCAGCCTGTCCTGGACTGCCTTGATGCTCATCTTGCAGAATAAAATGTCAGATAATAGTAAGATAGAAATATATGCAACCAGAGCTACTGTATAACAAAATGCTGTCAAATGATAACAGTTTTCCACATCCTTAAAGAGAACCATTCAAATTTCCATCTCCGAAGAAAGAGAGCTACATGTCACCAGAACATTCTCATTGATCCTGTAGCTTTTCAACTGAATGTCATCAACTCTGAAGCCATTTAGTACTCTGACAGCAAGTTAGAAATTCTAGAGACTGACTTACCTTTTTGCAGTCTGATAAGGGCTTTTCGCTGGCCAATGTGCTGAAAATGGTGGTCTATAAAAGAGGAAAGTAGCAACACATTAGAATCATCAAAGTGTAATGATATTGACTCTGCACTGTTCATTTCTAATCCACGGTGGGCATCATTTCTTACGACTCCATTGATATCTCTGGATTTTAAAAACTGCCTGCCCTTCACTGCTTCCACTGCCACCCTACCCAAATTGGAACATTCATTATGGGCCAACAATGAGAGTGAGATAAGGACTCTTATTTATCATTATTTCACAAACAAGGTATCTGCAGCACAATTCAGTTAATTGTCAAAAATCACATACCTTGGAAAGAGGTGAGGAATCAAAGCCAAGTAGTCTGAAACTAGAACCCACCTTTTCAACCACACACAGTACTCTTTCTTTCTCTTCAAGAGACATGTGCAAAATGTCAAATACCAGGTCACTCAAGTGGAACTTATTCTGAGTCTGAGTGAGTGAGGTGGAGTGTCTCCTCATTTAAGAGATTTGTGAATCTGAACAGCAGTACCAGATCTTATCATCTGATCTCTACTTTCTTTAGCACACTTGTTCTCCATGTGATCTGCTTTTTACATATTTTCGTATGTACTTTGCTAGCCTCATGAACCACTAAAAAGGCATTTTAGCATGCAAGGTCAGCTGGGATTTATACACAAGTTTGCTGCTTTTGGACTATCCTACGAAGAGTTAAATGAATCTATGGTCAACCACATAAATGGTGTTGAAATTTTTTCAGTAAACCTGTCTACTTTTTCTTTAATTACAAAATATATATTCTTAATGTGTCAATCTCCTTTTTGATCTATCCTTTTGGGGTAATCGATAATAATTGATCTGGGGTGCCTGAGTGGCTCAGTCAGTTAAGCATCCAACTCTTCATTTCGACTCAGGTCATGATCTCAGGGTCATGAGATGGAGCCTGGTGTTGGGCTCTCCGCTGGGCATGGAGACTGCTTAAGATTCTCTCTCTCCTCTCTCTGCTCCTACCCCCTGTTCTCACACGCATGTGCACGCACTCTCCCCTCCCAAAAAATCTGTGTTCATCTTTCCAAACTTTCTCAATGTTTACCCAGATACATATTACATTATATGTAATTACATGACATATATTAATTATCTGTATTATATTACATACGCACATATAGAAATTTCTTTCTTTCTTGAGATTATATCATCCTACTTAAGAATATAGTATAGCTTTCCAGGTCAGTTCATATAGATTGGCTCGTTCTTCTAATAGCCACATGACAATGCATACATGCCAATATCCCATGCATGTATGCTTTCCTTTATTGATGGGCACTTGGTAGCTTCCAGGTTTTGGTTCTTTTGCTACTGCTTTTTGTTTGTCTACTTCTGTTTGGTATTACAAACTATGCTGCAGTAAACATTCATTATATATGCAATGCATAATATGCAATGCATAATATATATTGTGTGTGTACATACATATATACATATTTATAGTAATAATTTTATTTTGGTTGAATAGGGTCAAAACCACAAAAGAAATGTAAAATAAAGACTTTTGTATGGCTTAAAGACGTAACATACACAAACATTCTCACCCTCTCTCCTCGCATAACATAAAAATATCTATCACCTCACCTAGGATTTTGCTTTGTTTTAGGATAAGCACTAGAGATAGTTAAAAATCGGAGCCAGCATATATTATGATCCAAAGTAATAATGCAACATTAAAAGACAGAAAACACAGATATGGATATACATTTTTAAAAGCATACTTAATGAAAAAAATAAGTTCAAGGTTTAGATTGGTATGATCTTGAAATATGGTTTGCTGTCAGTTTTTGTGTTTTTATTTTGTTTGTGAAGGAAGATATAAGTTATCTAGAAAGTTTTAATTAAAAGTAGAAAAGGGGGGTGTCTGGGTGGCTCAGCTGGTTGGCCAACCACCTTTGGCTCGGGTCATGAACCCGGGGTCCTGGGATCAAGCCCCACATAGGACTCCCTGCTCAGCTGGGATCCTGCCTCTCCCTCTGCCTCTACCCATGCTTGTGTACTCTCTCTCTCTCTCTAAAACAAGTAAATAAATAAATAAATATTTTTAAAAAGATAGAAAAGGGATGGGGCACCTGGATGGCTCAGATGGTTAAGTGTCTGCCTTTGGCTCAGGTCATGATCTCAGAGTCCTGGCACGGAGTCCTGAGTCAGGCTTCCTGCTCATGGAAGAGTCTGCTTCTTCCTCTGCCCCTCCCCACCCCTAGCTTGTGCACTTTCTCTCCCCTCTCTCAAATGAATAAATAAAATTTCTTTTTTATAAAAGTAGAAAAGGGAAAGAAGGGAGAAATCTTAAGTAGTGGAAGAAAAGAGAAAAAGCAAAAGTCAAAAAAGAAGGGCAAGAAGAAAAGTTCACAAAAACAAACCTAACAGTTACTAGGAAAAAGAAAAAAAAATAGTTCTCATAAAAGAAACAGCCATCTTTGCTCAAAGAAAATGAGGGCATGTGACCCATTCATCTTAACATAATCAAACCCACTGACCTAATTTCAACCCTGACAAATAGCAGCCCATGTTAACAGGAATGGATATAGTCCAGAAGTTCCATGTCATCTTATCCTTTGCTGTTGCCAGGTATATCTACTATTGAATTTTAAGTAAGTTTAAGATACACCACCAGGAAAAGTAAATTAAGGAACATGTGATATTAGTGCCCTAGCCTCAGGGGAAATGATCTTCTATATTAAACAATACCATTCAACCTTCGAAAATAGTCTCAGGTGACCTGAAAAACATGTTTGGAGGAGATAGGTGAGATAAATGGGCTTCACTAAAAAAAAATGAATACAAGTAGCTCTAAATGTTACATTTATAGAAAGGAACCACTTGAGCTAAAGGACAAATGTACAGTGAAATCTCAGTACCTGGAATGAGTATGAAAGAGGTATGGGATGGGTCAATGAGAGTTTGTATCTTTAATTTGGCCATTTTCTAAGGGGATTTTACTTATACGCTCTGTTGGTCTCATTTCGTTCCCTTCAAAAGACTTGAACTGGCATTCCAGTTTCCTAATTACAGCTATTGTAAATGACTTTGGGTGGGCTTTCTAAACCTTCCAATAACATGTTCACTTTAATTACTGGAAATGAAAGGCTCAAAACATGGTGACTTATCCACACTGTGACCTTCTTGACTATTGCATCAATATTTTTATACTAAAGAGGAAACCCCTAACAAGTCTCCTCCACCAAAGTTTGCATGATGCTGCATTTGTCAAAGGAGTGCAAGCACAATGGTGCACAGTGACTTTTTAGAGCACTGATTTCTAATCCTGTTGGCAAAGTGACCAGCATGGGGTGAACAGTCTTATACATAGAAGGTGTAGCACCTTGCCAAATGGATCTAGAAAGGTGAGGTCCTACTGTTGTTCATTTATATACTGATACCTGAAATTTCACTTACTAGAGCTCTGTTTTTCACATCAGGCTTTGAATCATCATAGACAAACCCTCGAGGGATACTAGGATATAAGAGTCAGTGTAAAGAGGGCAATTGAAAATGTCATGTATTGTAACTGTTGGTCTGTTACAACTTAGAAGGAATGAGTTTATCAGATCTTTTTCTACAAGCAGATTTTTTGCTTTGGCTTTTTTAAGTTTTCTGAAAATTTCAAAAACAGATTTTGATGAGAGAGAAATGAAGACTTACACAAAAAGGACGTTGGACACTCATGGTAATGGGAAAGCTCTAAAAACATAGGTCACATCAGGCTCCCTAAAAAGCAGACTGTGAGATGGAGGTTAGCATACAGGAGGTTTATTAGGGGCTGCTCTCAGTAACTCCACTTGTGGAAGGAAAGGAAAGGGCCCAGGACCAAGCACAGGAAGAAGTTGGGCCCTGGTACAAATCACAAAGGTCTCAGTCCACCAAACGGGAAGCGCTGAACTAGGATCGACTTGTACCCTGCTGGGGTGGAGCTCAGAGCTGCCCTGGAAAGGCATGACCCTGGGCAAGATGACTATTTTCAGCCAGGGGCAATTTCCTGAGAGGGCTGTCAGCTGAGAGTAGTCAGCCAGCCGCTCTCCTAGCAACAGGGACATCTGTGTGGAGCACTGCTGCGTCCACTACAATATACTTTACTTTGACACAATTTGTTGAGGGCAGATACTGGTTATGACTGACTTATTCTAGTTGAACATGATCTCTTATTAGAACTTTGAGTTTGTTGATCTTTTATGATAGAATTGCTAGACAAATAAATGGGCCACTTGCTCAGGAGTCTAAGGTGCTTGGTTCTAATGTCCCTTCTTTACAGACCTCTTGTGAGCTTCAGATGGATGGATGGCCATACGGTCTTGAATTCCTCATTAGGAAATTAGGAAACCCATATTCATGTCCTTTTAGGTCTTGAGAACCTGGCTAATTTGAAGAAAGTAGGCCTGATCTTATCAGGCACATCATTTAGAAATCAATGAGCATACTGCCTACTTCTTCCCTCCATCCTCTGAGGAAAGAACATTTGACTGAATAACATGGTCAGCTCTCAATTACCTACAGAGCTTGGAGAGCATTTTACAGGTATCCACAAAAGCATAACTTATAAAATGTCTCTACATCTGATTTTGAGAGATACTAAATAATGGTCTATTTAGAAGACTGGGGTAGTTAAACACATCTTCCTTAAATTAACATTAATGATCATATACAGAAATATTCCAAGTGGCCAGAAAGGCAAAAGCAACCCAGAAGGAAGAATGACTTGGGATGAAACACTGACACTGATGAGGCCTTGATCTGGTAACCCAAATGGAGGATCAGCAAGACTGATGGCTCATCCAGTCTGAAATACAGAAACAGACTCCGCTGGGCAGCTGCTTACTCCATTCTCACTGGTTGGAGTGGTTTGCAAACTGAGCACTGAAAAGAGACTCCATATGTTCAACACTCCTTTTTAAGAGAGAGTTTACCTCTGAGAGTTATTACAATGTTGTCTCAGTCCCACTAAATTAGGTTTAGAAAAAGAAACAGAAACAGGCTCTAACTCTCTGAGCTAGTTTCTTCCATGTAATGTCTACAACTAAGATTTATATTTTAAAAACAGCAAATATATGACACTTGATTAAAATGGAACAAAGTCAGGTGCAAGAGAATTGTTAAAGTACTGGATTATAAAAACTGAGGAATTCAGAAACTGAATCTCTGAGATAGATGATGTTACAAAATTTTATTTCAAGTATCAGTTGTTCCTTTACGTGTGTATGTGTGTGTGTTTCATGCTCAGCCAAACACCACCAAATAGGCCAGCTAGTTTTGATAAATGGTTAAATACAGTAGAAAGCTAAGTACCATTTAAAGGAATAACGCCTGCATAAGGCATCTCCATTTGATACCTGCCATTTTTACTGCACAGACACATTGAATGACTTCTTACTCATTGGTAGATGTCAGAACTAGACCTACTCGTATTACTAACAATTTGGAAGTCATTTACACATGAATCGATGGGTCCCAAAAGTGCACACTACTTGGATGCTTTCTTAGACATTACCGTCGGCCAATTTTAGGATTTCTAGACAAAGTATAAATTTCCATTTGGTCTTCATGGTTTAGCAAACTAGTATTGATACATGCACACTGCAAATAGTGGCATCCCTCCAGGCAAAATGTGGCATTCATATTTTTTAAGTGCATGATTATAAAACACAACCAGCTAAAGGAAAAAAATTATACCCCTGAATAAATGATAAAATTACAGTGTTTTCTTGTAGTCCATGAATACTGAAAATTTCAATTAACCAAGTGAAAAGCCATTGAATGTGCCAGCAGGATTTATATCCCAGACTAATGACCATCATCTGCATCCTATTTAGCTAATGAAGGTTTGGAACACTTGTGGATAATTAAGGGAAAGCTGATGGGAGGAAATTCAAACCATGGAAAGATCAAATCTATTTATGTCTGCATTTAAAACTAAACATATCTAATAGTTCACTCAATCAAGGCATAATGTCTGTTCATTTGGGATAAGATAGATGCTCTTAAGTTAAACAGGCAGGTTTGCTCCCAAACACGAAATTCACTGCTCATTCATTCATTCAATACTTACTAAATACCTTCCATGTGCCTCTGCCCTTGTGGATCAACACAATAGCACCATGATTTCCCTAATGTTTTCCCCACCATTTTCTGTCCTCCAGCTTAATTAAGTTTATAGCTCTGGTTTTCACTTTACCCACATAACTACCGACCACCTGTCTGTCGTGACAGCCATGGCAGAGCTACAATCTTTGAACATGATGGGAAAATACAGGGTGTACAACAGAGCACTTGGCTTTTTCTGACACCTGGCAGAGCCCCCTCAGGGGTGGGGTTCAGGCTCATTAATAGGGGAGTGTTCAAGTGGGAAAGACTAAAGACTGTTTGAGGAAAGACAACACCTGATATTCAGGAGTAGCAAAAATAGGAATCAAGCTCAGCGCAGTTCTATTGAATTTCATTAAATAGTTTATAGCCATTTCATTCAACTGTTATTATCCCATGTGAGAGGAAGCACCTTAAAACGCTCACTGGATCCCTGCCATAATCTGACAAATTTGTGTTTAACAAAAGTGATGCTTCCAGAACCCATAGATCCTAGGATCTATGTCAATGCTGAAAATGGGACACCTAGCTGATAGGTATGTTGTAGGGTCAACGAATGATGGCAACTCAATCAAGTGCACACATTTGTGTTTTTTCAGAATCCCTTCCATGTCTGAAAGGAAAGTTGGATTTTTAAAAGTCAGAGCTTACACATAGCCAGTTAGGTATAACTTTGTCTAAGCCAGGGGGTCTCAAACATTAGTGGCACGAAAATCACCTGGAGGTCTTGTTAAACTAGTTGCTGGGCCCCACCTCCCAGAGGTTCTGATGTAGGAAGTATGGAGTAGGGCCCAACAATTTGCATTTCTAACACATTCTAAGGTTGATGATCCAGGTCTGGGAACCATCCCTCAAGAATCAGTGGTTGGCTATACCCAAAGGAAGTAAACAACAGTGATAACTATGCTTTTTACCATCTCATGAGAAAGGAAGAAGTGTCTTTGAATTTCCATAAGTATTAGTGACAATTAGTGACGATATTAATTGCTTCTGATATTTACATAATACTTCCAATCTCAAAAGCCTCTTAACATACATTGTTTCACTTCAACTTCCAAACAAAACTATAAGGTAGTGTTATTAATCTCATTGTAGGACACCAAGAAATAAAAAGGTTAAGTGACTTGCCCAAGTTTTCTTAACTAGTAAGTTGTCAAACCAAGACTCAGGTCACTGGCCCCTGGAAGTATTTCTAGGGTAGAATTGTGCTATGAGAACTGTACTCTAGGATCATCAGAGCTCAAGAAATTCATTTAAAAACTAACAAAGTGAGGTTTCTCTAGTCTGATGATATCAATGTCAAGGTTTCTTTACTAACAAACACCAATTTTTTCTTATTCAGCATCATTTATAAAAGCTAATGAGCCTTTGCATTAATAGTGAATTATATAAAAGAGATTAGGGGATCCCTGGGTGGCTCAGCGGTTTAGTGCCTGCCTTCAGCTCAGGGCATGATCCCAGGATCCTGGGATCCAGTCCCACATCAGGCTCCCTGCATGGAGCCTGCTTCTCCCTCTGCCTGTGTCTCTGCACCTCTCTCTCTCCCTCTCTCTGTGTCTCTCATGAATAAATAAATAAAATCTTTTTAAAAAATAAAAGAGATTACATAAAAGAGAATCATATAAAAGAAATTTTCTTAAAGCTCCCTTAAAAGGGCTAGGTGGAACAGAAACTGAGAAATGTATATATAAAGTCCAAATGCAAAGATAAGATTGGCAGCAACTACGAACTTGAGAAAGAGAATACCATTGGGAGAAGAGGTATTATTTTTTAGTACCAGTTCCTCCTTCTTCCAGGGAATGGATCTTTGATGTTTCCACCAGATTAGCATCTTTGGGGCAGATAACCAGTAGGAAGCTCTGAATGTGCAGAGAGCAGAAGGAATTCCATGGTTTGCAAATAGCACAGAGCACAACAACAAGCACAGAGTAAAACAATGGGACGACCCGAGGCTGCTGTCCACAAATAGCCCCAGCCAGAACCACCCTGAACAGGACAGACTCCCTCCCTTAGCTGCATCCCCACACCCCTGACCCTAGCCAGGAGGATCCTATGAGATGGTACACTTTGAGGCAAGGGGAGGAGAAGCTGTCAGAACACATTTCTTGCACTTCATGACAGTATTTGAATGTGGCCAATTAGTGCCAGGAGGAGAGAGCAGAGCAACAAAGAGCCTCAATGAAGACCAACAAAATACAACATATTGAGACAAACAACATCCACTGAGTGGTATTGAGCTTCATCTCACAAAGCTGCAGACCAGGCTTCCCTAAAGCTATCAATTTAATATAACAAGGCTAGACGTCCCTACTCAGGGTCATCTCATTGTTCTTCCCAGAGCAGAATATCCTAATCTGACCTACTAGATGCTAAAAGGAACAAATAAGAGGAGCAGAATATTTCTGTACATTTTAACTTTAAAAGAATAGTAAGGAAACTCAACACTAAAATTCTATGTCTATTAGTATCTATAATTTTTGAGTCAGTAACTGTGACACTTTAAATACCTGGAGTACATCAGTTATTTTGAAAGATTATTACTCAATATTTGGGAACTTAGATCCTTAAGATCCCTCCAAATCTTGATCTCTACTGTCCCTTATACAAATCCCTTGAGAGGACTTGATCCACATTGCACTGTAAGCTCATGGAGGCCAGAGGCCCACTCTTTATCATCTTTGCATCCTATACTTTAAGTACAGTAATGAGCGTAAGAATAAGGACACAGTAGGGACTTCATAAATGATTGCTGAATGTATAGTGAATAAGGCGAGGGAGGCAAGAGGAAGGAAAAAGTGAGGAAGGAGGAAAAAAGGGATTGAGGCAGGGAGAGAAGGAAGAGTAATGCTAATGTGGGGACAATACATCATAGTGAGAAAAGTGTTACGAGTTGAATTGTGTCCCCCAAAAAGAGATGCTGATGTCCTGACCCCTCGTACCTATAAATGTGACCTTATTTGGAAATAGGGCCTTTACAGATGATCCAGTTAAGATGAAGCTATTAGGGTGAGTTTGGACACAAACAAGCACAGAGGGACGATGAGGTAAAGACAGTCAAATGGAGACAGAGATTAGATGGATGCAGATGCAAACAGGAACACCAAGGATTGTTGGTCACCACCCAAAGCTAGGTAGAGGCAAGGAAGGATTCTACCCAGAGTCTTAGAGAGAACACGGCCCTGCTGATCCTTGATTTTGAACTTCTAGCCTCTAGAACTGTGACACAATAAAATTCCATTGTTTTAAGCCACCCAGTTTATGCTTTTTGCAGTAGCCCTAGCAATCTAATGCCATAGTATGTACCAGGATCTCTATTTACTAATCAATTATAACAGTGATTGACAAGCCTTTCCTAGAGCGGGGCAGATAGTAAACATGTTAGAGTCCGTGAGCCATAAGGCCTCTGTCACAACTCAACTGTATCACTGCAGTATGAAGGAAGTCACAGAAAATACATAAATGAATATGTATGGCTGTGTTCCAACACAACTTTATTTTATAGACACTGAAATTTGAATTACATATAATTTTCATGTGTCATGAAAGACTATTCTTTTGCCTTTTTTTTTCAAATATTTAAAAATGTGAAAACCACTCTTAGCTTGCAGTTATTCAAAAACAGACAGTGGGCCAGATTTGTCCTGCAAACTATATTTTGTTTGTCTTTGGGCAGAGATCTACCTGACTCTAGTCCTGATTCCACTAATTACTATTTTCATAACCAAGTGGTTTCCATCTTCGAGAGAACATAAGGAGGCACCTGGATGGCTCATAGGTTAAGCAACTGACTCTTGATTTTGGCTCAGGTCCTGATCTCATGGGTCTGAGATCAAGCCCAGTGTCAGGCTCTGTGCTCAGCAGGAGTCTACTTGGATATTCTCTCCCTCTGCCCTTTCCCCCACTCACTCTTGCATGCTCTCTCTCTCTCTAGTAAATAAATAAATCTTTTTTTGAAAAAAAAATAAAAGTAATTTTTTTAATTAAAAAAATTTTTTAAAAGAACAAAATAGACTTCTCTCTACCCACATAGAAGGTTATGGTGAGGATGAGATGAAAATCATATACTTCAAAATACTTTGTTTACATAATAGCATTGATATTTGGATATATTTACTCTGTCTTACTCTTCAGAAATAAATATTAACATTAAGGTCAGGGTGATGGTCAACTGACTGAGTCATGGAGACAGGGCAGGGTTGACACAAAGGTATAAGCCCCTTCAATTACCCACATCTTCAGATATATCAGGGAAATGGACAAGGAGATGCATACCACACACAAATCTGTGAGCAGATGGACTTTCTGAGGTAAACAGCAAGTCCAAGGCAAATGTTCATCATTTTTGGTCATATTTGCCCCTGGGCTATGGCTGAACCAAGAATTTCTTCTTCTAGGGAATGTTCTGGACTAGGACAGTTTGCTGCTGAAAGGCTGTACTGTAACTCAGTTCCCCAGATGATCACTCTAAACAAACATTCATCATCCACTAAAGCTCCTCTGACCATCTTGAGCCCATTTCTATAGTGCCAACAGCTGACAAAGCCATAAATATTACCCTCCATGCAGAATCATCTTCACACTCACCACCATAAGGAATTGGAACATTGCCACTGTGCTCTGCAGGGACTGGACTTGAGCTGACAGCTCCAGATTTTCAGGTCTGGCACAAGGTAAAGCCAAAGAGAGCACCAAGGAACAAAGAAAATAGTTCACAGGAGGAAATACCACTTTGCTCACAGTTCACAGGGCTGCAGACTTCCCTGGAACTGAATCATGCCCTTGAGGAGCCAAGAACATACCCTTCCAAATTACTAGCGTAACTCACCATGGTCATAATCCTTAGAAAGTAGGGGTTTTTTACTCCAAATTAATTATTCCAGTTATCCTTCATCCCTAAGACTATGTATTTCCTGGATGTAGAGAGAAGTGTTGTCACTAAGCTTTTTCTCAGTTCATGACTTCTCATACTCAAGTTTGAAGTGAACAGAAGAGAATCTACAACCTCAGCCAGCAGTATACTGGTTGCTACCAATATCTGTACTTTCATTCTCCCTGTTGCATTCCTCCCCATTCCCACCTCCACCCTAGCACCTCGCTACCTGCCTTCCTAAGAACAGAAAAGAGAGCCATGGTTGTTACATCTCTCTTAGCAATGTGATACTTTCTTCTAAAAGACTCTCACATAAAAGAATGGTGAGGCCAGAGCTGACCCTCATGGGTGCAGGGCAGCTTAATGGAAAGAGAATGGGCCCAAATCCTAGCTCTGCCCCCTGTCATGGGGACTGGAACACATCACTTAAATTCTCTGAACAATTCCTCATCTGTAAAATAGGAGTGAGACTGTTTACCTTAGAGCATTTCGCAAGAATTTAAGAGGATGTGTGCTCAATAAAGAGTACTATTATTATTATTATTTCTGAGAACTCTGGAATTCTTCTCTAGCTCTGTCTCCAGCCACATCTACTCTACAGACTTCACAAATACCCACTGATAGGGCTATATTTGTGCCACTAAGCCCATAATGGTGAATGGAGAAGTAAGGGAAAAACTACAAAATTACTTGAAGCCTGGCCTCCACAGAACAAGTGGCTGGAAGAGGGAGGAAGGATCAACCTTTCCTCCCTTGAACAATCTTCAGATTATTATTAGCTGGCAAATCTTCATGCTGCTGGTTAAACTAAATGGATAATGACTTATGCTATGAAGTATAGTTGTAGGTGCTTGATAAGATTCCCTCCTTCAAACTTCTCAGGAAAGATGGGGATTAAGCTGGTACCTGCCTTGGGCAATGAAATTAAAGGTGTTCAACTTTTGGAGGGGTTCTGACTAGTGGAGAGGTAAGGGATATCTTTTTTCATAAGGTTTTAACACAATGTCTTTCTTTCTTTCCCTTTTTCATAGTAATTCCACATGCTAATATATGGCTAAATATATCCACCTTCAAAAAAGGAAAAAGAAAAGAAAACCAGTGTTTTGTAATTTGTTAATTTGTAATCCAAGCTGATGAAATACTAACGTGTAAATTTGGAGGGTGAGGAGGAGGAAGGTCAAGAAAAGAAAGACATTTTCATAATTACTGACTATTACAAATCATTTAAACAGAGACACAACAAAAAGGGAAGGTACAAGGCCCAGCGTGATGGGTTCCTGTTTAAAAGCCCAACACTGTCATTAATAAATGAAAGGTAATGCACCATTATCTCAGACACTGTAAATGATGGTTTGACAAAAAAAAATCAATGGCTATACAACTTTACTGTACACCAGAAATAATAATAAAAGATCTAGCTTGCCAAAAGCACATTTCATAATTAGAACACTGCCAGATGCAGTCCTTGTCGTTCTGAACTGATGCATCTTCATTTCTTCAGAGAGTTTATTTTGAGTTCTACCTTCACAAGCTCTCCAAGTTAAAGGCTAATAAGAGATTATTAAAGTGTTCCCCAGGGCTTGGGGAAATCCCTTGTTTCATTTTTGTTTTCATTTCTTTCCAACTACCCTGGACCCATTTATTCAACAAACATTACTGAACACTTATGTTGCAGGCATTAGGCTGGATTCTGCTAGGAGGATTTTGATGAGTGAGATGTGCCTTGAGAGATGAGAAGCAAATCTGTGAAGCTTTCCATACATAGTCTTTGGAGAAGTTCTACTGAGTTCTGACCCTAGTTTTCTTCTCTTCCATGTCTTCCTTCCTTCCTATGTGATTTCTTTTTACTTTGAAACACTTCTGAACTTTGTACATATTTCTATAACAACCTTCAGCCCACTATAATGCATTTATTTGATTATACCCCATGCCTCTTCTTTGGAAGCAGAGGCCATGCCATATTCATATTCCTATTCTAAATGTCACAATGGCCGGTACAAAAAAATTTTTTATTTGTTGAATATGAGCATAGTCCATCTACTTCTGTTGCTTCAAATACTAGTATATGATGATCATTCTAAATGTGTATATTCATCCCTGATCCCTCTCCCAAGCTTCAAAATCATTATTTTATTAAATACCTATTGCCATTAACTATCTGCACTGGAATGTCCCACAAGCATCTCTAACTGCGAGTTAGTCCAAAACCGAACACAGGTATTCCCCTCCTGAAAAACTGTCACCAATTGTTCATATATTGCTTAATGATGAGACCATCATATTCCCTCTTTCAATCACAAATCTCAATGTCTTTTCTGACTCTTCTCTCTTCCTTACCCATCACATTCTATTGACTTGACTACAGGAAACTCTCAAGTCATAAAGCTTTCTTTCTAATAGTCTAAGACTAGTTGTAGTGAGGCACCAACTGTGTATAAGAGGAGTTGAAGCCACAGTTATCATTGAGAGCACCTAGGAGAATATGTGATTATAAGGTGATATTTCTTAAGATGAAGAGAAAAAAGAACCAGCTAAAGAAATTTAAGAAAAATCAGTCAGAGGAGAAGAGCCAGAGTGTTGTCATAGAATAGCATTTCCTAAAAGAAATGTAGGAAAGCACTTCCTCAAAGAAACTCCTTGATCTTCCAAATCAGAACTAGACTCCCATTCTATGTGCTCCCACCTCATACCATACTAATCACTGTGAGACTGCTTATCACAGTATACTTTAAATGTGTACCTGTCTACATCCCTCATAGAATATTAGTTCCTCAAAGGCAGGAACTATGTCAGTGCCAGTATATGGCACAGAGCATGAAACATAGCTAGTACTCAATAAATATTTGTTGTTGAACAATTGAAGAGATGAATGGTTAAATAAATGAGTGAAACTGGGTCAAGAAATCACATAAGGATTGAAATATGCCCCTTATTTTAGTGTTCAGGAAGATACTGCATAATTTCTATTCTTGTGTTTTGCCACATATGCCCCTATAACTCAACAGTTTCACAAGGAAGATTCAAGAACCTGACATAAAATGAAAAGCCTCATGGCTGTCACTTGGCCTTCCTTGCCAGAGCCATCACTATAAAGATGGATAGAAGGCTCTGAATAGGTGAAAATAGGTTTTATCCAATGGTTTTCACCCAGATAACATATAATAGTCATTACCTCCTTTAAGAGATGGAAAGTTAAATACATCATGTCAAAATTGCTTCAGCAAATAGTAAATCTCTTTAAAGCCATAGAAACTTTAAGCAAATTGGGATCAACTCATCTCTTAGCAATCTTGACTTTTTGGCTATTATATCTTGTATATGCTATAGTCATATGCCCTCTATTTGGGAAATCATTGCAAAATAGGCCAAATAATTTTTATCATCATAAGACCCCAAGTTGCTGATATGAAAGAAGTATTTTAATAACAAATTCCTAGACAAATGAATGGAACAGTCCCTCCAACAGATTGCTAATGTTTTGTTTTTAGATTTACAAATGAAGAGAACTTGAAATAAAGATGATTAAAAATGGAAAACAAAAGTACAGTCTATAGACAACAAATGGCCTTCAGGACATGAAGTAGGGAATTAGAAGAGAACATATTTCAGCAATTTCTGAGAATTGCAGGGAATTGAAAAGTTAGCTACCCCAGGACACTGCAAATATAATGATGTCCAGTAACTGCTTTTGTTCTCTTGTCCTTTGTGACTTTACCAGTGAGTGTCATTTGCATACAAGGGACTGTCACAGCAAAAACCTTTGAAAGGAATTTGCTATGTTTTTTCAGCCTTGCCCCTTGGGAAGTTAAAAAAGACCAATTAAATCCTTCCCATCAAGGACATGGATCTCCAGGACACTTGTGAAATCTGATCGAAACCATATTTTTAAGTAGATAAACCAGCTTTCTGGGCCTTCTTTTTTCCCCAAGGCATTTTTGAAAACCATTTCCTAGAGTGATCTATCAGAAGATGAAGGAAACCCAAATACCCTGAATGAGTTGTGCTATGCCCCATGCTGCAGGGACACTGTTTACTCCAGGCAGCCCAGGGCACAACAGAGAAATGATTCACTTTTCAGGGACATCAAGTCTCATTTCATCCTTTTGATCACAAAGATTGAGGCTGGAGTTCAGAAAAACTATTGCTATATTGTTTAATTGGATATCTCAACATTTTTAAAAGGCTGCCAGAGGACAAATGTACATTGTTCAAAGAGAGCTGAGTTCTACAGGCTGTTAAAGAGAAGCAGTGTACTGCAAAATATCAGCCTGACCAATATTGCAGTAAAAGTATAAGATTTGTAGTCAAAATACATAAACACACTGTTTTGAATAGTGACCCATTGTAGCAGTACGACTCTGTACAAGTTACTGAACTTTCTAGGCCTCCTTCACTATAAAATGTAAGTTTCCTTGACTGTGTAATGAAAACAAAAAACCCCACTTCACAGCATGGTGAGGATTAAATATGATTATATATGCACTTAGCTCAAACACCTGGCAGACATTGAGTAAATGTTGTTCTCTCTTCCACTCTGAGCCTTTTTTTTAAAAAATTGGACTAGAAAAGAAAGTTTATCTATCAAACAAATTTTGAAAGAGCATTAAACTCTAACAAATTAAGATGGGTATACCATAATAGCAGATACAGTATTTTATCACATAAGACATCATTGATTATAAGACATCACTAAAAAAGAAAAAAATGCCTCTAATTATATGTTGCCATTCATTATATGAAGTGTTATAATTTCAGAAATGTTAAAATATGAAAATGTTAATGTTAAAATATGCACATATTTTTATAAAATCAATGAAATACAGTAAGTGCCTAGGATTCCAGATGAGCTTGGAGATAAAACAGAAGCAAGAACCAGGAAACAGAAAATTCCATATTCCCTCTGAGGTTTACTGTCTTTATCTTAAAGGGAAAAAAAATCATGAATGTATAGGCCAAACTGTCAAGCCATTGCTCAGTTGGGAGTTCCTTTAAATGCCAATTTACCCGGTTTACACAAGTAACTAGAATACAGAAATAGCTTTTGAGGAAAAAGGCAAATGGAAGAAGTAAAGGGCATTTTAGAAGGTTTTACCATCTGCTTTATAAAATCATAGTTAATTTCCATCTTAGTGTTTCCTTATGTTTAAGTATTTCAAGTACGTAGTTCTAAATATGTAAGGAGACTATCTGGTAGCTCTGTGCCTTATAGAGGGACACCTAGAGCTCTCCCGCCCACTGTTATGTAACCTACAGCGACATTTAGCGGTGGCTCTCTCAAATTACAACCAGGTGTCCCAAGTTGGGTAAGACCATTGCTGGGACAGAATGACTAAGCAAAATTCTCCTTTATCCAGTGTGTGGGATGGCTCCATAATCTTGCCTGACAGGTTATTAAGATGTCTTCTGGAGGTCTTCTGCTAGAAGTGGTGGGAGTTAATATCATTACCATTTTACACTGTATATAGTTTGGTATTTTCTGCATATCCTTTATTTCATTAATAGAATTACAGAGCTAGAAGATACCCTACGGGTTATCTAATCCAATTCTCTCACTTGCAGATTATAGAGCTATGATCAAACATGCTAGCCCAAGGTCATTCAACTGGGTTGAGGCAGAATCAGGCCTTGAACAGAGGCCTCCCAATTCCAAATGCATTGTTCTTTCAATTAAATTACTTTGCTGTTCATAAAGTGCAGATTAAAGTATTGGCTATGCATATCTTTCAACAGTTATTCACTCAGCACTTAATACATGGTGAAGTATATTAAAAGGATATTTACAGTTGTCAGAAAGTAGGAGATGAATTAGGGACTGATGCATAAAAAACAAAGTCAATGAAAACTAGTAATGAACAATTATATAGTTGTGACTACCCAATGAGGTGGTACAGTGATTTTCCCCCATTTTACAGTTGAAAAGATTGAAATATAAAGAGCTTTTGGTAATTACCAATTTCAAAAATAAATAAATAAATAAATAAATAAATAAATAAATAAATAAATAAATAAATAAATAAGAGTTACACGGAAAAGTAAATGCAAACATACACACTACATGGTTTAACTATAAGTTATAGTAACATTGGCTTAATAATATAAACCACAATTTTAGAACATAGCCACACTTGGAAGACAAGGGGGAAAGTGTATGTTGAAGAATGAGGCCAGGAAGTCAGACACAGTAAGGATATAGAAAACTAAATCATCAATTTCTATAACAGACATCAATGGAAATTATCCAAACTGAAAAATCAAAACAAAAATAACAATATAAACATAGAGATGCATGTAGAGATAAATCCAGATGAGAAAAAGAGAGTTGAAGTTGTTGCCTATGGAGAGTAGGCTTAAAGGTAGAGAGGGGTGCTATTTTTAACTATAAAGTTTATAGAACTATGTGATAATTTAAAATATATGTGCATTTAGACTATAACAAGATACAAAATCAAAATTTAAAACTAAGACATAATAAAGGCAAATCACTAAAAATATTGCTTTCAAATTATATATAAAAGACACTTCAAAGTATCTAAATCTTTTACACAATAATTTTATGTCTCTTGTAAAAGATATAAGACATCAACCAGAGAGTCTGCACTCAAATAAAGGCCTTATTCCTGTAATTAAAAGATTGGCAAATTAATACACATTGATATATTTTAAGTTGAAATAATTTATGGCTATATGTATTGTTTTTTATGATTCTCCTCTTTAACTGAATTTTTTAATTAACCAACCAGTATCCCAATCCTGTTGGTATAGAAAATAGTGCCATGGTATGTCATCCAGATTCCCTCTTCAGAACTGAGCCACTCACTCCCCAGCTACTAGGAATGTTGGCAGCAATCATTCTCAGCCAAGTCACTCTCTAGTCTCTAGTTGCCTTTACCCAAAAAAATGTCATCTTAGCCAAGGTCACCAACCCCTTTCCAATAAGGTTCAATATGGTGATATAAAGACTTGGTACTTTTGTCTCAAAATGGAACAACTTTGAGCTCACTCTAGAGCCCTCCATGGGACCAGCTAAGGTCTATGTTAGAACTGCCCAGTCCTGCTTACTTCCTGCCTTCCTTCCACAGGTGTTGGTCCTATCCCACACTTCCCAGTAAATTCCTTGTAAACAAATCTCTCCATATTGGAGTGTGTTTCCAGGGAATCTGACATTAGACAGCCAATACTGTTTTACTTTATTATGATGGTAGGTATACTACCATCATAATTTTGGTTTAAAAAAGTTCAAGGAAAAAAGCTTTCTAAACATCCAAAAATCAAAGAATCCAACTTAAAAGTAGGCAGAAAACATGAACAGACATTTTTCAAAAAAGACATGCAGATTGCTATCAGACACATGAAAAGATGCTCAATAGCACTAATCATAAGGGAAATGCAAATTGAAACTACAATGATATCACTTCATACCTGTCAGAATGTCTGAAATCAAAAATATAAGAAACAAGTGTTGGTGAGGATGAGGAGAAAAATGAACCCTCATGTACTGATGGTGGGATTGTAAACTGGTGCAGCCACTGCGGGAAACAGTATGGAGGTTCCTCATAAAATTAAAAACTGAATCATCATATGATCCACTAATTCCACTATAGGGTATTTACCCATACAATACAAAAGCACTAATTCAAAAAGATATATGCATCCCTGCTTATTGTAGCATTATTTACAATAGCCAAATTATGGAAGCAGTTCAAATGTACATCAACAGATGAAGGGATAAAGAATGAGTGGTGTATTCCACAGAATGGAATATTATTCAGCCATAAGAAGAATGAAATCTTGCTATTTCAATAACATGGATGGAGCTAGAGAGTATAATGCTAAGCAAAATAAGTCAGTCAGAAAGACAAATTCCATATTATTTTTTTCATGTGGAATTTAAGAAACAAAACAAATAAGCAAAGGGGGAAAAAAGAGAGAGAAAGACAAATCAAGAAACAGACTCAACTACAGAGAACAAATTGGTTGTTATCAGAGGGAAGATGGGTGGGGGGAGGGGTGAGATGGCAATGGGGATTAAAGAGTACACTTACTATGATGAGCATTGAGTAATGTATAGAATTGTTGAATCACTATATTATACCCCTGAAACTAATGTAATACTGTATGTTAATTATACCAGAATTAATAAAAACTTAATAAAAAAAAAAAAGAAAAAGTCCCTTGACCTTCTTACCTTCTTTTATTTAACCCCCTTTTCAGAGAGTTTTAAATGGCGCATGCCATGTACAGTGATCTTATTTCATTGTAATGGTGAAATTTATCTTCAAGATAATTTAATATTAGTTTGAATATCTACTACATGCACAGTACAGTGAAAAGTGAGGACGGAGAAGGCAGAGAATACAAAATGAAAAAAATGAATAAGATACTTTTTTTGCTTCCTTGATGAGTTTATAGTTTGGTATAGATACCAAAATGTACAATAATTGCTATACAAATTAGAATGTAACATAGAAGCAAAAAGCACAAGGAAACTCAGAAAGAATTTGATTTTGTTGGTTTTGTGTTTGGTTGGTGGCAAAGGAGTAGAAGAGAGAAGATAAAAGTGAAGAATTTTTAAAAGCTATCCTTTCAACACTGAGTTGGAGTAAGATAGATGAAAAAGTTAGAAAAGTAATTTTGGACAGATGTAACAGACAAGAGCAAAGGCTCAGAGGTGTAAAGAATGGTGGCAGTGTTGGGGAACAGCTACTAATCCAGTTTGATTGGACCACTGGATATTACACACAAAGGAATTAATGGGGTCAAAGCTAGAGGGTGGAACCTACCTGGAAACATATCTTCTTATTCTGTCACATCCTTCAAATCAAACACCCTAAGAGAAGAACAGTGGCTTTGACCAAGCCAGAGATTATCACATATCTTTGCAGATATCATAAGGAATGCTGGTGACTGCCCTCGGGGCACTAGACTAGTTAGCCAGCCATGAGGTCCCAACCTACTACAAATGTATTTGATTTTCCACTGATCCTCTAAAGACATCCCTGAGGAATTCTCAGTCAAACCTCTGCCAAAGAGTTACTTTTAATATATTATTGCATTATAGTTTACCAAAAAAACAAGAAGAAAAACAAAACATATAGCCACTTCAGGGAGAAAAAAGTTTTAAGCTTCTTCAAATAAATTTCTACAAAGTTATCTTTTAGTATTTCTAGATCTTGCTTTTTTGTTATCATGAGATTATTTTCTTAATAGAGAGTACTTTGGTGCTTGGTTCTCTGTATTTCTAAGTAATTTATTGAATTAAATTTGAGTCTAATTTAAAGAGCCTCATAATTTAACTGCATGAAAAAAGCTTAATTCTCTGGGTAAGCATATTCTTCTTATTCAACACCCTCTTTATTTTATACTTCTACTTACTTTGGTCTAAATCCATAGACTATCATAAAATCACATTCAAATTTTTGTTTATGAGGTAATGAGGAAGGGAGTTGTACCCTCTATGATTTCAGATCATTAGTGGTCTAATCCCAGCAATTTTTAAAACAATTTTGGATCATATTTTTAACAATCACAGCCATATTTATTTATTTATTTTAATTTTTATTTATTTATGATAGTCACACACAGAGAGAGAGAGAGAGAGAGAGAGGCAGAGACATAGGCAGAGGGAGAAGCAGGCTCCATGCACTGGGAGCCCGACGTGGGATTCGATCCCGGGTCTCCAGGATCGCGCCCTGGGCCAAAGGCAGGCGCTAAACCACTGCGCCACCCAGGGATCCCCATATTTATTATATGAAGATAGTGAACTTCAAACTTTGATAAAACTCACATTTTCATAAATATATAAAAAAAAATGTTTTCTATCCCAAAGTAGACTTTTGAACATAAACTGCCCAGGGACCATTTCAGGCTACTGTACAGCAAAGCCACTAGCTGACCACCAGTTCAATTTCAGCAGCGACACCATCTTTGCTCTGTCATAGTATTTTTTATGTGCAATTATTTGAGTATTTCATTTCTATTTTTTGCCCCATTTTTAACCAAAAGGCAACAAAAACCAATTCATTCATATGCTAAAATTAGCAACAAGAAATAAAAATCTCATCAAAATCATGAGACAAAAGACATAGATAAAATACCCACTGTAATTACTATTTAATGTTATACTAAAAGCCAATGTAACATGAAAAGAAATGAGAACAATAAATATTAGAAACAAAGACAAAAATGTTACTGTTTGCAGATCACATGTCTGCTGAGAAAAATCAACAGTTCTAAGAACTCATTAAAAAATTTAATAGAATTTGGGTGCCCAAGTGGCTCAGTGGATTAAGTATCTGCCGTCAGGTCAGGTCATGATCCCGGAATCCTGGGATCGAGTCCTGCATTGGGCTCCCAGCTCAGCAGGGAGTCTGCTTCTCCCTCTGTTCCTCACCCTATTCATGCTCTTTCTCACTCTCTCTCTCTCTCTCTAAAATAAATAAATATATATTTTTTAATTTAGCAGAGTAGAAAAGTCAATAGATTTCTTATATCCCAGACATTACATGAATAGATACATTTCTAAGAATAAACATAACAAGAAATGTGTCTGACCTCTGTGAATTAAACTACTGAACTTCAGTGAAATTCATAAAAGGAGAATCAATGGAGATAAATATGTTTTGGGATTCAAAACCAAAAAGTAAATTTTAGCTTTATCAAAAGTGACAAATCCCGGCTTTAGCCAGGAAATGATAAGACTTAGGCTTGTCAGTTATACGTTCAATGAGAAAGAAAATAATTAAAGAATGGAACATGAAATAAGATAAATAGATTAATGAAGATAGTATCTAAAAGAGTAGAAGCAATTAGGACTTTTGGATATATTTCAGCTCTCTAGCACTAGCTCCCCACACCCCCCCCCCATGACATCTTGAAATTTTTGAAGTTCACTGATCATCTTTCATGCACATTTTCAAGAATGCAGTCTGAAAATAGGCAATCATACTAATTCAGAGCCAATCGTCTTTCAACACAGCAGTACAAGCAGATATTCAAATGACAACATAATTTAAAAGAATACACCTATGTCATAGAGCTCATAGCTAGTTACTAAAAAATAAAAGCTATTCTCATTTGAAATTTAGAGCAAAATAAAAAAAAAAAAAGAAATTTAGAGCAAAATTCATTGATCTCTGCTAGAGAAAACAGAATTTATAACTGAAGAAAAAATTAAATGAGACACATGGGAGTCATGTCTTCATATAACGCAATATCATGAAAACCTGAAATAAACAAGACAAAAATGAAGACCTAGAAAAAAAAGCAAAATATGAGTGAATGGTTAAATAAATATGCACTCAAGAGACACATTAAGCTATTAAAATATGGAAAACATTGCAAAAAGATTGGACCAGGTTGATCTGGGTGATGGAACTGTCCAGCTTCCAACATCCCATGCCAACACTGCAAACTTTGCTCTCTTGTTGGAAATCTCCCCATTTCACCAAGGAGGAATCAAGATTTTTTAATTAGTTAAGTAAAGAGAGCAACAGGTTGCTGTTCAACTTCTCCATCTTTACAAAGAAGTTCACTACAGGGGAAAGAAACTTGCTATCAGATGGTAGATTTGGTCATTAATTTCACATTTTCACCTTCAGTTATTCCTACAAGATTCTTTACTTCTAGGACTTAGTAAGAGATTTCCAAATCCCACCATCAGAAGTGTATGCAACTTCCTAAATTGCCCAAAGATCCAGTTTAACTTCTTAAGCTTAACTGAAAACAAAAGGAATACTATACCAATTCTTTCTTTAGAATTAACTGATAATTTCACCTAGAAAGTATAATAGAAAGTATAATTAGAAAGTATAATAGAAAGTATAATTAGAAAGTATAATAGAAGAACAGATTAGCTGAATTCAAGTATAATTATTAATAGAGAAATTTATAAAGAAATTATTATTCAATTATAACTATAAACAAATTATTATAAAAAGAAATAAAAACAAGATAAGTAAAAACAAGACTTCACATGTTCTCCAAAAGATGCACCTTAGTCTTGGCTTATTATCAATTCCCACTGTCAGACTCTAGGCCAGTTTGTTCACAGGGGCTGGCCAGGAAGGCCTTCTTTGGTGCCAAGCTTCTCTGGCCAAATACCAGCATGGGGACATCCCTATGTTGGTAATCTCTAGCTAATTTACCAGCAATCCAGAAACTCCACATTCAGTAAGAATGGCTCAAATCTGCTCCCAAGAGAAAGCCACAAGTTTACCATCTTACCAATGTACTAGGAGATCTTCAATATAAAGTTCTTCAAATATGATAGTGACCATGACCAACATCCTCAGAGGGCCCATAAGTCCCTAGTCCAAGAAAAGATTTGGGTTTTTTCCACAGCTCAGCATATGTCTGTCTGACTGCACAGTGGGACAGAAATCTTGCCAAATAACCTGGCACTCTTCACCCTGGCTTTCAGAAGACAAAAAACCATAAAGCCAGTTTAAGCAATCTGCCAAGACAATAGATTGTTATGCCTCCCAAACAACTTCTTAAAACAGAATGAAAATGGACCTGGATAACTTGCCAATCTCTAGTAATTAAATACAATATATTAATAAATTCTTTTAAAATATATAGAAGGAAAGGAGTAAACGACTCTAAAATCTCATAGGTTGGTGGTATAGAAACTACTCATATGTATATAACACTTGTGCATCAGAAAGATTAACTATATCAGAGTGATTGAGATTTTTTATTCTGTATAAACCCATAGATAATCAAAATTTGGATTTCGTTCAATCTCTCTTTCATACTCGCCATATATCTTCACACAGTGTCTAGAACAATGACTATACAAAAAAGTACTCAATGAATATTAATATATGTTGAATGATCAAATAAACAAATGCTGATCTCTAAAAGGAGCCCAAGGCTCTCCTCCATTTTCCTACTTCCACTCCCAAGAAGAGCATGTGATGGGTATGGTGGAGACAAGGATAGTATTGGGTTATAAAAGGTGAAGTTTTGGGTATGACAAAGCTTAAAGGCCTTCTGGTTGATGTGGCAATTTAGAATCCTAACTTGTTTTAGGATTATCCCTCCTGCCTTCTTCCTATTGGATGCTCCACAGCAAGGGTACCATTCTTCACCCCCTTCTTTTACTCATCTTCCTTCATCATCTTCATATCCCTACCTTAGAAAGGCAAGCTGGAAGTAGGATTAAACCCAAGATAAATGAGTTCTATAAAAGTTGCCTTAGTCTTTCTGTCCCAAACCAGCTAGAGGCATGTCCACCTCTTTCCTTGCTTCCCCTGACCACCAAGATGGATGCAATATTACAGAGTAAAACTCAAGAAAGAGGCTGGGGGAGTAGTAGACCACATTTTCAGTCACCTACTTTGGGAAAAGGTGTCATACATACTCCCATCCAGAAGACCTGGAAACAGTAGAATGGTTTATGACCTAAAACCTCAGAGAGTAACAGGGAGAATGCATTTGTCTGGCCCTGTATGTATATATGTATCTTTTTGTGTATTTATATATGTATCTTTACAGCTCCTTAATTTTTGGAAAATGGCTAGTTAAGGATTTAAGGTGGTTGATCATGGTCAAAATCATCTTGATATAATCAACATAGAAATTTATAGAACTGCTTTCAAAAATAGGATTGGGGCACCTGGGTGGCTCAGTCAGTTAAGAGGCTGCCTTTGGCTCACGTCATAATCTCAGGGTCCCTGTTCATCAGGGAATCTGCTTCTCTCCCTCTTCATCTGCCCCTCCCCCTGCTTGTGCTCTTGCGCTCTCTCTCTCTCTCAAATATATAAATAAAATCTTTTTTAAAAATAGGATTAAACCATTACTACTCCAAAGGACTTCAGAGTGGTGAATACAGTATAAAATCTATAGGGCATCAATGTAAAACTGTGAGGAGTGAAGTAGGGGCGAGGTGAAAGCCAGACCCTTTGGGAGGCCTGAGAACAAAACAATAGCACATACAGTCTATGAACAAGTCCAGTAGCATACAGTCTCTTCATATCCTCAATGGGATGACAATCAGGTACCCAAGTTATCTATATGACCCAACTGAACTTTACCATGAGTAGAAGCAGAACTTAGAAGTCCTCAGAAGACCTCAGGCTTATCTATAGTTAAGTCATGTTCACATCTGCCTTAGTCAATTACTTTCCCTACACTGGGGCACTTAACATTACTTTTGACAGCTAATCTCAAATATTGTCATTATATCACTGCTGGCAACTTATTTTGCATGTAGAGAAGTTTTATAAGTGTCAAATTATTGAAACTTGCTCCCTCCTTTAGAGAAGTTTAAAAAAAAAAAACAAAAAAACAAAAAAACAAAACAAAACAAACAAACAAACAAACAAAAAAGCTTATATGAGCCTAGGAGTAGCTACTTTGTACCAGGGACTAAGTTGTATGAGAAATTAGGCAAGGCAGCTAGAAAAAAGATATTCAGACCTCTAATCCAGTTCCCTTATAATGCCCTTTATTATTTTATTTCAAAAGATTCTGCAAACAGCAAAGTCATTTCCAAGTGTGATTATAAATGTGAAAATTTATACTCTTTTGCATCCTCTTAATTTCAATTTTCTCATCCTAAAGTTTGTCATAAACCAGGACTGCTCTACTTCTAAAATCCTAAAGTTAAAAAAAAAAAATCCTAAACTGTTATACCATGCTCTATGACAACAATCATCTGCCCATCCATTTATATTATTCCATTTCTCCAAACAACTTCGGTTCTTTCAGTTGTCCAAAACTCCCAAATCTATATTTCAATTCATAGACTTACTACTATTCCAAACTCATACAAAATCCTCTTTGATCTCTTCAGCTGAATGATTTACAGACATACAAACTCAGCATGCCTAAATTAAACATCCCTTTTCCCCATGAGCCTGCCTTCTCCTTGAACCCTGTGCTTCACATAAACCAGACTTATTTATTTTCAGCTTTCCACTGCATAAAGGAAGCTATGGGCATCTTTAAGGAATTTTTGAGATACTTAAAATTTTAAATTGTTTTGGCACTTTTCAATACAAGTGTTTTGGGGATTTTGTTTAGTTGGGTTGGTTTTTTGTTTTTGTTTTTGCTGACTTTTAATTGTGTCAAAATGATTAACTTAAAAGTAGCTCAGCTTTACAGAGTTACATTTAACTATATAGAGCCCTTCTCAACATTAAAAAATACAGACTTTTCAGATCCCTCTTCCTATATCACTTTCTGGTATCAAATTGAAAAGGAATGAGCAGGACCTCAAATGATAATAGCTAAATTTTTTAACATTTTGATCTAAAGAATTGTTTAGATTTAGAAAACATTTGTTTTCTAAAGAATTAATTTATTTGGTTTTTACAACCAACTCTAATTAATAAATACCGTTTGTTATCTAAATAGGTACCTATTTAGATAGGTATAGTTTATTATCACTCGTGAGACAAAGGAGGATTAAATAATTGCCTAAGCTTATATAACCAATAAGTGGCAGAGCTGAGTTTCACATCCAGGCAGCTGAGATCTAGTAACCATGTTGTTAACTCCCATTTTCTGCTGACTCATGCTGTTAAGATACAGTACATGTCTTCCCTAAATGGAAGCCATTATTCTTCCACATGAATGAAGCCAATCACACTATGTCTTCATGTAGCATACTTCAGTTAGCAGACATATACCCGAATTTATATGATAATGAAAAAACCAGCCACTCCAAAGTCAACTGATCACTGAAATTTCCACAGATAAAAAGAATACTATCAAAGTAAGGATTTCCTACAACTACAGGTATTTTATCCAAGAAACTAAAGAGCAAGTAAATGTAATCAAGAAACAGTTTAAGTAATTTAGAGGAAAAAGTAAAGACTTAAAGACACTGGTGAGAAAGTTGCAAAGATTGAAGATTCTGTTCATTCTAACATTAAATTATGCAAATAATATGCAAATCATGCAAATCTACATGAAGACAGAGAAGTTGTCGTTTTTTTCTTTCATTAAGCCTTATATAAACACTTTCTGAAGTGAACAGTGAGGGTACTGAATGTGAATTTCACAATAGTATGATTTCCTAGGTACTTTTCCATCTAGCTCACAGAAAACTGAATTTTTCACATATTTTAAAAATGTAAATGTGATAGAAAATGTTGTAATTCTTTTATCTTTATGGTCATTGTGAAATGGTATTTAAGTACTCCTAGGACTCTAATCATCTTTTTTGCATTGATACTGAAAGGCAGAAGTATCACATCAAAAGTCAAGTATGTTACATCAGAATTGGTATCATAAAGGTGAAAAGACTCAATCAGACCATGATTATATTCTAACCCATATGTTGATAGCTGAATTATCACAAACTCTAAAGCACAGGATAAAATATTTCTGATTTGGTTCTCTGAGGTCATTTGTACTAATTCCTTCACTTAGGAACAACTATTTTGACACCATATTATTTTGATTTTGAATGAAAAACATTATGAGGAAAAGCCAATACTCTTCAACCCATTCCAGTGACACAAAACAGTTATTTTTCCTACCTTTTCTGTTGAATCTATAACCCTTGAAATAAATGAAATAGAATGCCTCAAACTAAGAATAGAAAAGTAGATGCATAGAAAATATGAGAGAGGGAAAAGCCAACTGAAAGGGCCCCCCAAAATTTCTGCCAGTTAATTCTTTAGAAATAAAATCCACTCCAGGATTGCAGAGATACAAAGATAAATAAAACATGATTTCTGCCTTCAATCTTCTTGGATTTTTAAACTTTTATCAGGAACCCAGGATATGAAGTTTCATATTAATCAAAGAATAAACCATTCTAAAAGAGGCCCAGCAATTGTCCATTAATCAGAATAAACTATCCCTAGAAAACATAACATGCCCTATCCTTTGTTGGTAGAACAAGACACTTAAGCTCTCTTATCTGGCATAGTAAGGAAGGAAACTAAATCCACTTGGTGACATCCATAAAATATTAGCAGTGGAGGAGACTTCAGACAGTCTATTCAACTGTCTCACTGATCAGATAAGGAAGCAGAAGGAAACCAAGACCAAGAAAAGTTAAATGACTTTCCCAAAGTCATACAGTTACTTAGTGACAGTGGAATGGGAATAATATCTATTTTTTGCTTATGCCAAGATTTCAGTTATGTATGCTTTCCTAGACTCATATTATCATAAATAGTAGACTGCTGACTGCATGCTCCATTAAAATTAGTAAGTAACATCTACCCATAGATGCCTTCCAGAGAGATTTTATCAAATACAATGCTAATCACACCATTGCCCTGCTTTAAAAACTCTCTCATCCCCAAAGGATAAAATTCAACACAGGACAACTACAGGTGCTTTCATGCATAATCCCCCAGCCTAGATTTCCAGATCTCCTACCTCAGACTTTATATTTCATAAACATCAAATTGCTTGTATTCTCAAAATAAGAAAGATTGTTTTACTCTGCCTTCCTTTGCACAAGCTCCTACCTCCACCTAACATGGTCTTCTCCCACTTCTCCCATGCTTTCAGAAAGAACTTTTATTCATCCCTTAAAAAACATCTCTTTCCTAAAGACTATATATTCTACCTTTAAAGATGGAATTAATCATAGCCTTCCTTGTATTTCCAACATTCCTCTGTTGTTGAATTAATCACATTGCTTAGCAATTACCCCCTCTTCATCTTTCTCTACTGGACTATGACCCCTTGAAGGGAACAGTCTGTAGCCTTGAGTCTTTACATCCCCAGCTGCAAGTACATAAGTACACAATTAATATTTCTTAAATAAATTATTCAGATGAAGCTAAAACAGGTGTCATTATTTCTGTCTCATTTTGTTTATAACAGATGTAATTCAAAATACAAATGACAACAATCAAGCTAAAGATTAATATTTGTAATTATTATCCATTTTAAATTAGAGGAAAAAAAATATTTATTTTTTTAAAGATTTTATTTGTTTATTCATAGAGAGAGAGGGAGGCAGAGGGAGAAGCAGGCTCCACACAGGGAGCCCGACGTGGGACTCGATCCTGAGTCTCCAGGATCACACCCTGGGCTGCAGGCAGTGCCAAACTGCTGCGCCACCGGGGCTGCCAGAAAAAAATATTTAAAACCTAACTGTGGAAAAGGGGTTGCAGGAAAGACAACAGTCTATATACAATGTGCACTGATTTAAGCCGTTTTTTTTTTTGTTTTTTTTTTTTTAAAGAAAAGCTTTCTTGGAACAGGTGACCTTTATTACCACTTTGCTTTAATTGCAAATACTTTTAGTACCTGATGCCTATTAATTTGTCATCCCTTCCAGGAGTAAAGCCAAGAAATCACAACAAAAGAAAAATAGACCTTTAAATGCAGGCAATAAAGAACTGGCTCTGAGTAACAATTACCTTGGGCAATCTAGAAACACTAAGTAGCCAGTACAGTTCACTAAATAAATTTCATTCTTAATTATGGAAAATAAAAAGGGTAAAATTAAAAACATCACCATTCATTGTACATTATAGGAATCCAAAGGAAGTATAGATAACTTGATTTTATTTTATAAACCAGAACACTTTCACAGAGGCAACTATGCCCAATAGAAAGGGCCCTGCCTGCATATTCACAGAAATCTGCAAGCAATCAAAGGGGAGAGGATCCAGATATAATCTGCCAACAATTCTCCAGCTGTTCTGGAGGTCACTCCAACAATATCAAGTCGATGGAGCTAAAGAAATATTTAACTAGTGTTCAATTCTTCCCTAAATGGACAGGATGCTAAACTTGCCATCAATAAAATTTGCTAAGTATCCATAATGCTTGGATGTTGGAGTATACCAAAAGATAAATATTCTAGGCATGCAGCTATTCCCTTGGAAATGAAAGTTCTTATGAGTTCTTGACTTTGGTGACTTTGGTGAATGCACCCACTGACCAGCCATAGGATCGATCAATTACCCACTCTAGGAACTAGAGACAATGGAACTGAAGAGAGGCAGTGTTCAAACTCACCTCATTAAATAGCTCAGGCAAGAAGGGGGTGGTTCGCTAAAGAAAAACTGGAGAGCTATTACCAGAAGAAAAGATAATGGAGGAAAGGATGCTGGGCAGGTGAAAACATACAGTATACATTTCACAATCTGAGAAAGTTAAGAACTGCTAAACATGGGCCAAGGAACAAAGATAGATCAACTCAGGTACTTCAACTCTGCTGAAACAACATGTAGATTTATTCCATGAGTGTCAGGAGAACAGAAGTAGGACCAAAAGGTAACACTTTAAAAAGGCAGCTTTATCACAAGAGATGTTTAAAAATAAGGAAGCTGCCCTAAGGAGAAGTGGGTTTCCCATGCTGAAAAGGCCAAACATAGATTCTTCCTCCAGTGCTCTTGCTTTCGATGCATCTCTCTCCTTTTAGGGGGAAATTGTCTGCTCTACCTTCTCTTCCCTTTTATGTTCTTCCCCAAATGCAAAGAGAGATTCAACACTCATGTTTATCCAAGGTTCTCTCTATACTCTCTCCCTTTCAGAGCTGCCTGTACACATCCACAGGTTGTATGCATTCTTCTCCCCACTCCTGCCTCCTCGTTTTGGGAAACCTCCCAGGACAGATGCAGACTCTATGGGGTGGGAAGAACTCCACTTATCCAGCTACATAGTCTGTATCTGGGCACTGGGCTCAATCCAGGAGATAAGAAACAGGCAGCCCACTTTGATCACTTGACTCTGAACCAACTTTGCAAGCATTAGAATTAATGTTTGATTCTTATCTAACTTCTATATATCTTCCTCAAGTGGTTCAGAATTTAAAAGGAAGGTGAGTGTGATTAATTGGCTCCCTTAAATTCTAGCATTTCCTAGTAGAAATTCCAACATGGACTAGGAATCATGTTTGGAATGAGGATGTTGTTTGGAATCAGTAGAATTCCTTCTGATCTTACATAAGTCAAAAAAGGTCACTGAAAATAGCCAATATTATTGGCACATATTTATTCTCCAGAAATAGACTTCTAACTGATGGCAGACCACTAGAAAATATAGCATCCTTCTTTTATTAAGAACTGACACTATTTGCTTCAGGTTGCATGACTTCATGAAATTCACTCTCTCTTAAGGCAGAAAACCTGATTCCTACCTTACCTAACAACCATATGGCATTTATTAAGTAACCCCATGCCCCAGTTACTCTTTGTTTGAAATAACGTAATAAGGACAACGTTTTACTGCAGTGTTGGAGAATTGCTGATTGGGTGCTTAGTATTTATAAAATATTCATAATACATTAAATGCTTAAAAGGAATTTTTAACTTCTAAAAGTGGATAGGTTATTATTAAAAAATGATTCGCTATGTTCTCAGATGAAAATTGTGGAAAATATGATGCATGCAATGAATCTAGAATATCCAAAGCAATCTTAAAAAGAATAAATTGGAGGACTTACACTATCTGACTTCAAGACTACTATTAAGCTAAGGCAATCAAGACAATACCTTACTGGTATGATAATCAACAAACTAATCATTGTAACAGAAGAGAGACAAGGAACAGAAACACTCCTTTAATTTTTTATGAAAACAATTTAATTGGGAAAGAAAAGTCATGGCAAATGTTGCTATAATAACTGGATATCCATATGTAAAAAAAGTGAACTTCAACCTCTACTTCACACCAAATACAAAAATTAATTTGAAATGAATTGCATGCTTATCATAAAAGTTAAATAATAAAGGTTTCACAACAAAAGGTAGGAAATATCTTCAACACGTGGAGGTAGATAAGTGTTTCTTAAACAAATCTTTCCGATAAAAAATGGGTAAGATTTCAACAGATCCATCTTTAAAGCAGTTTTATGAAAGGCCGGTAAACACACCTGCATTCTCATTAGAGAAATGCAAATTGAAAACCTCAATGAGACACCATTTTATATCCATCAAGATGACTGAAACTTTAAAAAGCCTGAAAATACCAAATGTTGACAAGGGTGTAGAACAACTGAACCTCTTCTACAGTGTTGGTGGGAATATTAAACAGTACATCCAGTGGTGCGCAGGAGCTAGCTTGCACTAGCCCATGAGAACCAATCTTGTACATCTCTGGAAATCTTAGACTTCAGTGACTTCACACTGGAGGCTTAAAATTGGCCGTGGTGGGAGTATTTACACCAGAGTTGGCAGTTTTATGTTCGTTGTTATGGGTAGTCCTCTCCTCCTCCTCCTGCCCTACCGTCTCCTCCTTCCCCCCTCCTTTTTCTTCTTTTTCCTCTTCTCCCTCTTGTCTTTCTCCTCCTCCTCTCCCTTTTCCTCCTCCTCTTTCATTTTTCTTCTTTTTTTGGAGAGCCAGTTGATAAAGCACACTACTGGGTATAGCTATCTGGGGATAATTTATGGCAGTTTCTTATAAAACTAAATATATAATTCCTCTTTGACCTAGCAATTCCACACACACACACAAAAAAAAATTCTACAGGAATGTTCATAGCAGCTTTTATTCATTATAGCCAAAACCTATAAACAGCCCAGATGTCCCTTAATAGGAAGAGTGGATAAACAAACTAGGGCATATCATACATGAAATAGTTCTCAACAAGACAAACAAATGAAGACTAACATGAATCTCAAAAACATTATGGTGAGTACAAGAAGCATTATACAAGAGTATACACTGTGTGGTTACATTTATATAAAGTTACCTAACAGGTAAAACTAATCTAAGGTTTAGAAGAAAGAAAAACTAAAACAAAAAACAGAAGTTGCCTCTGGGAGTAGAGTTTAGGAGCAGGGATTGATGAGGAAGGAACATGAGGGTACTTTTTGGGTAATGATAATGTTCTGTAATTTAACAGGGATTTGAGTTAAACAAATACAAGCATTTGCCAGCACTCGGTAAATATACACTTAAGATTTTAGCATTTCACTCTATGTATATTACCTCAAAAGAAAAAAATGTAAACAAATAATGGATTCTAGTTTATGATTTACTTGCTGAAATGTTTAGGAGTATACTCATGTCTGCAACTTTCTTAGAAATCATCACAAAAATAAAACAGATCAGTGGATAGATGATGAAGCAAATATAATGATATGTTAATGGGAGAATCTAAGATGTGGGTATGGGTGTTTACTATAAAATTCTTTAACTGTTCTGTACATTTGAAAATTTCCATAATAAAATGTTGGAGAAAATCAGTAAAAGATAAAATTGGCAGTTCTTACTTAGAGTGCTTACCATTGCCAGGTGCTATGCTAAAAGTTTTATCAGCATTATCTAATGTAATCCTCACAACCATCCTACGAGTTAGATGCTGTTATCACTTCCATTTTACAAGTAATGAAACCAAAGCCTAAAGCAATAAAGTTACTTGCCCAAGGTCACACAGCACGTAAATGAATAATGACCTCAGCTCTGTCTATCTCTTAACTATACAGCATACATATTTCCTCTTCATGTGGAAGAAACAGAAGGACAAAAAAAGAAAAAACAGAACAAAAATCCAAAAAGGAAAGCAATCTCAATTGGTAATAAGAGATAGCAATATCTGGTTAGAGTCCCTACTTGGCCACTTTTTAAGACTAAACTACAAGCAGGACTGGCTGTATAATCTGTGGAGCTTAGTGCAAAATAAACATGAAGTACTCCTTGTTCAAAAATTATTAAGAACTTCAAGAAGGTAACAGCAGAACACTGAAGCTCTTCTGAGCCCCCATCCTCTGTGAGCACCAGCCACATGAGCCACACTCCCGTGCTGTGTGCAATGAGTCCAAGAACAAAAAGTGCATGATACGATTAGGATGACTACACATTCCTCAACGCATCAAGCAACCCTTTCTGTGATTACATGTTTTCCTATCTCCCCCTCCTGGAGGGTTTTTATACCCAAAAGGTAGAAAAGGCTAGCTCAAAGCTTTGTGGTCGTGGTACCCGCATACTGACACTATGGTAAGGCACCACAAGACTGTTGTGTTCTTGCCAAAGCTGAGACACGTTTGTCATAAAAGGTACTGATCTTCCTCTCAAATTGGCCATCACAGTTGCAGCTGGGAAATCCTGATGGATTACCCCACAGAAGTAAACAGGTGTCAAAGAGGCAGGCTTTGTCACTAGTGGAATGAGTCGGTTATCCATCACTCCTGTCCGACTCCAGAACCGGCTGGGCAGTCAGACAATGTCTCCTCCATTTACGTAGTGGCCTTTCCCCCTCAGGATTTCTAACCAAAGAGCTCATTTGTACTTCAGGAAATGGAGACTATAGCACCGAGTGAAAGTACTTAAAAAAAAAAAAATAGAGCTCCCATCCATTTCCAGGCCGCGACAATTCAGCTTAGCCGCTTCCTGCCTGGGCTGTCGCTGTAATCAGTAATTCTCAGACAGACATAAAACACAGTAGTTTTGCTATGGATAATAGGCTGTTCATCCACTGAAAAGACTTCTATATTTTTTTTCATGTACTGTACAAAATGCTTCATTTCAACTAGAATCAAAATGACAAATCCTTTTACATCAGAGTTTTGTTGGCTGCCTCAGGAAGCTGAAAAATATTGTCACTGGAGAATAACTGGAGGATTTTAGGAAGGCCCACAAGGGAACGGTGTGGGAGACACGACTGGCCTCTTTTCATTCTGCATCTGACACTGCAAAGGCTATTCAAATTAGAATGATCACCCTGGAAGCTTTGATAACTCTACATTAAGAATGACTCCTCAATTTATTAAACTTAAGATCTCATATTTTAAAAAGGCCACCAGAAGGTGCAATATAACAATGCGTTGGTTTGAGGACTTCCAGAAAGCCCTTAATTTTAAGAGGGAGAAACCACTTAAACTGGGAATAAGGGAAATATGCTGATTCCCTAGCAATTTCCAGGGCCGCTGCCCCATGAAAGGCTACAAAAACCACTCTGTAAAATGCAGAAAGCCACATGCTTCCATAGTAACTGAGAGGTTCAGCTGCCTTCCTTTCAGACTATGAAAAATATTATGCATTTTTAGTAAAAAAAAAAAAAAAAAAGAGAGAGAGAATCACCTCTCCTTTGCAGACTTTGCTCTCAACACGTCTAGAAATATGCCAAGAAAGTCTCCCTCACAGAGATGGCTAGGCTGACCTGTTTGGATCACAGTGTCTTAGGTCTTAGTAGGAGCCAAGAACAAGGATAGGTAAAATCGGCATAGGTTTTTAATTTGGAGAATCCACCAGCATTAGGGCAACTGCAACCAGTGAAGCAAATCACTAGAATGAAGACTTGGGTGGATTTCCTTCCAACAGTGTTTACAGCACAGATCAATGCACAGCAGCCATAGAGTGCAGTGTTAAGGAGATGGCTGGAGACATATGTATGTATTTATAACTTCAACTACCTCCAAAGCAAAGCCAATCTCTCTCCCACAGAAAGTGAACAAATGGGTAATTTACCAGGACTGGAGATGCAGTAGAGAATGTGTCTGGCTGCATATAAGCCAATCGTCCACTACTCTTGCCTTTATTTTTATTTTTAAGATTTTATTTATTTATTTATTCACAAGAGATACAGAGGGAGAAGCAGGCTCCATGCAGGGAACCTGATGCAGGACTCGATCCTTGGACTCTAGGATCACACCCTGAGCCGTTGGCAGACACTCAACCACTGAGCCACTCAGGCGTCCCATCCACTACTCTTGTTTTTAGTTAACCAGTGATGTCTTTTGGAAACCGTTTATCTTTTTTTTAAAAAAACTTACTTAAATTACTGTTGTCAAGTCACTGAGAACAACATCATTTTAATAAGTTGGGGAAATATCAGGGCACCTGGGTGGTTCAGTGGTTGAGCACCTAACTTTGGCTCAGGTCATGATCCTAGAGTCCTGGGATCAAGTTCCACATCGGGTTCCCCGCAGAGAGCCTGCTTCTCCCTCTGCCTGTGTCTCTGCCTCTCTCTGTGTGTCTCTCAGGAATAAATAAATAAAATATTTTTAAAAGATGGGGAAATACCTATTTTTTAAATAAATATGTTGACCTGAAATTCATATTTCTAATATTTTAAACACATCACCAATGTAGCTCCCCATGATTCTGCAAAGGGCTAAATGGGAGATGAGCTTTGAGATCAACTAAACCAGGTCTGAATCCTGCTTCCATGTCAGTTAGCAGTTAGTTGTAAGATGCAGAGCAAGCCAAGTATTTAAAGGACCCAAACCTGAGTTTTCCTCTTTTATAAAATGGAAGGGAATGATACTATTTCATCGGTGCGTTATAAAGATTAAATAAGATAATGTATGTAAGACACCCAGTGCAGGCCTCACACATAAAAGGTGTTAAACACGCATCTGGTTCCTTCTCACTTCGTCCTTCCCTCCCCTCACCAAGTTTGGAAAGGCAGTTGAGCTGCCTGCCCTTGCATGCTAATGACTGCCTGAAGGTGGCTTGAGAGCAATTTTAACAATCTCAAGTTATTCTACTTGTTAGTAGTTACAGTGAATAATATATACAACTTGTTCATCATCCAGACAGTTTTTGCATTGGAGAATCACATTAGCAGCTTTGCATAACAAAGGGTTTAATAGGAGCCTCGAAATAAATAAACAAAGGTTGATCACTCAGCTCAAAATTCAGTACGCCCTATTTGTGCCTTTCAAAGGAGTCCCACTGAAGTGCCCACAACTGCCTTTTTTGTTTTTTTAATTTTTATTTATTTATGATAGTCACAGAGAGAGAGAGAGGCAGAGACACAGGCAGAGGGAGAAGCAGGCTCCATGCACCGGGAGCCCGATGTGGGATTTGATCTTGGGACTCCAGGATCGCGCCCTGGGCCAAAGGCAGGCGCCAAACCGCTGCGCCACCTAGGGATCCCCCACAACTGCCTTTAACTAACATTTAATCCATATTTCTCTCTAATAGATATTAGTAAATTTGCAAGATTATCCCTTAGAAATAGTGAAGTGCTCAGGCCTTGAGGCCAGATTGCCTGGGTTGGAATCTCAGTGCCCCCACTCTGTGAACTCCACAAAGTAGTGACCCCCTTCGGGCCTTTGTTTTCATGACTTAAAATGGGGGGAGTTGCACCACTTTCATCTTACCACGTGTTTGTCAGGATTACATGAGTTTATGATGTAAAGCACAAACAGCCTGACCCAGTGTCAAGAGTTCAAACACTATTTGTTTCACTCTAACTAACATATCAGTTGGTATTCTTTCTGTGGACCAGAACATTGGGCCACTATCTTCAAACAGAATGTGGTCATCATTTTCCTCAGAAAGTCCATTTCTCCAACCGATGCTCTACAGGTGGCTCAAAGGATAGAAGTGGGGCAGGGGGGGGAGAAGATGAAGATATCCACAGACCTGCTCTGACTGGAAGGTACACCCCAGTTTCCTCTTTCTCTCCTCTCTCTCTCACACACACATTCATACACACAAATATATTTTGACCAATTACCTCCTCCCAGAGAGAAAGCACTTGAGGACAGAGATTAAGTGACCAACTCAAATTCCCTATTTGTTTCAACTTAAAAGGAAAAAATACATATGAAGTACTTAAAATGGCCCCTTTACTAATGCTGATTTCCAAAACTAAGTTAAGTGACCAAGTTCTAAAAGATCTCTTCTGATTTCTAGGTCAAAGTCTGGTGATTTAGAGCTGTACTTCTCAAACTTTAATTTTACATAGGAATTACCTACATTAAATGCAAATTCTGATTAAGCAGGTTGGGTAGGACTTGAGATCCTGCATTTCTAACAAGCTGGGGGTGATAACAATGCTCAGCAGAGCAAACTTTGAGAAGCAAGGATTCAAAAGCCCATTTCAATATGATCTGTTGGTCATATTGCAAACTTCTCTTTCCTAAGAGAAAACAAGCAATATTAAAGGAAACTGGCCTGTACAAATCCTTTGGGCTTTCAATGTCTCTATGGAAAGTAGGTCCATTGGAGAGAATATGTTGTTAGTGGGCCTCTCAGGCTTCAACTTGACTTCATCAGCTATCACTCATTACTCTATTTTCTAAAATATTGCCTGAGTGACTCCTCTGCATGCAGTGCTGTTCTAGGATCTCAGGACGTAAGGGGTATTCAAAGGCCTTGTTCTCACAGAGCTTGTGCTCTACTGAGGGAGGCAATAAACAAGAAACCGAGTAAATAAATAGCATGCCAGGGGTGATGATGCTATTGAGAAAAATCTTGCAGAGCAAAAGAAATGGCTGCCAAGGTAGGGTAGTGATCTGACACAAGGTGGTCAGGAAAGGCATCAATAGTAAGCTGACATCTGTACAGAAACCTTAAGGAGATGAGTGATGGAACTACATGGGCATGCTGGGGAAGAGTGGTGAAAGCAGCAAGTTCAAAAACTGAGCCTGGCAACAAAAGACCCAGGGTCCTGGGGTAGAGAGAGTAAGGGGCAGAGCAGTAGATGACATACTGTTTTGAGTTGCGCTGTGTGGTATTTATTACTTTGAGTTAAATTCACGCCAAAGTGAAAACAGGAACAAGACAATACGATAATAATTTTTCTAACATGATGAAAATTAACTACTGACAAGAAGAATGCTTATTATCAGTGGGCTTTAGTTAGAACTCAATGGTGGATCACTCTTCCTACTAGAAAAACAGATAAATCAGTGTCCTTCTGACAGTGGTTACAAGAGGAAATGTAATAAGGTCTTTAACATGAGAATGATAATTCCAAACAAGTAAGTACTGAGGTACTTTGGAGTATGGGAAAGTGAGTGCTTTCATCATTGGTCAATGGGGTATTACAAATTAGTTTGTCTATCAAAATTATCCTTTCTAATGGATGCACCTGACTAAATGCATAGCCATCCAAACGTGCACCTGGGGGATTTTGAACAGAAAGCTGCTGCGCAGCCAGGGCTTTTGCCGTCAGTTCCAGTAAGTGCAGATGGGTCCCCGAGTGAACAGATATTCATATTGGTGAGATCACATATTTAAAAAGTATGTGGATCACTGTTTCTGGAATCCAGGTTCTCCCAGAAGACTCGGATGAACACCGATGTGGGTACACCTTGTCAGGCAGAACGTATAACAAGCCTGCTTGCACTGCTTTTGCACTGTGCTATACTCTGCAGGGTACCCTGCACCACCAGGAGAGGGTCAGGGAGAGAAGGAGCCCAGGGACACTGGTAGGACAAGAGCAACGAGTGGCCATAGTTACAGCCAAGTTCTGTGTACCACCTCAGTTGTGTGGAACCTGAACTTGATGCCGGAAATGAACTCACTACTGCTCAGGCGTTATTCCAGACCAGCTCCTCTCATCTGAGTATACATAGATGCTCAAGGGCCTCCCATCTCAAAAACAAACAACAAATCTTCCTTACATGGTTTTCCATCAAGATTAAAATAAAACCCAAATTTCTTCCCATAGCCTCAGGAGTCCACTTGACCTGAACCTGGACCTTTCCTACCTTTTCCCTCAGGTACCCCATGCCAGCAGCCTCAGGCTCTTCCAAAAGCAAATCAAGAACATTCCTTCCTCAGGGCTTTGCAAGACCTGTTCCAAGAGCCAGCAGTTTCCAACAACTTTTCTACAGGGCTTGTACCCTGGCTCCATTCTCGTCTCTGCTCAAACATCACCTCTTCAGAGAGCTCATACTTGTCTCACCATCTATGATAGCACCCACATGACTCCATCATTCCCCTCCATTGTTCTTCATGGTACTGGTACAAGATATTGTCAGATATTTGTTTAGTGCCTGTCTCCCCCTGGAATGTGGCTAGGTGTTGGCTCTATAGCACCCTTGGGATCTAGAAACATCAGGCACACATTAGGTGTTCAAGAAGTATCTGCTGAGTGAATAACTGAATGAATAAAGGAATACGTTTAACTCCTTGATATATACTAAAGTAGCTCTACAGGCTTTCTGCATATGTTTTATCAAAATATACAGGTCTATGTTCATTCTCCAGGCATGCACTTCTTTATTGAGTGATACATTTTTCAAACTAAAAGAGAAAAAAGATTATACAGATATTAGTGTACAGAACAATGCACTGAAAGAAAGAAAAGGAAATAGAGCAGAATCAGCTCCCCTAAGAACATGGCAAAGATAGATAATCCTAAACAATAGAATAAATGAGTAATCTAGGAGGATCACAAAGAGGGACCAGACAAATAAATACCATGGTTGCAAAAATATTTTTTCCAAGTAATGTAAATAATAACTTAGCAGGCAGCCTGGGTGGCTCAGCAGTTTAGCTCCACCTTCAGCCCAGGGCCCAATCCTGGAGACCCAGGATCGAGTCCTGCATCAGGCTCCCTGCATGGAGCCTGCTTCTCCCTCTGCATGTGTCTGCCTCTCTCTCTCTCTCTCTTTCTCTCTCTCTCATTAATAAATAAATAAAATCTTTAAAAATATATTAAAAAATTAAAAAAATAAATAATAACTTAGCAAAGGAAGTTTTCAACAGAGGCTAGATAAAGAGGCTAATGATCGTGTAGTACAGGAATTACTTGGTCAATCTTCATAATCTGCATAGCCCAGGGGAGAAATCCAAGTAATTTTTTTTCACAAGGAAGATTACAGTACAAATAGAATTTTTATGACCAATGGATAAATATTCTTAACATCATTGATTTTTTTCAGTGGGCCCCACATTCCAGGTCTAAGTGACAACTTTTATTTATTCAATCATAATCTATTACACAGTCATAAACTTAAATGCTCACAGGAATTGGGCAGCCAGTGTAAATGAGGGAAGCTGGCTGGGATATCCTGGAGATGACCTGCCCTCTGCCTCCTGCTGGGAGCACAGCTACTCTGCTCCAGCCAAGATGAGCACCTACGTTGTTGGGAGACCTGGGTTTTCTGGTAAGATTTCTTGATTTTTATTGTTGGCAACAAATTCAAACATTTTATGAAAGCCATGCAAACAAAAAACACTTTTGCAGCCATCATCAGCCTTCAGTTTATGATCTCTGATAAATTATTCAAATATGAAAAATAACTAGAAGAACAGAAACAATATATCTACTTTCCAGCCATCTGACCAAATTCCATTAAGATACTCGCAGTTGACAAAAACCCATGTCTTTGTCAGTTATAAATAAGGAAACCTTTGAAGGAAATCTAAGATTCTCACATGAGATATCAGGTAAGAGAGACATTAATGATGATTTCATTTTTATCCACGGACTCTTAAGGTCTCAGTCACATTTTTCAGTTATCAGATGTTTATTAAATAATCACAAGGTTCCGATCAACATATGAAGTACTTAAAAAAAGCAGAGTAAAGATTTAGCTAGCTTACTTACTATCTAATCTGTTAGTTTGACTAAGAAACAAGCCTACAGCTAACATATAAAACACATAAGTATTTGTTTCACTATTTGCAAGTAACCCCTCAAGGGCCATATCACACAGAGATCCATCAGCTCATTGACAATGAACTTGGTGAGTGAACTCAGAGATGGCCTAGCACATGCATCTCACTGTAGTTTTACTGTTATCCACACATCAACATCACACAAAAAATCTTTACTAAGCTTCTGAAAGAAGTTCATTTATTTTTTCAGTCATATTTTACTGCGTTCTGGGATCAAATTTAAATGTCACTCCATTAACAGTATATTGGGAGCTCCATACAAATGGTGTTTTCCTCATTGATGCCAAGATGTACCTCACCTGTTTACATCAGTGAAAGCAGCCCTTACCTTCATAAAGACTCCTGTGCTGGGAAGCTTCCCCACCCTCCAAGTCAGTCGCCACCTGGCTTCACCATCTCAATGTGCCTTTGGGTCCTGGCTCCTGCTCCCTGCATTCCCTCACCCTCAAGCCTGACAAAATGCAGCCATCTCTTTCTTGACTTTCTAGCTCAGCCTGCAGGCCTGATGGGTTGCTGCATCAGTTTAGGTCTGACTACAGACAACAGATACTACTATAGCTGTTTCAAGGAGAAATAAAGAAAAAAAAAATATATATATATATGCCAGGTATTAGATGCTTAGCGAATTAAGTAGAAGCAATGGAGACATAGATGAAGTCAAGCTTCCAAGAATAGCTCCCATAATCTGTCATGATCTAAAATTATTCTGTCGCGTACCCTGAAACACAGCCCATCAGAGATATGCTATGAAACCAAGCCTCCTCAACCAGCATGGGAGAACCCAATGGCTGCAAAAGCCAGTGTGATCAGGAAGGTGGGACCTCACACCTTGCCTCTTGCTCCTTTTCAACATCAAGTCATTTACCTGTGGTCCCACAGGAGGAATTCAGATCATACCTGGAAGAGAATCTACAAAGGTTTTAACCTTCTGGCCTCTCCTATAGTAGAGAGCATACTGGTGGGAGCTTAGAATAGAGGCCCAAAATATCAGTCCACAGTAAACACCACAGACTACCTGCCAGGGATTATACTTCTGTGGTTCCTATTATAATTACTGTTTGTTTTTGTGTTTTGGGTTTTGTTTTTTGTGGGGCTTTTTGTTTTGTTTTGGTTTCGGTGAGAACCTTTCTATCTCTGAAGAGAAAATCAGTGTAATCACCAGTAGGAAAATAGTCAATTAGTGCTATCTGGTAACACAAATGTAATAGACATTTATAGGTCAAAAAAAAAAAAAGAAAAAAAGAAAAGAAAAGAAAAGGTATAGGGATCTCTTAAAGATTATCCTAGTAGCATCCCTGGATAAGGTAGGCAAGTGAAATGTTCTATTCCCTGGGATGAGATGTAGAAAAACCTGTATGTCTCAGGGTCAAAAAATTGGAGGTCCCAGATTGCCTGGGAAAGAAGGGGCACTCAGGGCTCATAAAATGGTGGATTCCTAACCCCAATATAAGAAATTACAAACCCAAGCAAGCTGCTACTTCGATGTCAGCGCTCATCATCCTGCCCACAGCATTCACTAATCCTGGCCTTTACATGAGATAGGGGTCAGTGCTGGAAAAATGTCTATACCCTCACTCAGGTACACACTAAGCTGAGAGAAAAGTAAAGTGAACATTCCTATTAAAGTGCCAAAGTTCACATATGCTTATTAAGACCATGGTATCAACTCTATACCTGTTCCTCTGCTGCCCTAAAATTTCCCCAGTATACTTCCAATAACATTCTTCAGAGAACTCTTTTGGGATGCTTTCCATTCATCTTAAAACTCTGTTCCCACATCAGCCCCATTCCTCCCTTAACATAGTCTTTCTTATATGAACTACTGCAACTTCCCTCCCCTCTATCTTCTCTGGGTCAGTTTCCTCTACCTTACAAGCTAGTGCCAGTCTCTCTCCCCTTCTAGCTCTTCTAGATCACGGTTCAAGACCTGTTTTCTTTCTTTTTTAAAGATTTTATTTATTTATTCATGTGAGATACAGAGAAAGGCATAGACACAGGCAGAGGGAGAAGCAGGCTCCCTGCGGGGGGCCCGATGTGGGACTCGATCCCAGGACCTCAGGATCATTACCTGAGCCGAAGGCAGATGCTCAACCACTGAGCCACCCAGGTACCCCAAGACCTGTTTTCCTATGTAAACCTTCACTGGAACACAGCCACACCCATTCTCTTATCTCACTGTAGGGCTGCTCTCATACTGTGATGGCAGAGTTGAGAAACACTATCTGATTCACAAAGCCTAAAATACTTACCATCCAGCCCTGGACAGAAAAGTTTGCTGGCCTCTGTTCTGGAGGATTTACCCCTTTCTACTTTCTGAAAATTCCTCTCATCTCCTCTTACCTCCTTTCTCTCCGCGATCTTCAACTTTTCCATGTCCATGGTTTCCTTCCCTTCAGCCCGTAACATTTATGTCATCATTTGATCCCTCTTCAGCAAGCCCCAATTGAACACCTACTAAGCATCAGGTACGAGGGATACAAATATTAATAAGACACAACCCCTGCCTTCAAACCACTTATAGTCTAATAAGGAAAAGCAAATATGCAGCAGCCAAGTTGTACCAAGTATTTCAGAAGTTAAGAAGGAAGTCCAAGCAATACTCAGTTCTACCTGGGGATTTCAGGGGAGTCAAACACATCGAAGAAGTCCACAAGAACACACAAATGGCAAATATTTCCTAAAGGTGGTAAACTATCCTCACACATCTTCTCCATTCTAAAAACTACATCTTCCTTCACCATCCTTTAACCTCTATCTGCCATCCCACACTCTCCCCTTTCCTTTAGGGCTACCATCCCTGGCCGAGCTACAGAGTAGGCTACCAACCCCTTCTGGAATTCTTTGCCACCTGCTCCCACCAGCACCAGTCAGCTGAAGCTGTTCTCTCCAGGGTTACCAGGGCACATGGCTCATATGTTTCCTGCCTCATCTCAATTCTCATCTTACCCTCTGTGCAGTGTTTCACTGCTGCTCACTCTTACTCTCATTCTCCTGCCTGGCTCCACCTAAATTTCAAATGCCTCAGACTATCACACACAGCTCTTTAAAATCTCTACATGCCTTTTTGTCCCAGGACCCTTTGCAAACCCATAAGCATTTCCCACTGTGTTGTATCTCCTTGCCTCTTCCTGCTTTGCTCTTTGCCTGAGGTGATCTTCACTGCCTTGCCCTGTCTTCCAAACTCCCACTTCTTTAAAACCCAGTTCAAATGCCATTTCCACCTTGAATGTATCCCAGCTTGACGGGGCTGGCTCTTCCCTCCTCCTTCCTCTCTACTAGCTTCAGTGTGCTCAATATATAGTTCCACCGAAGGTTCATGGCTCCAACTATGTGCTTACTGGTATGATTCCCTCATTTTGCTATGTACAGAAATCATGGCTCATACCTTTTTAAATCCCAAGTACTTGGACTAAATCCACATAAAGCTATACTAAATAAATGATTAGAATAGCAGCCAAGCTTGGCAGTACCAACCGGGGCGGGGGAGGGGGGGGAGAATCCAAATTCCTAAATATATCCAGACAAGTTATTTCTCAGGCACACATCTCTTAAAATTCAATAAACTTTCAGAATATGCAAATGACAATAAAGCTTCCCTTTGGCACATTAGAGTGACAGTTATAAGACAATGACATAAAGCTGCTCCCTAAGGAACCATCACAAGATAGCATCAGATACTCAGGCTTGTCACTAGGAAGGGCACCACTGAAGTCATATTTTTTTTCAGCTTTAATAACAAAGATGGCACAGTTACCAGCATATTTTCATCATCATCTCTGTCTTTAGAACTATGGGCAGAAAAGTATTTATTGTGAATGAATGTTCAGTTTGTGACAGCAGAAGACTAACGGGTTTTAGGCAAATAAGTACAAGAGATGGATTTATAGTCCAGTGGGTCCTACCATCTCTGGGATTGCAATGGAGATGCTCCAGCCTTGAGTTTTCCCCATGTGAGCATCAGCCCTAGCCTAGTTCTGGAATATAGAATTAGCTACTTGTTCAAGTTGTCAGTTTCTCCCCGATGCTGGGACCCATCAGAGCTTTAGGAGTCAAAAAGGACCCTAAGGCAGGAGAAAAAAGGCACTTCCACACAATGAATACTCTCAGAGTGCCCACAGGCATATTGTGTGGTAGGGAAGTTAGGGAAGTGTATACATCACTCTTGCATGCTTCCAGAGACAATTCTGGGTCAGATTAAAGCCCAAGAAAAGCCCGTTCCCATTCTGTGGGGGCAGAAAAGCATTCATCATCTCCAGTAAAAAATTTTCCACTTTCTGGCTCCTGCATGTATTCAGCCAGTCAAGTGTCATATGCTTTGTAGCTTTCTCTGTGACAACCACATTTCTAAGCGTTTAGTTGCAGGAAAGACAACATTTATAATTGTCTTGTCGGCTAAGGGTAAAACAAATACACATTTAGATCACAACAGATAAATGCTTCCTCTGAATTAATCACACATGGGAGGCCAAAGCACACACTTCTGCTGGAGAAACTGAATCTCATGCTGGCAAACCCACCCATAAAAAAACAAAACCCTTAAAATAGAGGAAAATTTTAGAATATTCACAGTATCCTTGAAGTATCCTGTTATGGAGTAAGTCCATGAAAAGGCAGCAAATAGGTAAGGCTGAGAATGCCTGAAGGTGAACGGCAGCCTCAGTGGGTGAGCTTTCCAGAGAATCCTTTTTACCCCAGCTGGTGAGGTCACACTGATTGTGGACTCCATGCAATTCATTTCAAAATGTACCTTGCAGGGTACCTGGGTGGCTCAGTCGGTTAAGCATCTGACTCTTGATTTAGGCTCAGTCGTGATCTCAGGGTTGTGAGATCAAGTCCCACAACAGGCTTCATGCTTGGTGGAGGGGGGGTGGGGCTCTGCTTGAGATTCTCTCTCTGCCTCTCCCTCTGCCCCTCCTCACCTCGTGTACTCTCTCTCAAAAATAGATAAATAATAAGTAAATAAAATGAAAATGAAATGTATTTTGCAGGCCCACAGTGTGCTTGGCATAGAAGACCATAAAACCCACTTCCATAGCCTATCAGGAGGGGTGAAAAGCAGCATAAGCCCTCTTGGTGAAAGCCCTTCGCTATAGAAGCTGTAAGTAAATTTTTCCTCTTTTCTACGAACCCATGAGTATGGAAGGTACACTTGTTCTATTCAGAGCAGAACCTGATAAGTTAGACTATGTTTGATGTGGAGCAGGGAGGGAGGGAGAACACAGATTTTGTAAAAAGCACATTCTGCATGCAGAATTACAATATAACACCAGTACAGGCCAGTGACAGAGGAAGGTGAATGGAGCAATCCATTATTAAACAAACTCATCAATATCTGGGCAAGCATATGAAGGGAGTCCAAAAGAATTTATAGAGTCCTTTACTTGATGTTGGGGTCATATCATTTAACAACACTGAGTTTTCCCAGAAGTAAACAGAAAGGAGGCCTTTTATATCAATACCTTCAGGAAGCACTGCCTAAGACAATCCACAAACAAAAAAAATTCCCTCTCCTGTTGGTCCTCTCCCCTTCCTTCACCCTCCTTCCTTTCCCTTCCCTTATCTTCTCTTCTCTCCTAGATCCAGTTCCCAGGAAACCAATTCTGAGAGGGAGAGTGCTGTGCAGGAACCCTCCGGGCAGCGTGAACCACAGCTGTTAAGGGTGTGGGAACTGGGTAGGACAGAGCAGAAAGAGAAGTTGAATTCAGTTGCAGCCAAGGCCTCAACCAACCCTGCTGGGAAGTACAAAACTGGGATGGCCCTTCAGAGGCTCTTCAGTGGGTCTTGGTAGTACCACCTTGAGTAGCAGGGGTTATAACCTTAGACTAGGCACCTTCCCACAACCAAGGGCAATCTCTGGGAGAGGACTCAGCTATAAGCCCTCAGCAGCCAATACACTATCAGCAGCTAAGAAATGAGGGGAGATCCAGGGGGCCCACCCCAGCTCCACTTTCTTTCTCTTGTCTCCCCATGGGCCCAAGTCCTTATACTCCCTTCTTCCCTTTCCCCAGAGTCCGGCCTCTTATTCTCCTGGATCTATGGGATAAGCTTGTAATAATCCCATTCCATCTAGCTCCACTGGGATGGGGTGAGAATCTGCTAATCACCTTTCACGGTGACAATATCTAACTTCTCTTAGCACATCTGTAGTAGGTTTCCGAAAAAGAAATTCCCCTTTTTATCTAAAGTCCACACTACCAAACAGGCACTATAGGTTACCCTAGCTTTAGTGTATACCATGGCCCCCTTAGGAGTTATTCATCTAAAAGTCTCTACTTCTTCTTCTACCTTAAGATAAGAGACTACATGATCTCTTTGGGTTGCCCTAGTTCTGTACGTCCTATGATCGTGGTTAAAGAAAAATGTGAACACAGTAAGTATCTTAATTGAATTGAAGTAATGATATTATAATAGCCCCTATATATTAAGCATTACTATTAGCTACTTCAAATACATGTGTCATTTAATATTTACAACAATCATACAGGATAAACATATTATCCCCATTTGCAAGTAAGGAACTGAGACCTAGAGAAACTATAAACTTGCCTGAGACCACAGAGCAGGAGGAAGTGCTAAAGGTCAGATGTGGTAGAGATAGCCAACTATCCACTAAAATCCATATTTTTCTCACCCAGGATGATGAGTGTTGAGTCTCTTTGAGAAAGCTGCCTAGCCAGGGATGACATGTTCCTGCCCTCCTTGTTGCTACATAAGGTCATGTGGCTAGTTCTAGTTAAATGGACATCAACACAAGTGAGGTATGTTGTTTGTGCCTTCCTATGCTCTCTTTCCTGTCTTCTCGACAGCTACAGTGGGCTCTGAAGCCCCAGTGGAAAGCAGAGCTATGAGCTAGAAGGAGCCCAGACTTCTGAATCACCAAGTAGAGGAAAGCCACTCATCGATCATCACCACCACATTAGACCATTATGAATAATAACTACAGTTCTGTTGTACTAAACCAAAGAAGTTTAGGGGCCTACTTATTGTAAGCAGCTAGCATTACCCTAAAAAGTACAGAGGATGAAAGCCAGACTTCCCTTTATACATTCATTTATTCATTCTACTAAATGAATGTGAAGCTTAAGTAACCTCTCCTTGCTAGGTATATATTAGAGACTGGGGATGTAAAGATGCATGTGACATAGTCTCTTCTTTCTAGGGGCTCATAATGTAGTAAAGAAGAGAGATGATTTACAACACTATGGAAATACTGAGAGGGAATGACTAGCTTGTCTGCCTCATTTATGGAGTTTCTCCCTTGTGTAGGCACTGACATTTACATGGTAATCTTATTTTTATTTATCTTTTCTATATTTATTACATTAATACAAATTCTTCCCTGGTGGATATTGTGATAAACACAGAGACCTATTTCAGGGGGAAAAAAAATCCCTGAAATCAATTTTGGAGAAAGAGATGGTTAGAATTTAAAGTTAGACAATATATTTAGTGATTACCGGTAACTCTCCTAAAAGCTTTTTTTTGGGTGCTGAACACTTTTGTCCTCTGCCTTCAAAAACTATTTGGCAAAATGGATAGATTAAGAAATATAATAAATATAGGTGCAAGAAAAAGTGTTTTTTTTTTTTTCTTTCTTGGTCTCATTTTAAATTATGCAGTCTTCTGAGAGGAAGGAAACGAAGTAGAGCAAAAGAGATCAAACAAATGGGTATCTGCACATTCATACATTCCTCACTCCCTTCACCATTACACCATTACCCCAGACTCTAACACTGGCCCAGAACATTCCCTTGCATATTCTAATTCTGTTTCCATTGGTAGGAAAAACCTTTTTTTTTTTTTTTTGTCTTTTTATGCCTCATCCATCTCCATCCTTACCATCCCTCCACATCTATCTACTCCCATAACACCCTCTCCATTGCCCAAGTATTCCAGCCTACACCATCTCTTTCCCTTTTGTGAGCAGCTCCACATTTACCATTTAGTAGCAATTAAGAATTTAATTGTTCCCTAAGTGTTTTGTTTACTCATCTTCCAATGTGACTGAAAATGTCTTAAAGACAGAAAAACAAGACCTGATTTTTGTCTCCGTGCACCTAGAAATGTAGTGAGCACTTACATAATCAAAAAATAAATGTCTAACGAGCAACTAACTGACTCTTCCCAGAAAATCTCCTGGGGCCTTATGACAGGAAGCCTTTTAAAGCCTTAAGGAGTTACTGGCTTTATCAAACTTTAAACAACAGGCAACTCAACATGGTGCTGAGGAAAGAGCTAGGATAATGAACAAGTCAATCTTAGTTCCGCATCTGTTTCAACCCTGCACAGCCTTGGGCACAGCACTTGCATAGATATCCATGGGCTTCAATCTCCTGATCTTTGGAAAGGGAATAATAACACTTTCCTCTTAGAATCAAAACAGGTTACATAGAAGAAAGCCTTCAAAAACTCTACTCTAAGGGATATCCTTTTGTGTTAAATTAGTGGGTAACAGAATCCAGCCACTCTTGTGCCGCTTATTAATTCTAACAAGTATCTTAATATTGACGAAAGAGGGATTACATCTCAGAACAAAACAGCCCTCCCTTCTAAAGCCATGCTTCTCCCAAAAGCAGTTGGCTAAATAAATGAAAGATGTGACACAGTTAACTCTGTGCCCTTTGCTTTCACAACCTAATTCTGCAAACCGCTGAAAAGGCACTTCTGCTCTAATGGAACCAGGAGGGCAATGGCAAACTGTCTGGTCATAAACCCAAGCTTGAACAATATGGAGAGGTGTCCCCTGTCATCACGCTGCTCATTAATTGTCCCATATAAGGCAAGGCATAGTGGGAGAGGGTGGTCTTTCAAGATGCAGCAGGGAGGCTATCGAGTGAGGGGAGCCCAACAGTGGGGGAGGGGGTCTCTAACTACTCAGTCAACAAGCTCCAGGCCTTACTGGGGGCTCAGGGCTCCCACTAAGAGCTTTATTTTTCTGTCAGCTGCGGCAACCTTCTTCTCATTAATGTGTGTCCTGGAGTCTTCTTTTCAGAAGCTGAGGCAGCATCCTTCAAGACAGCTCTCCTAATTGGTGGAGGGGCACTGGGAGGTACATGCTCAAACAGAAGCAAATGTTTACTCAGTTCCTTTCCTCAGGCCCTCATCCCAGCAATACTCACAAGACCCTAGGGCACAGTCTCCTTCCATGTTGTCAATACAGGCTGCCTCCCCTGCCCGTACTGGAGGCCTCCTTTGTCTAGACCTACTGCATCCCCTGTCTCTATGACCTCTTCACCACTGCAGATTATGGCAGTAGCAGAGGCTCCAGGGGCAGACTGCCAGGAATTGAGCCCTGGGTCTGTGTAAATTGAGGCAAATCATCTCATCCTCTACTTCCCAACCTATGAAATAGAAGTAACAGTATTTTCTATAAGGGTTAGTATGAGGATTCAATGGAAAGCATTTCCAAGCATAGGCCCTGCCATGCAATGAGTGCTCAGTATCAACCAGCATCAACTGTCTTCTCTGACCACCCACAACCTAGTTCCTGTTCGTCTGCACTCCCACAGAACCACTCTCGTGGGAAACGATTTCACATCCTTCTCCCAAACTGATCCAGCCATTAACTAAACTCTTCTTCCTATTCTTTCTGTTACTTTAAACATCAGTTTGATGACACCAGGATCCTTAGAACTTTTCCCACAGGTTAAGATTGTACTTGGGATTTCTATACAAAAATGCAAAGTACTACAGACCACCTGAAAAAGTTACAATTTCCTCCCACTGTATTCTAATCTTGGTGTGATCTGAAAATGTGAATTTGTATGAAAAGGAAAAAATTCACACACTATCAATGATGGCAAAAATGCTGCAATGTGATTTTTAGCCACAACCAATCACTTTCATTGTTTCTCCATCCACTTACACAAATTTAAGAGAAAGAAGTTCTCATAAGATCAGTGTTTCAGCTTTAAGCAAAAGAAAAATTTAAGAGAAAAGAAAGTCTTTATATTCAGCAACTTATTTAGCCACAACCAATTATTCTCCATTATAACTGAAGTGATTATTGCTGGAGTTTCAGTTTCAAGGTAGTCTGACCTCCCTCATTTTAAAAATCACCCTAATACTCAAGGAAGTAAAAATCAGAAATAGGAATTGAATCTCTGAGCAGACTCCAAGACTATTTAATTCTGAACTAAATTATAAGATGGCAGAAAGAAATAGAAAGTAAACGACTTGCCAGAGAGAAGAATGCTTTCAAGTGCTTATAAAAAATGATAATGATGAGAAGCAAATTCATGCTTAGCCTGCAGAATCCAGACAGGCTAAGAATGCAAGTTCCTCAGAAGGTAGGATAGAGCTGCATCTGACTACTCCTCTTCCACTGCTGCAGGAGGAAGTGAGGGTCCAGACTCAGAGACAAGAAGTGAAAGGGAAAGTAGAGGTGAGGTGTGCCTGGGTGGCTCAGTGTTTGAACAGCTGCTTTTAGTTTAGTACATGATGCTGGGGTCCTGGGATCAAGTCCTGCATCAGGCTTCCTGCAAGGGAGCCTGCTTCTCCCTCTGCCTGTGTCTCTGCCCCTCTCTGTTTCTTATGAATAAATAAATAAGATCTTTAAAAAAGAAAGAAAAGAAAGAAGGAAGGAAGGAAGGAAGGAAGGAAGGAAGGAAGGAAGGAAGGAAGGAAGGAAGGAAATAGGGAGATTAAGTGAATGTTTGCAAACTGAACAGAGACAGCCAGAAGATCGAAGGAAACTTCTCTAGAAAAACTGAACCACCCTCAGACAAAATGCTACAGATTCTGTCATTTGTAGGCCCTCAATGAAAAACCCATGTCATCATGATGACCCCACAATGAAGCCTATCAGTTGAAAAGTCCAATGAACAGACACAGAACTTCCAATCAGCTTTCTAAAGATTCACTCATAAACATGAATGGACAGGTGACGAGTCCAGGCATTTGAGGAAAGTCTGCAATACTAAGTGAAACGGGCAAACAAATAATAATAAAACTTTTTTTAACTCGGAAGAAACAGATACAATGTGGGAAGAAAACAAAACTACAAAGACATTCTATTCAATATGCTCAGGGGTTCTGAAACTTTTCTCCCAATGTGCCCAAGCGATATGACGTACTCATGGCAAAGAGGTTTAAAAGACCCTTCCTTTCCTCAAAGGGGGCATATTAGCATCTGTACTGGTGGAAGAAGAGAGTACAGCCATACAATAAAAACATATTATAAAAATAAACATAAAAAATAAAATTCTTCTGGATGTTCAAAATATTGCTAAAATTTAAAAATAAGAAACAGTAAAAGAACAGCAAGATTAGGTCAATGAATTCACCCAGAAAATAGGACAAAAAGATGGAAAAAAGGACAAAAAACTTCAGAAGGTAGAGATTCTATCCAGCCAAGAGGAGTTCCAAAAAGAGCAGAGAAATCATTGATGAAGAAATTCTCAAACAATTTAAGGAAATTTGCTAGAACTGAAGGACATAAATTTCCTGTTTAAAACACATAGCAAAATAAGTGAAATAGAAACTCATACTGAAGACACCATTGTAAAATTTGAGGATATCTGAGATAAGGAGATCTTAAAGATTTCCAGCAAGGAAAAACCGGTCACCCACAAAGGATCAGAAGCAAGAAAAGCATCCATCTTCTCAAAAACAACATGATAAGCTAGAAGTCAACATAGTAACAACTTCAAAATTTCAAAAGAAAACCATTTGCAACCAAGGATTCTAAATTTAACCAAACTATCAAGGGTCAAAAGTAGAGAAGATATTTTCAAATCTGTAAAGTCTCAGAAAATTTACCTCCAATAGCTTTTCAGAAAGCCAAGGAGGATGAAGAAACAAACCAAGAAAGGAAATGACATAAATCCTGATCATAGGAGAGAGAAGCAAAGTGAATTAGGCAAAGGGTGGCAATTCTGCAGCAGGTCCAGGGAGCAACCACTCCAGGGTGGAACAGAGTGACTAAGGCTATCCAAGATGTCCTTTTAAAAAGAGGGCAGGATATGACAGATTGTTTGGTAGGTTTGACTCTGAGAAAACATTTAAGAAAGGCATTTTACGAGACCCCTGGGTGGCTCAGCGGTTGAGCGTCTGCCTTCGGCTCAGGGCATGATCCCGGGATCCTGGGATCGAGTCCCACATGGGGCTCCCTGCAGGAAGCCTGCTTCTCCCTCTGCCTGTGTCTCTGCCTTCTTTCTGTGTCTCTCATGAATAAATAAATAAAATCTAAAAGAAAAGAAAAAAAAAAAGACATTTTACACAGCTGCTGGATGGTATAAGAAGAGTTGGGCCAAAGATCGGAAGGCAGTGAAGAACATAAAAACAATGAATGAGGCAATCATTAATTTCAGGAAAAATAAAAATTTATAAAGTAAATAGATAAAGGGGATGGAGACTACACTTACATCATTGAACAGTGAATAACGTAGAAAAATGTTCAGTCATTATATTGTACACCTGATGCTAATAAAATACTGCATATTAAGTATACTTCAGTTTTTTAAAAAAAGGAAGAAAGGGGCGCCTGGGTAACTCAATCAGTTAAGCATCTGACTCTTGATCTCAGCTCAGGTCTTGATCTCAGAGTTGTGAGTCCAGGCCCCCCGTTGGGCTCTATGCTGGCATGGAGTCTACTTAAAAAAAAGAAAAGAAAAGAAAATAGGTTATAAAAAAAAAAGCAAATGTAATCATAGCCTATTTAGCTCAGTAAAAAAATAATATTTACCTAGAAAAAAATAATAAAAAACACAAACATGAAACTAATCAAAGTTTGTGAAATAGCTGTCATGAAAGGGTATAGGAAGTGAGAAGATAAGAGACTGAAAATTCTGGCTTCATAAAATAGGAAATCATGACACAGGATTGAGTTGCAAGCAGTTAACTGCCTCTGGAGAATGGCATTGAGAGAGGGCACAAATGACTGCTATTTTTTTATACACAAGCCTTTCACCATCATTTGACTTTTAAAAACTCATGAATGTATTTGTGTGATAAATTTTTTTAAAGCAAAAAAAAAAGGGGGGGATAAAATTACAATACAGTTAACCCTGTGCCCTTTCTTTTCATGACCTAAATATTTCTAAAATACACTGGGGAAATAAAAAGCCTTTTCCATTATTGGAACCAAGCTATGTATTTGTACTAAACTTATTTTATTTAAAAGATTTGGTTCTAAAGTTTTAAATTTTCTCTCTATGGTCCACAAATCACCAAAATATAAAGCTCTGTGGTCCGCCTTTTTTTTTTTTTTTTTTTTTTTCTTGCACATCATTACTATTCCTAATTGTAGGTATTTAAAAGTGACTCAGAACACTGGGAGTGTCTTTATGACAGAGAATCACAATAAATACACAGGAAACTTTCTCCATCTTACTCCATTCCCCATTGCTAAAATATGAAAGAAAGGTGACGTTTGTCCTGAACTATCTAACATATAAGCCTAAGACTCTTTGCAGTGATATTTATGGTTTTTACCATGTTATTATTAATTATAAACTCCAAGGGCTGCAGTCAACAAATAATCGGGAGCCACCAATTTTCTGATGTCATGAAGGATATGAAATTACAAAGTAATCTCCCCAGAATTTATCAGAAGGATAAAGCAAAAGCAACAGTTAAATCAGGGTTTCTGCAAGTCTTTTCTCCCCAGCATGCCTAAAGGATAGGACATACTGTATTATGATTCAAGCTCACTAATCATCTCCCTTCTTCCATAGGGGAGCATTATGAACATTTCTGCTAGTGGAAGAAGAGCCATGGGTAGTTTGAAAAAATCTCATAGGGGGGAGGAGCAAGATGGCGGAAGAGCAGGGTCTCCAAATCACCTGTCTCCACCAAACTACCTAGAAAACCTTCAAATTATCCTGAAAATCTATGAATTCGGCCTGAGATTCAAAGAGAGACCAGCTGGACTGCGATAGTGAGAAGAGTTCGCGCTTCTATCAAGGTAGGAAGACGGGGAAAAAGAAGTAAAGGAACAAAGGCCTCCAAGGGGGAGGGGCCCCGCGAGGAGCCGGGCTGAGGCCGGGGCGAGTGTCCCCAGGACAGGAGAGCCCCGTCCCGGAGACGCAGGAGCTGCACCGACCTTCCCGGGCGGAAAGGGGCTCCTGGGGAGTTGGAGCAGGACCAGGAGGGCGAGGAGGCCCTCGGGCTCCCGGGGACAGTAACAGAGCAACTGCGCGCCCAGGAGAGTGCGCCGAGCTCCCTAAGGGCTGCAGCGCGCACGGCGGGACCCGGCGGGACCCGGAGCAGCTGAAGGGGCTCGGGGGCGGCTCCGCGGAGGGGGCTGCGCGGCCCCGGGAGCAGCTCGGAGGGGCTCGGGCAGAGGAAGGCTCCGTGCGGAGGGGGCTGCGCGGTTCCAGGAGCAGCTCGGAGGGGCTCGGGCGGCGGCTCCGCGGAGGGGGCTGCGCGGCCCGAGAGCGCGAATCCACCAGCGCAGGCTCCGGAGCACAGGGCGCCGGGACACAGCCCAGGATCCCGCCTCCCCCGGGACAGGCAGAGGCCGGGAGGGCCCAGGACAGCGAGGACGCTCCTGCCCCAGCTGAGCAGATCAGCGGCCCCGCCCCGGAGCCTCCAGGCCCTGCAGACGGAGTTCCTGCCGGAGCTGAATCCAGGTTTCCAGAGCTGCCCCGCCACTGGGGCTGTTCCTCCTGCGGCCTCACGGGGTAAACAACCCCCACCGAGCCCTGCACCAGGCAGGGGCACAGCAGCTCCCCCAACTGCTAACACCTGAAAATCAGCACAACAGGCCCCTCCCCCAGAACACCAGCTAGACGGACAACCTCCAGGAGAAGCCAAGGGACTTAAAGAACACAGAATCAGAAGATACTCCCCCGTGGTTCTTTTTTTGTTTGTTTGTTTTTGTTTTTGTTTTTGTTTTTGTTTTTGTTTTTGTTTTGTTTTGCTTTTTGATTTGTTTCCTTCCCCCACCCCCTTTTTTTCTCCTTTCTTTTTCTTTCTCTTTTTCTTCTTTTTTTTTTTTTCGTTTTTTTTTCTTTTTCTTCCCTTTTTTTTTCTCTTTCTCTTTTCTTTCCTTCTTTCTCTCCTCTCTTTTTCTCTTTTTCCCAATACAACTTGCTTTTGGCCACTCTGCACTGAGCAAAATGACTAGAAGGAAAACCTCACCTCAAAAGAAAGAATCAGAAACAGTCCTCTCTCCCACAGAGTTACAAAATCTGGATTACAATTCAATGTCAGAAAGCCAATTCAGAAGCACTATTATACAGCTACTGGTGGCTCTAGAAAAAAGTATAAAGGACTCAAGAGACTTCATGACTGCAGAATTTAGAGCTAATCAGGCAGAAATTAAAAACCAATTGAATGAGATGCAATCCAAACTAGAAGTCCTAACGACGAGGGTTAACGAGGTGGAAGAACGAGTGAGTGACCTAGAAGACAAGTTGACAGCAAAGAGGGAAACTGAGGAAAAAAGAGACAAACAATTAAAAGACCATGAAGATAGATTAAGGGAAATAAACGACAGCCTGAGGAAGAAAAACCTACGTTTAATTGGGGTTCCCGAGGGCGCCGAAAGGGACAGAGGGCCAGAATATGTATTTGAACAAATTCTAGCTGAAAACTTTCCTAATCTGGGAAGGGAAACAGGCATTCAGATCCAGGAAATAGAGAGATCCCCCCCTAAAATCAATAAAAACCGTTCAACACCTCGACATTTAATTGTGAAGCTTGCAAATTCCAAAGATAAGGAGAAGATCCTTAAAGCAGCAAGAGACAAGAAATCCCTGACTTTTATGGGGAGGAGTATTAGGGTAACAGCAGACCTCTCCACAGAGACCTGGCAGGCCAGAAAGGGCTGGCAGGATATATTCAGGGTCCTAAATGAAAAGAACATGCAACCAAGAATACTTTATCCAGCAAGGCTCTCATTCAAAATGGAAGGAGAGATAAAGAGCTTCCAAGACAGGCAGCAACTAAAAGAATATGTGACCTCCAAACCAGCTCTGCAAGAAATTTTAAGGGGGCCTCTTAAAATTCCCCTTTAAGAAGAAGTTCAGTGGAACAGTCCACAAAAACAAAGACTGAATAGATATCATGATGACACTAAACTCATATCTCTCAATAGTAACTCTGAATGTGAACGGGCTTAATGACCCCATCAAAAGGCGCAGGGTTTCAGACTGGATAAAAAAGCAGGACCCATCTATTTGCTGTCTACAGGAGACTCATTTTAGACAGAAGGACACCTACAGCCTGAAAATAAAAGGTTGGAGAACCATTTACCATTCGAATGGTCCTCAAAAGAAAGCAGGGGTAGCCATCCTTATATCAGATAAACTAAAATTTACCCCAAAGACTGTAGTGAGAGATGAAGAGGGACACTATATCATACTTAAAGGATCTATTCAACAAGAGGACTTAACAATCCTCAATATATATGCTCCGAATGTGGGAGCTGCCAAATATATAAATCAATTATTAACCAAAGTGAAGAAATACTTAGATAATAATACACTTATACTTGGTGACTTCAATCTAGCTCTTTCTATACTCGATAGGTCTTCTAAGCAAAACATCTCCAAAGAAACGAGAGCTTTAAATGATACACTGGACCAGATGGATTTCACAGATATCTACAGAACTTTACATCCAAACTCAACTGAATACACATTCTTCTCAAGCGCACATGGAACTTTCTCCAGAATAGACCACATATTGGGTCACAAATCGGGTCTGAACCGATACCAAAAGATTGGGATTGTCCCCTGCATATTCTCGGACCATAATGCCTTGAAATTAGAACTAAATCACAACAAGAAGTTTGGAAGGACCTCAAACACATGGAGGTTAAGGACCATCCTGCTAAAAGATAAAAGGGTCAACCAGGAAATTAAGGAAGAATTAAAAAGATTCATGGAAACTAATGAGAATGAAGATACAACCGTTCAAAATCTTTGGGATGCAGCAAAAGCAGTCCTAAGGGGGAAATACATCGCAATACAAGCATCCATTCAAAAACTGGAAAGAACTCAAATACAAAAGCTAACCTTACACATAAAGGAGCTAGAGAAAAAACAGCAAATAGATCCTACACCCAAGAGAAGAAGGGAGCTAATAAAGATTCGAGCAGAACTCAACGAAATCGAGACCAGAAGAACTGTGGAACAGATCAACAGAACCAGGAGTTGGTTCTTTGAAAGAATTAATAAGATAGATAAACCATTAGCCAGCCTTATTAAAAAGAAGAGAGAGAAGACTCAAATTAATAAAATCATGAATGAGAAAGGAGAGATCACTACCAACACCAAGGAAATACAAACAATTTTAAAAACATATTATGAACAGCTATACGCCAATAAATTAGGCAATCTAGAAGAAATGGACGCATTCCTGGAAAGCCACAAACTACCAAAACTGGAACAGGAAGAAATAGAAAACCTGAACAGGCCAATAACCAGGGAGGAAATTGAAGCAGTCATCAAAAACCTCCCAAGACACAAGAGTCCAGGGCCAGATGGCTTCCCAGGAGAATTTTATCAAACGTTTAAAGAAGAAATCATACCTATTCTCCTAAAGCTGTTTGGAAAGATAGAAAGAGATGGAGTACTTCCAAATTCGTTCTATGAAGCCAGCATCACCTTAATTCCAAAGCCAGACAAAGACCCCGCCAAAAAGGAGAATTACAGACCAATATCCCTGATGAACATGGATGCAAAAATTCTCAACAAGATACTGGCCAATAGGATCCAACAGTACATTAAGAAAATTATTCACCATGACCAAGTAGGATTTATCCCTGGGACACAAGGCTGGTTCAACACCCGTAAAACAATCAATGTGATTCATCATATCAGCAAGAGAAAAACCAAGAACCATATGATCCTCTCATTGGATGCAGAGAAAGCATTTGACAAAATACAGCATCCATTCCTGATCAAAACTCTTCAGAGTGTAGGGATAGAGGGAACATTCCTCGACATCTTAAAAGCCATCTATGAAAAGCCCACAGCAAATATCATTCTCAATGGGGAAGCACTGGGAGCCTTTCCCCTAAGATCAGGAACAAGACAGGGATGTCCACTCTCACCACTGCTATTCAACATAGTACTGGAAGTCCTAGCCTCAGCAATCAGACAACAAAAAGACATTAAAGGCATTCAAATTGGCAAAGAAGAAGTCAAACTCTCCCTCTTCGCCGATGACATGATACTCTACATAGAAAACCCAAAAGTCTCCACCCCAAGATTGCTAGAACTCATACAGCAATTCGGTAGCGTGGCAGGATACAAAATCAATGCCCAGAAGTCAGTGGCATTTCTATACACTAACAATGAGACTGAAGAAAGAGAAATTAAGGAGTCAATCCCATTTACAATTGCACCCAAAAGCATAAGATACCTAGGAATAAACCTCACCAAAGATGTAAAGGATCTATACCCTCAAAACTATAGAACACTTCTGAAAGAAATTGAGGAAGACACAAAGAGATGGAAAAATATTCCATGCTCATGGATTGGCAGAATTAATATTGTGAAAATGTCAATGTTACCCAGGGCAATATACACGTTTAATGCAATCCCTATCAAAATACCATGGACTTTCTTCAGAGAGTTAGAACAAATTATTTTAAGATTTGTGTGGAATCAGAAAAGACCCCAAATAGCCAGGGGAATTTTAAAAAAGAAAACCATATCTGGGGGCATCACAATGCCAGATTTCAGGTTGTACTACAAAGCTGTGGTCATCAAGACAGTGTGGTACTGGCACAAAAACAGACACATAGATCAGTGGAACAGAGTAGAGAATCCAGAAGTGGACCCTGAACTTTATGGGCAACTAATATTCGATAAAGGAGGAAAGACTACCCATTGGAAGAAAGACAGTCTCTTCAATAAATGGTGCTGGGAAAATTGGACATCCACATGCAGAAGAATGAAACTAGACCACTCTCTTTCACCATACACAAAGATAAACTCAAAATGGATGAAAGATCTAAATGTGAGACAAGATTCCATCAAAATCCTAGAGAAGAACACAGGCAACACCCTTTTTGAACTCGGCCATAGTAACTTCTTGCAAGATACATCCACGAAGGCAAAAGAAACAAAAGCAAAAATGAACTATTGGGACTTCATCAAGATAAGAAGCTTTTGCACAGCAAAGGATACAGTCAACAAAACTCAAAGACAACCTACAGAATGGGAGAAGATATTTGCAAATGACATATCAGATAAAGGGCTAGTTTCCAAGATCTATAAAGAACTTATTAAACTCAACACCAAAGAAACAAACAATCCAATCATGAAATGGGCAAAAGACATGAACAGAAATCTCACAGAAGAAGACATAGACATGGCCAACATGCACATGAGAAAATGCTCTGCATCACTTGCCATCAGGGAAATACAAATCAAAACCACAATGAGATACCACCTCACACCAGTGAGAATGGGAAAAATTAACAAGGCAGGAAACAACAAATGTTGGAGAGGATGTGGAGAAAAGGGAACCCTCTTACACTGTTGGTGGGAATGTGAACTGGTGCAGCCACTCTGGAAAACTGTGTGGAGGTTCCTCAAACAGTTAAAAATATACCTGCCCTACGACCCAGCAATTGCACTGTTGGGGATTTACCCCAAAGATACAAATGCAATGAAACGCTGGGACACCTGCACCCCGATGTTTCTAGCAGCAATGGCCACGATAGCCAAACTGTGGAAGGAGCCTCGGTGTCCAACGAAAGATGAATGGATAAAGAAGATGTGGTTTATGTATACAATGGAATATTACTCAGCTATTAGAAATGACAAATACCCACCATTTGCTTCAACGTGGATGGAACTGGAGGGTATTATGCTGAGTGAAGTAAGTCAGTCGGAGAAGGACAAACATTATATGTTCTCATTCATTTGGGGAATATAAATAATAGTGAAAGGGAAAATAAGGGAAGGGAGAAGAAATGTGTGGGAAATATCAGAAAGGGAGACAGAACATAAAGACTGCTAACTCTGGGAAACGAACTAGGGGTGGTAGAAGGGGAGGAGGGTGGGGGGTGGGAGTGAATGGGTGACGGGCACTGGGTGTTATTCTGTATGTTAGTAAATTGAACACCAATAAAAAAAAAAAAAAAAAAAAAAAAAAAAAAAAAAAAAAAAAAAAAAAAAAATCTCATAGGTAATTCTAGTGGGCCCCTGTTTCCTGCAATCCCCACTCATGGGTATGTTTCCTCCTCTCTCTTTCTCTTCCTCATTTTGCTCCTTTCATCCAAAGGAGATTTGTTTAGGGATCAAATTAAGAAGATAGATGCCACCATAGGGCAAAAGATGAGAGCTCAGAGCAACAAAAAAATAGAGTATGTATAATTTGCATCCAACCCCACTCCCATCCACTGTTCCAGTATTTGCTGATTTTCCAGGTTTAATGTGGAGACTGGAATAATTTCAGAAAAAAAAGGGAGCATGGCACATCAGAGACAACTTTTGAAAAATTTCCCATGCCTAGGGATTCCCATTTCCCTTCCCCAGTCCCTATCTAGCCATGGACTCAGCACATTCTTATTCCATTTCTCCCTCACATTTCCCCTTACCTGCTTCCAAAACATACTTGTTTGAATGCTTTTCAAACATTAATTAATGTTTGAAATTAATTGAAATAGTAAGAATAGCCAACATTAATGGGACTCTTATTAACACTCTCATCAAATTTTATGAAACAAAATTTCACACGTCATCTGAGATTCTATCCATAACATGTTGATATCTGAAGAATATAACCATAAGAAGAAAGGGTTTCAGATTCTCAAAGATTTGTGTTCTAACCTAGGATAAATCACACATGATTTCACATGACTATCCATTTTTCTACCTGGTTTAAAAAAAAAAAAAGCAAGGGGACATTTAATTAGGTGATGGCATCTTCCAATCAGACTTTCTTGACCCCACTATCTTCATTGCTTTAGAGTAGCTCTGCCTTTACTAGACCATCTTGACTTCCATCGTAGGGTTTCATTTGAAACATTTTGAAAATAGCAAGGAAGGCTCCTTCCAGCTCCAGCCTTCTGGTAGTTCTATGACACATGCTCTGAGAACTTCACCACAACACTGTCTTGTCTCCTCATTCGTATCCCAATTTAACATTTCCACCACGCTGACTGCACAGCCTATACACACATGTCTATGTTGGAGATGTCAGATCCAAATTCCTTAGAATGTAATTCAGGGCCTTTCCATTTGACCTCATTCAACCTTTACTTTCTCCTCACAGTCTCTCTCTAACTCTCTCCTTCCCACCTCAACAATACATACCCTTTGCTTTAATCCCTAAAGCTCCTGTCATTCCCTGGTTGTGCCATGTTCCTTCATGTCTCAATGCCTTTCCTTGTGTTCTTTTCTCTACCCAGAATCTCTTAAGTCCACCAATGTCTTTTGAAAACTCATATTCATCTTATAATGGTCAACACAAATATCACCTCCTCTATGAAGTTTTTCCAGACTTCTCCAGGCAAAATTAATTACTCTCTTTTTTGTATTCACTAGATTAAAAAAGCATCAATTACACAATATAGTTCACTGTTTATATATCGATTTCCTGTGCTAGATGGTGAGTTTCCACAGGGCAGAAACTTACTCCTATTTGTGTCTCTGACACAGAACCTTGTATAGTTCTGGAACAGTTACCTACTGCTTCCTGAGTGACTAGGTGAACAGGAGAGGAGATAAGGAGAGCAGAGCTAGTGTTTGTGTACTTCCTGGGCCAATAGTCCCTAGCTCAGCATCACATCCCAACCTCACAAAAGATCTGTGATAGTAACTATAGCAAATATATCTGATGCCCTGACTGACTTTCTTCTGGGCTTACGTCTGATCTCAGCCATAGCTGGGATAAGCATTTGTGTGAATTAGATTCACTTTATGGTGACCAGCTCTCTCTGAGAGCTTCACTACAGGGAAGATATAACAGTGGATGCACAACCCCAGGATCCACAGGTCCTATTGTACTTTGCATCACCCAGAAGGACCCTGCCTATGAGAATATTAGAATGGCCTCATATTGGCTCAAATATAGCATCAATTCATATTTACAACCTGCAGGGTTGGAATGCTACTCCCTAGGGTGCATTATATGCATTGAAACAATAGCCATTATATGTGCTGTATACCCCAAAGCTGGAAAACAAAGGTCTGGGTACCAACGGGTACAAGCCTTGGTTGACCCCTCTCATCATCACTCCCAGTGACACAACTGCTTAACTTGAATCTCTTGTTTCTGTAACTTTATTCTTTGCTAGAATAGAGGTCCTGGTTCTTGGAGGCCAATACTTCTCCATGAGACACTGAGCCTAATGTTGTAAATCCACCTTTTCATTCAGGCTCTTCATGCCAGAGGACCACAGGCAAAGAATGGAGTTTCTATATTGGCAGAGGAAACTGATTGTGATAATCCTGAGGAGACAGAGTCGCTGTGACACAATGGGTAAAAGGAGGAATAAGTCTGGATATCTGGGGATTCCCCAGGGTATCTCCTGATGTTTCTATGCCCACCAATCAGAGGCAACAGGCAATTGCAGGAAGTCCGTCAACCCAGGTGTAGATGCCCCCAGGGGTGAGGATCTGGGTCACCTACTGAGCAAGTATCCTCAGAAATGCTGGCTGAGGATGAGGGAAGTCTAGAATGGATAGTGGAGGAGAGAGATGATGGATATCAACTGCCAGCCTCAAAATCAGCTGCAGCTAAAGGAACTACACAGCTGGTTGCACTGATAAACCTTTTCTTAGAAGCAGGGATCAGCCTAGTCTCTGAAGAATCAGTGACAGAATAGAATTAATTAAAAAGATCTGTGGATCTGAGCAGCACCAAGCACGGTACAGCAGACAGAACACTGTTTTTTGGTGCTGGGGTGAACAGTGCCACTCATGCCTTCACTTGCTGCCTGCTGATAACAGCTTGGCCCCGTGCACATGACTGAGCCTACCTCACACCACTGCGGGGACCTCAGTGGCACACCTGTATATTGGCTTCTCCTCCATCTCTGTCTCTCTCTCCCCACCCTCACTCCTGCCTGCTAGGATCATCTCCAAAATAAACAACCTTCACCCAAGTCCTCATAGCAGGCTAGGTTTTCAGAGGAATCTGAGTGAAGACCATGATCATGTTTAAACTGGCTTTTCACTAGCTTTATAACCCTGCATTGCCCTCTCCCTGATAGACTAGCTACTTAAGAAAATATCCCAGAGCACTTTATTTCTTTAAAGCACACTTATGAGGGAAAGTTATAGGGTGGTTGTTGTTCCCTTGTCTTTTTTATTTTTTAAAACAGATAAGGAACCTGAGGCTTGGACATATTATACGTCTTATCTGGTGCCAAAGGGTTTATAAGTGATGGAGACAGGGTGCTGTGTATTGACACTTACAGTAGATGTTGTGGGCATCCATACATAGCTCCTTTATTAGGTCAGTTTACCCAGGTGTTGCTGTTAGGAGCTCGTGGCTACACCTTCCTCCGAGAACTTCCCTCTGTGGAGTTTATGTACTTACATCCCACTCAGGGACCCCCACAGTGAATGACTGAACAAACCAAAATTCAGCCATCCTCTCTCAATGTGAGACTTCTCTGTGGTGCCATTCATGCTCCAGAACTCCCCATGCAATCAGATCAAGGCCAGATGTGAGCTGAAACACCTCTATACTTATCTTCTTCCCCTGCCTTGTCTGTTCCCTCACTTCTTATAGAGCCCTTGCTCAATGAATCACCTGCCCATCCTTTTCTATAGTGATCCCCCACCTAAGATAAGATCTGTGTTTTATGATTCCTGCTCCAGGGGATTTCCCATTGCAGACTCCACACAGTTAAAGAAATGCTAGCCCCTTACTTACCACTACATACCAGCCCCTTACTTGTTAATGCTGGATAGACATTTTCTCCATCTTAGAAAAATCATATAAACTTCATTTCCCAGTCTATCTTACAGTATGCTGCTAAGGAGAGTGTCTCCCTCAAATAAGGACAAAGATATTGTATTTTTTAGGTATAAAGTTTTAAATAATTCAATCAATATATTTTAGTGATTTCACTTTATACCACATTATATCATTTGCTAATTATGAAATGTTACTAATCTAAGGTTGATAATAAAGAAATTCACAGGTCATTGTAATTAACATGTCTCATTTTATAGCAGTATATAAAATAATTCATCAGCTCAAAAGTACCTGCCTACAAAATGATAAAGCTATTATCTCAGTTTTCCCATAATTATTCTCCTCCTTAAGGTCTAAAATGAGGTAAATTTTATAAACTTTAATTTTCTAAAAATTCTCACAAAGACAATGGCTCATTCTGTTAGCAATCATCCCTGAGAGCTGATAACTGTATAACTCAAAGTCTAACTAAGAAACCAGAAACCACTTTACGTACAGATTTTAGAAAATTGGTAGCACCGGTAATGGAAGAGGGGTTGAGAAACCCAACAGAAAAGCAAGACAGCACAGAGACTGGAAACAGCAGAAAGCCACAACCAACCTTAAGCTGGAGGGATCATGAAAGGAGGCAGGAGCTGGGGTCTCCTGGAAAGGCTGGGGTCCTGGATCCTTCCACCCTCTAGCCCTCTTGCCCACCACTGGTTGGCCCTTGCCAAAGACCAATGGGCAAGAAGGAGCCTGGGAATCAATCCAGCCTGGCAGGTTTGATCCCCTGTCACAGAAAGCAAAGCAAAAGACAGCAAGGAAGGCACACAGATAACAGGACCAGGATCAGCACATTGACATGCAACATAGCAACAAAGCTCTTCCAGAACAATCAAAGGCCCCCATGTGAGAGGCAGCTCATCAAGATCATTGCCTGGAATTCTAACACCAGAGAACAAAACAAGGGGGAATACAGTCTTTGATTTTCCAGCTAATAAAATTATTAATCAAAACCACAGGGAAAGCCTTCCAACTCAGGTTTGTAGCAGAACTTACACATATTTCAGAAAACCTTCTCACTAACATCCTTTGGAACAGCTTTAGGAAAAGACCAGGCTCTGCAAATGTAACTGGTTTGTTGTTGTTCTTTTAGTCACCTAGCCTCCAAGCCCTTCTATAAACTGTAAATATTTCATGCCTCCTCTATGTAGGCTTAAATTTAAGGGATTACTAGATTTAAAAATATGTTTATACATATTGGGTGAGAATTATAGTGTGCACACTAGTTATTATAATTAATGCTTGCAATAATACTCATCATTAAAACAAAAGAAAAAGTTGATTCAAGCATAAAATCTTTGAAGCAAAAAATTAAATTTAACAAAGAAATTCTATTTTGCAAACTGAATAAGCACTCATGAATGTAATAAATCTAATGATTTCTTTGAATTATTTTTTCATGTTTTTTTATTTCAAAGGTAATATAATCAGAAACTGAAGTATAATCAGAAACCAACTATGAATGAGTGGGATTTGTGGAAAGCAGAATACCTGGAAAATACCAAAAATGTCATAATCCCACTAACATAAATACTATTAGTATATTCCTACTTGAGTCACAAATCATTTATTGAAAGTCTCAATTAAGAGACATTATCAAGAGCTCTGTGTTAGAGAATGGACGGTATCAATTTGATTTTAAGTCTAAATCAAGATCACAACTTTCTCTTATTCATAGCACAGAGGAGTGACAGGGAAGAGAAGTAGGGAAAAAAATGTATTTGTTATTCTTCCCATCATACTTCAGTGACTCAGGTGTCTGAGCCTTTGGAAAGCTACCACTATTCAGGATACCACAGACTGCAAACCAATTTTCTGACTCCCAATCATTTCCTATCCCCAGTTAGAATCACATTACACAGACTCCATAAATAGCACCTAAGAGAAGGAAATCCCAAAGGAATGATAACCAAAGTTCCACTAAAGGACATTTTTCTCCCCTTCTTGCTTCAGATTATGGACTTGTCCTTTAAAATGTTTAAGTCTATATTCTGTATGTTAGTAAATTGAACACCAATAAAAAAATAATAATAATAAAAAAAATAAAAAATTAAAAAAAATAAATAAATAAAAATAAAAAAAATAAATAAATAAAATGTTTAAGTCTAGCAAAATTACACTCTTATTTAGGGAAGTGTAAGACCCCACAGGGTCCCCTCAACCTAGAATCTGTGTCATACAATTTAGCACCAAATAATTATAAACTGTTTCCATTTGATATTTTTATATATATTGTTCTCAATTCCCATCAAGGTTGTAAACTAGGCAGCCAAGGTCAGACCTCACATTTCCCCGCTATCCAACAGTCCACCTCACCTACCAAGCACCTAGCACATGCTCAACAACTACTTTTCATACAGCCCTTTCACAAAGATAGCACCAAAGGTGAAGAAGGAAGCCCCTACACCTCCCAAAGCCAAAGCAAAGACTTTGAAGGCCAAAAAGGAGTGCTGAAAGGTATCTACAGTCAAAAGAAAAGAAGATCCACACATAACCCACATTCCAATGGCCCAAGACATCTCATCTCCAAAGGCTGACCAAATGTCCTCAGAAGAGCTCCCCCAAGAGAAACAAGCTTGACCACTATATCTTCATCAAGTTCCCCAGACTACCTAGTTAGCCATGAAGAAAATAGAAGACAATAACACACTTGTATTTATTGTGGATATCAAGGCCAACAAGCACCAGATCAGTCTGTGAAGAAGCTCTATGACATGGACATGGCCAAGGTCAATACCCTGATCAAGCCCAATGGAGAGAAAAAGGTATATGCTCAATTGGCTCCTGACTATGATGCTTTGGATGTTGCCAACAAAATTGGGATCATCTAACTTGAGTCCAGTTGGCTAAATCTAAATGTAAATCTTTTCACCATAAAAAACAGAAGTACTGGAGTGCCTGGGTGGCATAGTCAGTTAAGCACTAGACTCTTGGTTTCAGCTGAGGTTGTGATCTCAGGGTCCTGGGATCAAGTCCTATGGCAGCCTCCATGTTCAGGGCAGTCTGCTTGGGACTCTCTCTCCCTCTTCCTCTGCCATTCCATGACCCTTTTTCTCATATAGATACATAAATCTTTTTTTAAAAACGTACTTTTCATATAATTAAGTCTGATTTAAAAATAAAACCTGAGGCAGCCCGGGTGGCTCAGCGGTTTAGCGCTGCCTTCAGCCCAGGACCTGATCCTGGAGACCCAGGATCGAGTCCCACGTCAGGCTCCCTGCATGGAGCCTGCTTCTCCTTCGGCCTGTGTCTCTGCCTCTCTCTCTCTCTCTCTCTCTCTCTCTCTGTATCTCATGAATAAATAAATAAAATCTTTTTAAAAAATTAAAATTAAAATTAAAAATTAAAAAATAATAAAAATAAAACCCAAACTATTGGATACAAATTGCAAATTACATTCTGGACCAGATATTGACATGGCTTTCTCCCTTATTTCATTCAGGCCCAAGAAACAGCTCCTCAGAGAAGCTTTCTTTGTGTAATAGAGAACTTCCTTCCACTTTCTATCACCTTATCCTCCTTTCTTTCTCTTCTTAGTACCGTGGCCTCCTGATGTAGTGTTGAATATACTCTCCACTAGAATGTGAACTCCACAGTCTTTCTTATTCACTTCCTTATCCCCAGTGCCTAGAACAGAAACTGGTTCATAGTGATACTCAATAAGTAAGTACAGAACAAACTAATTTGTGAATGAATTAAATTTGTATTTACACATGAAAATAAATAAATAAATGTAATGTGTGTGCGTGTGTGTGTGTGTGTAATTGCCCTAGCAAAGTTTTAAACTACCAATACAAACTTCTTTTTTAAAAATTTTAATTTAGATTTTATACATGAAAGTCAAATACATTTGTGCTGTAAAAAGGCCAAATACCACAAATGTATATATAAAGCAAACCATTCACCCACTCCAAGGACAAGCATCCTGAAAAGCTTGGAGTATAGTTTGGAAACTTCTCTATATACATACAAGTATAATAAATGATAACTAATGAGTAAAAAATTGTAAACTTTCAATCCTTTGAAGTATAATCCATTGAAATTTAAACTTTTGTGAAAATAAAGGATGCTAAAAACAAGAATATTTTTTTCAATCTTTAAATTTGAAGTTTTTACTCTCTGAGTCTGTTTTCCCACCCATAGGAGACATGATATAAATGACAAAATATATCTAAAGTGCTTATCACAGTGTCTGCATATTAAAATTTAAAAATAGGTGATAGATAAAAGATAAATAAGTTCAAGGAACAATGAAAACCCAAGCGAAGGACCTACCCATGATAGTGGAGGACAAAGAAGCTGCTTGGAAATGATGGGATCAAATTTTGAAGGATCCTTAAGCATCGGTCAAACCTAGAGACTACAGGTTGACCTTCAGGTTGAAGGAAAAGCATGTTCCTCAAACAAGAATGTTAACAGCTGCCAGTCTTAAAATTTGGTCACTATATTAATTTCCTTTCACTGTTGTAAGAAATCATCACAAACTTAGTGGCTTAAAACAATACATATTTATTATCTGACAATTTCAGAGGTCAGAAGTCTGAAGTGGGCCATCAACTCTATGTTCCTTCTGAAGACAAGGAAAACAGCAAAAGAATAGCAAGAAAGATGAAGACACAATAACAAAGGGACCCCCCACCTCCAATGCTACCAATAGCGGTGGGGAGGGATAGTATTGAGGGACCAGGCATAGACCCCTTTGTCCTTGGGCACAGGAAAAAAAACTCATTATTTAAAACAGCAACAAGCATATAAAAGAGACAACACAAACTCTGTCAAGTAATGGAGGAGCTGCAAGAAAGCTCTCTAGGTCCAAGGGAGAATGACATGGTTTACGTTCCTACTCTGACTTAAAAGCCTAGACTGAAGGGGTGTGTGGGTGGCTCAGTCAGTTAAGCATCTGACTATTTTACCTCAGGTAATGATCTCAGGGTTGTGGGATAGAGCCCTGCTTCAGACTGTGTACTCAGCAAAGAGTCTGCTTCTCTCCCTCTCTCCCTCTGTGCCCCCACCCCCCACATAGGCTGTCATGTACTTGCATTCGTGCATGCTCTCTCTCTCTCAGATAGATAGATAGATAGATAGATAGATAGATAGATAGATAGATAGATACCTTAAAAAAAAAAAAAAAGAAGCCTAAACCAGAGCAGGGTCCAGACACCATAGCAGGCAGGTCTAGTCCTCTCAGTGAGCTTACAACTTCATTTATAAGCCTACATCAGCCCTAGTCCTGCGGAGGCACAGAAAAAAGCCACAGTTTAAAAGGGCCAAGGAACTGCAGGAACACTCTCTCCCCATCTACCTCAAAAGCCCAGACTGGACAGGGTCTGGCCATTATAAGGGGTGCATTCAGATGCCATAATTGCAGGGTCCTGAGGCTATATCTGGTGGGTCAGATTGTCATAGAAAGTTTGCAACCTCAGCAAGCCCAGTGTCCACCAGCCATCCTATGGTGCCGGGGCACAGAAACAAGTCATGGTTCCATGGGATTTTTTTGTGTTTTAATTTTTACTTTTCATTCTTTTTTTTTTTTCTTTTTGGTTTTGTTCTTTTATTTCTTGTTCTCTTCTTTCTTTTCTTCTTTTATTTTATTATCTTTTTACTTTTATTACTTTTTTCTTCATTCTCCCTGTAAAAAGCCACAGTTTAAAATAGTAACTAACATATATAGCCACAGCTCCAGGCAGCCAGCAAGTCATCAAACAACCACAGTCTGCATAGGGGCCACCATACATGAGACCATTCCTTCAACTTGAGAAGCTGCAACTTTATGGAATATTACTCAACCATTAGCAGTTGCATAACGTACAGAAACAAACACAGAAAATCAAGCAAAATAAGGAGACAGAACACTATGAACCAAAAGAAAGAAGACAAAAACCTCAGTAAAAGAATGAAATGAAACAGAGATAAGTTATATGCGGGATAAAGAATTTAAGGTAATGACCATATGAACAGAAATTTCACAGAGGAAGACATACACATGGCCAATAAGCACATGAGAAAATGCTCCGTGTCACTTGCCATCAGGGAAATACAAATCAAAACCACAATGAGATACCACCTCACACCAGTGAGAATGGAGCAAATTAACAAGACAGGAAACAACAAATGTTGGAGAGGATGTGGAGAAAGGGGAACCCTCTTGCACTGTTGGTGGGAATGTGAACTGGTACAGCCACTCTGGAAAACTCCGTGGAGGTTCCTCAAAGAGTTAAAAATAGACCTGCCCTAGACCCATCAATTGCACTGCTGGGGATTTACCCCAAAGATATAGATGCAGTGACATGCCAGAACACCTGTACCCCAATGTTCATAGCAGCAATGTCCACAATAGCCAGACTGTGGAAGGAGCCTTGGTGTCCATCAAAAGATGAATGAATAAAGAAGATGTGGTCTATATATATCTATATATATATAGATGTGGTTATATATATATATAGATATAGATATAGATATAGATCTATATATACACACACACACACACACACACAATGGAATATTACTCAACCATTAGAAACGACAAAGACCCACCGCTTGCTTCGATGTGGATGGAACTGGAGGGTATTATGCTGAGTGAAGTAAGTCAATCAGAGAAGGACAAACATTATATGGTCTCATTCATTTGGGGAATATAAAAAATAGTGAAAGGGAATAAAGGGGAAAGGAGAGAAAACGAGTGGGAAATATCAGAGAGGGTGACAGAACATGAGAGACTCCTAACTCTGGAAAACAAACAATGGGTAGTGGAAAGGGAGGTGGGCAGGGGGTTGAGGTGACTGGGTGACAGGCACTTGATGGGATGGGCACTGGGTGATATACTATATGTTGGCAAATTGAACTCCAATAAAAAAAAAAATTTTAAATTAAAAATAAAATAAATAAAATAAAATAAAATAAAATAAAATAAAATAAAATAAAATAAAATAAATGACCATAGAGATTCTCACTGGGTTGGAGAAAAGAATGAAAGAACTCAGTGAGAGCTTCAATGAAGAGATAGAAAAAAAAAAATTTTGTAATGAATCAGAGTTGAAAAATACAATAACTAAAATAAAAAACAACACTAGAGGGAATCAGCAATAGATTCAAGGTTGCAGAAGAGCATATCAGTGATCTGGAAGACACAGTAATGGAAGGTACACAAGCTGAACAGCAAAAAGAGAAAAGAATTTTTTAAAATGAAGATAGATTAAGAGACCTCTTGGACAACATCAAGCAAACATTCACTTTATAGGGGTCCCAGAAGAAGAAGAAGAGAGAGAGAGAAATGTGTAGAAAACTTATTTGAAGAAAAATAACTAAAAACTTCCTTAACCTAAGGAGGAAAAACCTAGACATCCAAATCCAAGAAGCACAAAAAGTTCCAAACAGGATAAACCCAAGGAAGTACACCATGGCACATAAGAATTAAAATGTCCAAGATTAAGATAGAGAAAATCTTAAAAGCAGCAAAAGACAAAAAGTTATAGAAGGGAAAACCTATAAGGCTATCAGCTGAGTTTTCAGGAGAAACTTTGCAAGCTAGAAGAGAGTGGCATGATATACTCAAAGTGCTGAAAGGGAAAATCTACAACCAAAGATACTCAGCAAGGTTATCATTCAGATTCAAAGGAGAGTTAAAGTTCCCCACACAAACAAAAGATAAAGAAGTTTATCACCACTAAATCAGCATTACGAGAATGTTAAAGGGATTTCTTTATGTGGAAAAGAAACGGTCATATTTAAACATATGAAAACTATGAATAAAAAGATGTAAAATATGACAATATATACATAAAATGTGGAGAAGGGAGTAAAAAAGGAAGAGAATGATAAAAAGAAAAAGAAGGTTTCTTTCCTTTTTTTTTTTAAAAAATGTGTTTAAACTTAAATGACCACCAAATTAATATGGACTACTATTTCCTTAGGATGTTATATATGTACCTCATGGTAACCACAAAACTAGATCCACAAAAAATAAAAAGAAAGAAAATCAACCAAAACACTAAAGATACTCAACAATCACAAAAGAGAGAGAGAGAGAGAGAACAAGAGAAGACGAAAGGTACAAAGAACTAAAAAACAACCAAAAATAAATTTTTTAAATGGCAATAAGTACATCTCTATCAATAATTACTTTGATTGCAAATGGCCTGACTGTTCCCAATCAAAAAACATACAACAGTAAAATGGATTAAAAATAAGATCCACCTGTATGCTGCCTACAAAATACCTCAAACTAAAGACACAATCAGACACAAAGTGAAGGGACAGAAAAACATTCACCATGCAAATGGAAATTGAAAAGAAAAAAAAAAAAAGCCAGGGTAGAAAAACTTAGACGAAAATATACTTTAAAACAAAGGCTGTGGGTTGCCTGGGTGGCTCAGTCAGTTAAGTGTCTGCCTTTGGCTCAGGTCATGATTCCCAGGATCCTGGGATCGAGCTCCATATCAGGCTCCCTGCTCAGTGGGAGCCTGCTTCTCCTTCTCTCTCTTCTTCTCCCCCTGCTTGTGCACACATTCTCTCTGTGTCAAATAAATAAAATCTTTAAAAATAAGACAAAAAGAAAATATAAAACCAAGGCTCTCACAAGAGACAAAAATAGAGCATTACATAATGATAAAGGTATCGATTCAACAAGAGGATATAATAATTGTAAATATCTATGCAGTGAACACTGCAGTAACTAAATACATAAAGCAAATATTAATAGACATAAAGAGAGAAATTGATGGTAATACAATAATAGTAAAAGTAGAGTAACACTCTACTTACATCAATGGATAGATCACCCAGACAGAAAGTCAATAAGGAAAATGTCTTTGAATGACCCATTAGACCAGATGGATATAATAGATATATACAGAATATTCTATCCAAAACAATAGAATACACATTCTTTTCAAGTGCACATGGAAAATTCTCCAGAAGAGATCACATATTAGGCTATAAAATAAGCCTCAATAAGTTTCAGAAAATTGAAATCATACCATGCATCTTTTCTGAACACAATGGTACTAAACTAGAAATTAGTCACAGGAACAAAATTAGGAAAAACACAAACACATGGAGACTAAACTACAATGAGATATCACCTCACATCTGTTAGAATGACTAAAATCAAAACCTTAAGGAACAAAAAGTATTGGCAAGAATGTGAAGAAAAGGGAACTCTTGTGCACTGTTGGTAGGAATGCAACTGAGACAAAGCAAAAGCAGTTCTAAGAGGGATGTGTAGAAATACAGGCCTACCTCAAGAAGCAAGAAAAAACTCAGCTAAACCATCTAACCTTATGCCTACAGGAACTTGAAAAAGAAGAACAAACAAAACCTAAGGTGAGTAGAAGAAATGAAATAATAAAGATCAGAGCATAAATAAATGACATAGAGGCAAAAAAATGTTTTAATTTAAAAAATAAATAAATAAAACCAAAAGCTAGTACTTGAAAGACAAAAGAAAAAAAAAATACTAGCAAACCCTTAGCCAGACTCAAGAAAAAAATAGAAAGGATCCAATACATAAAATCAGAAATGAGAGAAGAGAAGGAACACTAACTGATAGCACAAAAATACAAAGGACTGTAATATAATATGATGAAAAATCAATAACAAACTAGACAACCTAGAAGAAATAGATAAATTCCTAGAAACATATAATCTTCCAAAAGTTAGCCAGGAATGAATAGAAAGTCTGAACAGACTGATAACAAGTAACAAAATTGAATTGATAATCAAAAATTTACCAAAAAGTAAAATTCCAGGACCAGATGAATCCACAAGGAATTCTACGAGACAGTTAAAGAAGAGTTAATACCTATTCTCCTCAAACTATTCCAAAAAAATGGAAGAGGAAGATAAGCATCCAAATACATTCTATGAGGTCAGAATACCCTGATATGAAAACCAGACAGATGCCACAAAAAAGAAAACTACAGGCCAATATCTCTGAAGAATATAGATGTAAAATCCTCAACAAAATATTAGAAAGGAACAAGGGCAGTAATTTCTCTGACATCAGTCATAGCGCATTTTTCTAGATATGTCTCCTGAGACAAGGAAAACAAAAGCAAAATAAAATAATTGAGACTATATTAAAAGCAAAAATAAATTAATTGAGACTATATTAAAATAAAAAGCATTTGCACAGCAAAGGAAACCACCAACAAAACACAAAAGCAACCTACTGCATGGGAGAAGATATATGCAAATGATATATCCAATAAGGGGTTAATCTCCAAAATAAAAAAGAATTTATACAACACAACACCAAAAAGACAACCTGATTTAAAAATGGGCAGAGGAAAAGAAATAGGTGGAGGATGTGAAAAGACCTCTTCCCAAAGAAACACAAAGATGGCCAACAGACACATGAAAAGATGCTCAGCACCACTAATCAAGGAAATGCAAATCAAAACTACAATGAGATATCACCTCACATCTGTCAGAATGACTAAAATCAAAACCTTAAGAAACAAAAAGTATTGGCAAGAATGTGAAGAAAAGGGAACCCTTGTGCACTGTTGGTAGGAATGCAAACTGGTGCAGCCCCTGTGGAAAACAGTATGGAGGTTCATTAAAAATAGAAATACCGCATGATCAATAATTCTACTATTGGGTTACTTTTGGGTGACAAGAGAAAATGACAACACGAACTCAGGAAGATATAGGCACCACTATGTTTATTGCAGTATTATTTATAATAGTCAAGGCATGGAAGCAACCTAAGTGTGTCCATCAATAGATGAATGGAAAAGGAAGATGTGATATATATGCACACATACTGCATATATGCATACAGTAGAATATTACTCAGCCTTAAAAAGGATGAGATTGTACCATTTGTAACAATATGGATGGACCTAGAGGATATAATGCTAAGTGAAATAAGTCGAACTAAGGAAGACAAATAATATATGATTCCACTCATTAATGGAATCTTTTAAAAATGAATAAACAAACAAAAAGCAGAATCAGAACTATAAATACAAAGAAAAAACTGATGGTTGCCAGAGGGGAAGGAAGTAGAGGTTGGGCAAAATTCATTCCAGTTTTGGAATGAATAGGTCACAGGAATAAAAAGCAGAACACAAGGAATACAGTCAGCGATACTGCAAGAGAAATGTTTAGGTGGTAGCTAAACTTGTGGTGAGTGTAGTATGATGTATAAACTCAAATCACTAAGTTGTACACCTGAAACTAAATGTAACATTGTCAACTATGCTCAAATTTTTAAAAAATCAAATAGATGAAACAAAACATACTGAGCTGTAAATACCCAATCTCTGCATAGAGAATTGTCTTTGTTTTTGTTTGTTTGTTTTAAAGATTTTATTTAAAAAAATAAAATAAAATAAAGATTTTATTTATTTATTCATGAGAGACACAGAGAGAGGCAGGAGACATGGGCAGAGGGAGAAGCAGGCTCCTCATAGGGAGCCTGATGTGGGGCTCAAGCCCTGAACTGGGATCACACCCTGAGCTAAAGGCAGATGCTCAACTGCTGAGCCACCCAGGTGTCCTGAGAATTGTCTTTGTTATAAGAAAAGAGGAAAAAGAAATACATTTTCATTTTCTCCTTCTGAAATACTATCTAGAGTATTTCTGGACCATGGGAGATTTTGATTTATGCAAATCAAAATATTTTCTTTGTTTAGTTAACCAAACCTGTGTATACAAAATCAAAGTTTTTCTTCAGAACATTCTTGACACAAGGTTATCCAAGAGCAATTCTGAGTTGAAGTGCCATGAATTTTTCAGAGCTCATATTCCCTTCAATTAAGAGAAAAAACTGCATTGCATTTGGATTGCTTTATGGACCCTTTGTGACATTTCCCCGTATAGCTTCACCTAGTCTCCTCCTACTTCCAGGTTTAAGGTCACTGGCCCTCCCTCGTAGAGAGATTGTCATTCTGAAACACTGGGTTGAATTCAGGCTAGGGATCCCTTTAGAGGACCAGCTTGAAGAGATCTACTGAAATTCAGAGAACCACAGGGGAATTGGGCAGTGACCATATTTAATATTTAACAAGGACAGCTGTACTTGGAGGAGCACTATTATTTCTCATTTTGCTCCAGAAATATATGGAAGATGCTTTGAGCAATCCAGCTCAGGCCTCATCTCCCATACCATTTATACAGATACATTTGCTCTGTGATAAAATGGATTCTTAAAACTGTTGGCATAAACTGTTTTGAGTTAGAGATACTAGGCTGTAACTTCAGCAAGTCTGAGCATGTATTCTATATTTGGAATGTCTCAGGATATTGGAAAATTAAGGGAGAGAAGACAGGAATGAAGGAGCCTTGGCCTGAGCCATGGGGCACTGGGACCTGGAGGGCCTACAAGCTTTGGTTTGAGTGCTGTCCACCAAGGCAAGGGGGGAAAAAGGAATAAGATGAAAAGTGAAATGACTCCAGTACCCATTAATCAATGCCATCACATTAAAAATCCATGACACTCTTTCAGAGCCTCAGCCTAAGGCTCCTATTTTCCAAATACTATTCAATATAACACAAGTTCAAGAGGAGGAGGCAGAGAAAGCACTGAACAGACAGTCCCCTGGAGCTCATGGCAATAGAATTTGACCTACATTGTTGAAATGCCCAGTTTGTCTTTCCAGGTCTTTTAAGGACACAATTCACAAATGAGATAACTGTAAATGTTATCAGGGTGTCTGACACAAAGCCATTGATCCTTTGAACAATATTCATCTGAAAAACTTCCCTCTTTCTAGAAAAGTAAAATAGCATTTTTAAAAGCCAAAACATAGAAATGCTAATTCAGGTGTCTTTTATTTTTGTTTTTACTTTTCTGGAAAAAAAAAATTATAGGCTCTCCTCGAATCCCCATTGTTGTGAGTGTATAGAGATGATCTCCATCTTTTTTAAATTCATCTTGCTTGCTCTGTCATTTTTTATTTGGGCTGCATCTTCCAGAAAGCCACTGGGTATCTTTCATAGGCCATGAAAAGATAACACGGATAAAAGATATTATGGACTCTACTTCAAGGAGTCTGATTTGCTTTCCATCTCCTGTCAGGACCTTCAAGGGGAATTGCCACTACCAGAAAGCAGTGACTTTTAATTTCCCCTTAAGCTAGATTCAGTGTTCAGAGCCTCACAGCTATGTAAAAGGCCCAAATGACTCTCTCTGATGCCAGTGGAAACACATGAACAGACAGAATTTTAACTCTGGGGTGCTCATCTTCCAGTTTTTACTACTTAACTTGCCCAAATCTAGTTATTTCATTAAAAACTTCTTTGCACGTACGTAGTGTTTTTCTCTTTCCTGACTCTTCCAAGTGGGGCATAGATCATTCTCAGGGACTTAGGAAGCTTCATGCAGGAAATACACAGCCAAGACAGGAAGGACACTTTAGAAAACACACAAGTTGAAGCAGAAACTTGAAGACTATCGAGTAAAGGCTGTGAGTCATCTTGGGGAAGAAATGAAAAAAAAAAATTGATCCAGCAATCACACTAGTTGGTATTTACCCAAATGAATGCAAGCAAGACATATGTTCATGCAAAAACCTGCCCATGAATGTTCGTAGCAGCTTTATTCGTAATTGCCAAGCCTTGCAAGCAACCAAGTGTCCTCCAGTAGGTGAATGGATAGACAAACTGTGGTACAATCCGGACAATGGACTACTGCTGATCAGCGCTAAAATGAAATAAGCTGTCAAGCCATGGAAGAATATTAAATGCATATTATAAAGTGAAATAAGCCAGTCTGAAAAGGCTACATATTGTATGATCTCAACACTGGGACGTTCTGGAAAGGGCAAAACAGTGAAGCCCACAAAGATCAGTGGCTGCCAAAGTGGGAGTGGAGACTAGTACAGGGAAAGCACAGAGGACTTTTAGGACAGCGAAACTATTCTGTATAACACTACAATGGCAGATATGTGTCACACACACTTTTTGAAACCCACAGAATGTAGGACACCAAGAGTGAACACTAATGTAAACTATGGACTTCGGAGGATAATGAAGCGTCAGCATAGGTTCATAGATTGTAACAAATGTACCACTCTGGTGCAGGATGCTGATAGTGGGGGAGGCTTTCATGGGGGGCGAGAATTGAACGGAGGGTGCAGAAGGGCAAAAGAACACTGCTGATGGAGCATAAAGATAGAATTAGAAAATGAAGATAATACCGCCGGAAATGTTCAAGAGCCTTTTTTAGTCTTTGGCAGGAAAAACTAAAAGCTACTTCTCCAGGGACCCGAGACTTAACACTGAGCTCCATTATTGTCCATAACATGGTTTGCTCAGGTATAAATGGGGTATGGGGTGTTTTTTCAATGCACTTATCAATAGTTAGGAAGCACTCAGATACTAGGAGCCACAGAGAAGGGGGTAGAAGAAAGGTACAAATATTGACAAAACACAACTTTTATTTAGAGGACAGCATGGGAAAAAAGTGACATTATATTCATAAATAAGGAGGTTTTCAGGGAATGGAGTGGGAGGAAGGACATGATCATGGGCTGGGTCGCCAAATGCCAACCTTGGTGCTCCAAGTTAGAGCACTGATTCCCTACCCACTAGATACATTCATGACTCTAGATCATCTTATCAGTTAACATTCCTCCAGAATCGATCTTACCGGTAAACGATGTAATTTTTGGAGCAAGGATAAGATATCAGAAAGGGAGACAGAACGTAAAGACTGCTAACTCTGGGAAACGAACTAGGGGTGGTAGAAGGGGAGGAGGGCGGGGGGTGGGAGTGAATGGGTGACGGGCACTGGGTGTTATTCTGTATGTTAGTAAATTGAACACCAATAAAAAAAATAAAAATAAAAATAAAAAAAAAAATAAAAACAGCAAAAAAAAAAAAAAAAAAAAAAGATCTTGCAACCAACCCAAAATTGTTCCCTGCTGGCTAATGCCAGAAATCCCACCCCTTCGACCCCATTTCTTTAGCTCCGTCACCTATTAACATGCAAATACTCATAGGACAGATTAGACTTTAAGCCATATAATTCGAGTATCACTGTGAATTTATTTATCAGATCTGAAAAGATGATTTCAAGAGAAGAAAGGATATACGATGATGTAGTAAACTCAAAATCTCTGAACACCAGAGAAATGTTTGGGCAGGAGACAGAATATTTAAAACACTCTGTTACCTGTGGTCTTTGGCAGTTTAATTTTCTGGCTGATTAAAATCGAATGAAAACAGTGCAACCACTGAATGTTTGCAAAGCAACCAGAACATTGATTGTATGCTATTTTTACTAGTAATATTATTATTAATTTTGAAAAGATTCTCAAGAAGTAGAAGGTAAGTTTTGTCAAAAGAAGACAAAAGAGCCTTCTATTTATTTCAGCCTTGCTCGCTCAAGTTCTACATTGGGGTAATAGAGTATTTATTAGCCAAATGAATGGCTACCATGCTAGACTCCAGGTCAGCTTTCCCTTGAAGTTCTACCAAAGCTCATATATAAAACCCTTCCTGGGGCACCTAGGTGGCCCAGGGCATGATCCCGGGGTCCTGGGATCAAGTCCCACATCAGGCTCTCTGCATGGAGCCTGCTTCTCCCTCTGCCTGTGTCTCTGCCTCTCTCTGTGTCCCTCATGAATAAATAAATAAAATCTTAAAAAAAAGAGAGAGAGAGAGAGAGAATGAAGAGTGAGAATGAGCATCTCGACTGATGCATCACATGTCCCCCCAAATTGGAAGAAAAGCTATAGGGCAGGGTCTGTTTGCCTGTTTATATCACTCCTCGATGCCACTCCTGAGTAATGTCTAGTGCAATTAAGTACCCAATGAATAATTGTTGTGTTAAAAAATGAATAAATAAATTCAATGATTTCCCCCACCTCTTAGAACCTGAAGTGAAAGGCAAATTCAGTATTCTGATGCAACCCTAATAAATTCTGATTTTAAGGACATCATCAATAAAGCCTCCATTGATCAAGCTCCAGCATTAAATCCTCTCTACTTTTTACTTTCTGATATAAACACTTAAATATGCTAAGCTGGAGAGATAATCAATTAAATAAACAACCCACTGGAGATGGGATCACCACAAGGCAAGAGCAATACTTTCAAAACTGCACACAGAGTCACTGAGGCAAATGAGGTTCCTATATTCAAAACAAAAGAAATGCCATATTTAGCAAGACCTAGTGTTTATTAAAAACCTACTATGTACCAGGCAATATAATAAGCACATAATTTATGTTATTTAATCTTTAGAACAGCCCCAGAAGTTGGGAATTATCATTCTCATTTTGCAGATTTTTTTTTCCTTTTAAAGATTTTATTTATTTATTTGAGAGAGAGCGCACAAGAATGGGGAGAGGCGGAGGGAGAGGGAGAAGCAGACTCTCCGCTGAGCAGGGAGCCAGACATGGGGCTCGATCCCAGGACCCCAGGATCATGACCCGAGCCAAAGGCAGCTGTCCAACCAACTGAGCTACTCAGGTGCCCCTCATTTTGCAGATTTTAAAAGTAAGACTTGAAGTACTTTTGCCCATGGTCACTTGTTCAAGAATTTAAAAGCATAAACTTTGGAGCCAGATTGACTAGGTTTAATTTCTGACTCTGCCTCACCTAGGTGGGTGTCTTTGTATATTTGGGTGGCTCTCCTGGTTCTGGAGGCTAGAAGCCTGACATCAGGGTGCCAACATAGTCAGGTGAGTGCCACATACAACTCATTGTCCTTCTGTGGTGGAAGGGGCTAAGGAAGCTCTGTGGGGTCTCTCTTTTTTTTTTAAGATTTTATTTACTTATTCATAAGAGACGCCGAATGAGGCAGAGACACAGGTAGAGGGAGAAGCAGACTCCGCACAGGGACTGATGCAGGACTCGATGCCAGGATCCCGGGATCATGACCTGAGCTGAAGGCAGACACTCTACCACTGAGACACTCAGGTGCTCCTGTCGGGTCTCCTTCATAAGAGCATTACTCCTATTCATAAAGGCAGAGCCCTCATGACCCAAGCACCTCCCAAAGGTCCCACCTCCTAATCCCAACACCTATAAGAGGATTTGAATTTGAGGGGACACAAATATTTAGGCCAGAGCACTGGGCAAACAGAGCTTAATGCACCGGTGCCTCAGTTTCCTGATCTACAAAAGGGAGCTAATAATTGCACCAGTTGCTAAATATTATCTCTCATCTCCATACCTGTCTTTCTGGAACCTGCTTTGTGATCTAGGCCTGGGACTCTGAGAGACACATTCCGGCATAGTCAGCTGGCTTCTTGTTAACTGTGCTAATGGCAAACACTAGAAGGGCTACAGAGCTGGAGGAACAAGAAGGAACTTTGCTCCTCCACCTCACAGCGTGCTGGTCCTCACTCTCTCCTCAGAGGTCTGAATTTCAAGTCTGTAGGGCCCTTCCCCTAAGTATCTAAGAAGTTTTCATAATCCCATCCCCTTGATCCCTCAGCCCTGGGGGTGAGACTTGCTTCCTGGTAATTGCCACCCCCACCCATATGCTTCTGTCTCTTTCCATTACCTAGCAGGCTTTTTAACCAGTTAACAGTTCTTCGTATTAAATTGTCTCTGTTCAAATTATTGGTGTAATTTCATTGTGCCAACAGACCCTGGGGATACAGGAACACCTAGGATTCTAGAGAGTATTAACTGTACCTGGAGCAACATTTGCTCTACTGGTGTTAGCTGTTAGTGGCTGGTAAGTATTGAAGCTAGGCTGGGACCCATGTCTGCTCAGCTTCTTCCTAAGCAACATGACGTTCCTCTAATGAAAATAGCTCCTATGTACTTAGGAGCTGGGCTTTGAGCTTTCACAGATGTTACCTCTTTTAATCTCCTTAAGCACCTCTTAGATGCTTTGCATTCTTGAAGTGTTTTTTCCTCTAACAATTGACATCAAGAAAGGTATTCTGAGTTAATACACCCATTATCCTAAAAGGTTAGGCAAGTACTCCAACAGGTTCAAACATCGACATTAGAATAATAATTTTTTAACATGAGCTTCTCCAAATTCTAATAAACCTATTTATATCATTGCCCTATGTATCACCAGGAATTAACATAATTTAAATATACGTAAATTGTTGCATGTCTGTGTCTGGGGATTAAGATTTTGGAATTTCAAAATTTTCTGTTGTTTTTTATATCTAAAGGACCAATGAAATAATATAGGATTTGAAAAATGAAGTGCCTATTTTGTGCTAGGCATTAGGATATAAGTGTTGTCACAAGTGTTACCTCATCTCATTTTATTTTTTTTTAAAGATGTATTCCTTTATTCATTTATGATAGACAAAGAGAGAGAGAGAGAGAGAGAGGCAGAGACACAGGAGGAGGGAGAAGCAGGCTCCATGCCGCAACCGGACGTGGGACTCGATCCCCATCCCGGGACTCCAGGTTCACGCCCTGGGCCAAAGGCAGGGGCTAAACCGCTGAGCCACCCAGAGATCCCCGCCTCATCTCATTTTATCCTTAAAATATACTACCATACTAGGAACAATCATCTTCTTTGTACAAATATGTCCAAGGTCACATAGCTAGTAAAGTAACAGAACCAAGAATTGAAACCAATTCTTTCTAACTCAGAGCTCATGTTTTAGCCAATTCACCACAGGTCATAGGTGAAGGTCATTCTCCATAGCAGATCCTGAGAAAATAAAATTTAGTGAACATAGGAACTGAGATAGAAACAAATTCCTTCACTGTGAAGGGCTTAAAAAATAAAAGAACTGAATCTGTGCATTATCTTCTGACCTTGCTTTCAGAATTGCTTATAAGCCATGGGAAATTCTCAGCTTCTGTCATTGGGTTTCCAGAATATCTCTCATTCTACTTCATTTCAGGGATTTCTACTCCCATTTCAGTTTTGCTATTGTAGAAGCAAAATAAGTGGAAGTCCCAAAATACCTTGTTTCTGGGAGCATCCCTACCTTCCAAAATAAGTCATTTTCTTTGCAAAAAAATCAAAGCATCCGCCAAAACAATGATATTGAAAAAAACATAAAAGCATCCGCCAAAAGAATGATATTTTAAAGGAACAGTGCAGAGAGGAAGAAAACATACCTTTTGCTTCGTGCTTGATTTCAGGCCAACTCGGGAGTGACTTTTGGACTAGAGGAAAAATGAGAAAGAAATCTATGAAAGACACAGGATAACAGGAGGACTTATTTTGAAGTCATTTCTTCTAGAAGGTATAAGTTTTGAGTTAAAACCCTTTCCCATCTCGTTCCTTCACAGCCTCTAGAAATCTAAGAATGGAAGCAGCATAGACACCAATGTTGAATTTTACATACTGAACAGAAGACTGTTGAAGTCCTAGAGCTGAGAATGGAAAGATGCACCTACACTTTGTCAATGCCTTGCTCCTAGTTACTGATTCAGCATGTTTCTGAGAGGACACCGCAGAAACCACAAACTGCAGCAAAGGAGAAAATACCTCCAGCTGTAATAAGACAAAAGGGGAGAAATGAATAAAAGAAGTGGTCTGAAAGAAAGACTAGAAGAGGGGAACAAATGCTCTGCTTTACAGAAAAGACAAAATAGGAGCAGAATGAGGGGAAAAGTACATTTATGGCAAGATTTGTAAGTCCATCTCTAAAGGGCAGAATTTAACCTCTGCTAATTTAAATAAATCTTCATTCAATTGAAACAAAGCTCTCAAAAACATTAGTTTTTATAGAAGGCTTTTTGTTTCCAGTTTGTTCATGATTATCTAGCCTTATTTGGAATTAGAAAGGTAAAATGGGCATTTCTCTATGCATAAGAATAGTTTGGCATAGAATACCAATATGATTTTTCTCCCAATGAGAAAAAAGTGAAAGTCAATGTTTAGCATTCAGATAGTGAATATATTTGGCTCTAAGTGTACTATGAATCAAAGTTAACTCTAAACCAATTACCACAACATAGTTAGAAACATGTCTAATTGAGTAGTCCTCAAACTATTGCATCTCAGGATCCCTTTACACTCTTAAAAATTACTGGGGCTCCCAAAGAGCCTTTATTTATTGGGTACAGCATGGGTATTCACTATATTGGAAATTGGAACTGAGAAATTTTTAATATGTATTTATCAATTCATTTTAAAATAGTAATGATAAACACATTACATGTTTAATAAATAAAATACATTTATGTATTTTATGTTTATCCCTAAACACAAAAAAATTAGTCAGAAAACGGCATGTTTTTATATTTTTGCAAATCTCTAATGTTTAGTTTAAATAGAAGATAGCTAGATACTCATATTTGCTTCTGCATTTAATCTACTCTGGTATATTTTTTATTGAAGTAAATAAAAAAAACTCAGCCTCACTCAGATATGTGGCTAAAAAGGAAAGAGCATTTGTAATAATCGTTTCAGGTAATTGTGAATATTCTTCTCTGATAATATGCCAAAACGTGACAATTATAGTTCCTTAAAGGTTGCAATGAGAATCTGAAATCAAATAACGAGCTACTACATAAAAATTTGTTGGTCTATCTTGCCCTTTGAATAGATCTTTCACTCACAAGTGATTTTGCAGCATCATGCACTGGTCATCCGGAAAATAATGGTTCCATGAGTTATGCATATTTCCCAAATATTGACACCTTTCATGACATAATATGGAAAAAAATAACATTTGTTAATCACCAACCTCACTAGAAAAATCCTCAAATGTTGGTAAGCTATCAAGCTCACAGTAACAGATACAAGCTTTCCAAAATTCCAATTTTCACTTGAAAGCTTAAATTCTATCACGAGCAACAAACACTGTCAGTCATTTTTCACAAAGTGACAGGTTCACTTCATTCATTTTTGTGAACATGTCTGCCAGCTACATGAGTCTGAATAACCATGGTTCATCTATCACTCGTTCTTTGAAGTTAAAATGGTATTTCACGGGGAAAAAAAAAAAAAAAAAAAAGAGGCTAGTTTGGTTCACAGTTCAATCCTGTAAGTGCTTCTCCTCAAAATCATCATTGAAAGTTTATATGCGGCAGAAGTGCTTTTATACATCCCTCCCATTTTGTCACCTATATCACTAAAAAAAAAAGGTACACTCAAAGGTTGAGATCTAGCAAACCTAATCATTTTTAGCACTTCAACAAGGGTATTTTTAAGTGAGACTGGCATTTTATGTCCTTCATTGCAAATGCACAGTGGTGAAATTATATAATGACTATGAGTACAGCTTGGTGCCACTGCCTTAATCCATGCTGAAGCACCAACAGTTTTAGCCACCACTGCTCTTGCACAATCAGTGCAGATATTATCCAGTTTAAAAAAAAAAAAAGGAAAGATCATCTTAGTACTACTTATAAAGAGATTTTTGGCTTCTCAGATTTCCTTTGAAAACCACCATTCTTAGTCATTAAAGCAGTTGAGTCAATAATAATTAGACTCTCCTACACTCAAAGAAATGGAGCTAAGGAGGAGCACAGCAAGTTGTCATTGTCCTTCCTGCTGCCTTAAAAGAGAGAAACAAAGAGACCAATCAGGAATAAGTTTCCATCCGATGGACAGAAGCCAGAATGGGGAGGGAACGTGATCGTAAATCTGCAGTGTTCATCTTGCACTTATTTACATAGTGTTTTGAGATTCATCTAGACTACTGTGGGCTGAATTGCTTCCCCCCAAATTCATATGTTGATATCCTAACTCTCAGTGCCTTAGAAGTGACTATTTGGAGATGGGACTTTAAAGAGGTAAATCAGATAAAATGAGGTTCAGTGAATGGGACCTAATCCTATATGACTGACTTACTTATAAGAAGAAGCGATTAAAACACAGATAAAGCTCCGAACAGAGAAACCATGTAAAGATAAGAAAGATGACTATCCGCAAGACAAGGACAGTGATCTCACCAGAAACTAGCCCTGCTAACACCTTGATCTTGAACTCCTAGCCTCCAGAACTGTGAGAAAATGAATTCCTATTCTTTGAGCCACCCTATCTATGGTATTTTATCATGGCAACCCCAACAAACTAATATTACATAGACTCTGACAAATCCACCTCGAAGAAGTCAAGAATCTAAAATACGGAGCAAAACCAAATCCTGAATCAAAAGGGACCATTGACATCATATTCATTGTCAACCACATACATCCTAAGGCAGAATGTCTGCATCAGTGGTTCTCAAACTTCAGAGTTCATAAAGACCATTTTGGGGGCTTTTAACCATGCAATTTGCCAAACCCCAACTCCAGAAATTTCAACTCATAAAGTCTGGGTGGCCCCCAGGATTGTGCATGTTAATGAGCACCCCAAGGAATTCAATATATGGTACACAAGCTATAATTTGAGGACGACTTGCCTGCCAAGGACAGCAGTAACTTGGTATGAGAAGTAAGAAAATACAGAAACTGGCATGAATTCTCTTTCATTTTATCTTTGAAGAATCCAAATACATGAATCTCTTTTTCCTTTCCCTTTTAAATGCCTGGTGTTAAAATTCTTAATTTGATTGAACCAGTGGGTGGGCAAGGATAATGGAAACAGGCTGAATGTTGTCGGTAAATTACTCAAACTAATCCAAAAGAGGTTCCCCAACCTCTCCAATTTAAAAATATGAGCAAACAAATTCTGTTTGTTTATATTTTTAGAAGTTTATAAATTGGGTTTTAATATCATATTCAATGCAATACATCTCCATGGATATAGCCTTTGTACTCAACTCACTCATGAGAGTAAAACTGAGTTAAAAGACAAAGACTTCCATTTATAAAGGGAATTAAAAGTTGTGATGGTTAATTTTATGTGTCAATTTGACAGGGCTAAGAGCTACCCAGATAGTTGGTAAAATATTTCTAGAAGAGAGTAGCATTTCATTCAGTTGACTGAATAAAGAGATCCACCCTCACCAAATGGAGGGGAGGGGGTGCATTTTCCAATTCCTTGCATGTCCAAATAAAACAGAAAGGAGAGGGATCCCTGGGTGGCGCAGCGGTTTAGCGCCTGCCTTTGGTCCAGGGCGCGATCCTGGAGACCCGGGATCGAGTCCCACGTTGGGCTCCCAGTGCATGGAGCCTGCTTCTCCCTCTGCCTATGTCTCTGCCTCTCTCTCTCTCTCTCTCTCTCTCTGTGTGTGTGTGTGTGTGTGTGTGTGACTATCATAAATAAATAAAAAATAAAAAAAAAACAGAAAGGAGAAGGAAGGACAAATTATCTCTCTTTCTTTGAGCTGAGATATCCATCTTTTCCTATCCTCAGACACTGGAGCCATGGTCCTGAGACCTTTGGACTCCACGACTTACACCAGTGGTCTCCTAATTCTCAAACCTTCAAACTCCAACTGAATCATATCACCAACTTTCCAGCTTGCAGACAGCAGATTGTTGGATTCTGAAACTGAATGAGCCAATTCCTTTAATAAATCAATCTCTCTCTCTATCTCTCCCTGTCTCTCTCTGTCTCTCTCTCCAAGTGTGTGTGTGTGTGTGTATCTTATTGGTTCTATTTCTCTGGAGAACTCTAAGACAAAAGCTCATCCAATTCCAGAGAAATAACATTTTCATTTGACATTAAATCAGTTCTTGGATCTCCCCTGGTAAATGTCTTATCTAGACAGAATTGTGGTCAGCCTAGTAAAAAAATCACCCGCATAAATATTATTCTATACATTCAGTCCTCCATTCACAAACTTGTAGCATTCTAAAATTTCTTTCATTAGTTAGGTATTAAGGATTTTTTTTTTTGGTATTAAGGATTTTGAACTTATTTTCCCCATAGAAATAATTTTATAGGCTACAACACAAAGGCCAATTAATGTTGAATATAACTAAGATGCTATACAATTTCAATAAAAAATAGTATACTATCACAATAGTAAAAATTACACAAGAAAAATAAAATCAGCTAAGAAACCATTTTGTTTTAACAGTATCTTGAAAAATTGTATGAATACAAAAGCATATTTAATTTGAAGAGGATGGGGACTAAGGTAGAAATCCTGTAATTCTGAAGAGGCCTTGTTAGAAATTTTAAGATATGGTATTCACTGCTAATATATTGGATGGCCCTCACCCTCCCCACCCAAGCAGATAGTTTCACTTTTCTTAATTTAACTACATCCACCAGTATTACTCTGATCTTCAGAAGCTATGAATAGGGTCACTCAGGATTAATAAGTGGGTGGTGAAGAGTGCAGAACAAAGTAGGGTGTCAGGCAGCTCCCTGTGGCAGGACACAGTGTGCCCAGGCCAGCCTCCGCTAGAGACTATTGCTTATTGCCTGTGTCCCAACTTGAAAAATATAGAAATGGGGGGAGATAATGAAAAGAAGGAAAAGACTTGTTTTTCTCAAACACCTGAGTAAAAATTAGAAAGAATACAGCAAGAAAGAAAAATAAAGAAGAAACTAAAATAAAAATAATAACAAACAGCAACAAGCCACATTTTTGAGCACTTACAATGTGTCCCCACCCTAATGTCCAACTTATGTTGTTTTACATGATATTCATAACATGGCTAAGAAATAAGCATAATTGTATTATTATTCCAATTTTATAGATCAGAAGATTGAGGCATAGAAAACAAAGTCATACTTCTGATAGAACTAAGACTTGAACCTGTCTGTATGAGTCATGATCTTAAACACTGTACCATTTATATGAGAAAATTGCCCAAGGAAGAATTAGCAGAGTTCACCCAGAGCAATGAAAATCACAAGATACACAGAAATTGTATTGCATGAATAATTACTTCAAGAGGAAGAAAGGATGTCATTGAAAAGAGGTGGTAGATCAGAAGTTTACCCAAATCATCCTTGAGCTGGCATCAGTGGCCAAGGACCTTGCCAAGATGGTTCTTTTGAGCCAGCAAATGGCAAGAAGGGAAGGAAAGGAGGGTAGCTTTGTGGTGAGGCAAGTTGGGGAAGGGTTATTATGTAACTGGCACCACAAAATACAAGACATATTCACAAATTAGATGTGCCTAACTTGGGGACCTCCTGCATGGTATTTTATTGTAAACTTCAAGTTCACTTAAATGAAAAGAGCCTACCTAATAAGGCTAACCCTTCACCCTCACATACATATCCATACACAAAAAAGGGTGCAAGAGCAGAAAAAAGCTATGTAAAAGAAATCCAGGATTTTCTTCTACAATCAAATCATACCAGCCTATCTGGAATTGTGACCTTAACTCGGATAAGTCAATGTTAATTAAAACAGTGTGTTCCATAAAATTACTGCAAAGTTGAAAACAGCAAGGGGTGAATGTGACTTTATATATTCCAGACCTACTTAGGAAAATGAGCACTCTGACATCTAAGTTTGTGGTTGTGACTGAGTACATTGCATGCAGGACTTTAATGGAAACCAAAAGGGAATTTAAGTGACCTTTCCTAGCAAATACGACCCATTTTCCCTGCCCAGATTGGAAAGGGGGCTCCAGGATACGATTCCTGTGTTACCTCTAGCAGAATTAAGAAATGTCTCCATTTGCTCTACCAACATTAAGAATTCAATTTAAACCCCAGGATGAAAATGACAAGGGAGCACTCTTAAATATGGACTCTGGTCTGAGTTCCCTTAATTGAAGCTGCAGGGTAACTTAATGGGATCATCCTGCAAATGGGGTGCTTAGCAACCCAATAACTCATGGGAATATTTGCCTGATCTCTTAAGCAGGCTGTACTCAGAAGTGTCCCCCTATGTTCAGAAGCTGGAGCAAGGGACACCTCTGAGCTGATGTGACGTTAAGTCTACTTCATGTCCTTGTCTGTGCTTGCTTTCCAGAACAACACAAGAAGTGGCTGAAATGGAAAGGTTCCAGAAATAAGAATGTCTGCCACTTATGATTTGTCTGGTGATAATGGTGCAGTTAAGACAGCACAGTCTGGAAAGGAGGTAATTCCCTGACCTTTGGGTTGTTTTTATTCAACCATACTTGGAAGAAATCACAAAGACAGTTTAAATCAAAGGGCCTAGGACATTCTGAACTGCGACTCTTCCATTAAGTGGGGCCACCACTTCCTTGACTGAAGGTGAGGGAAAGTATCTGACTCTCCAACATAAATTTAAGGAGTCCTTCCTGTTTAGAGGAGTATCTATGAATGACTGGGACAAAATTCCTCTGTGGACACTGAGCTGCTGCTCTGATTTTATTCACTTTCCACACAGTGGGTCATTTGACAGCTGTGGGCCCAATCCTGCCCAAACCGGATGTTCTAATCTGGGAGCAGTGGCAGGTCAGCATCAGTTGCTGTGGACATCTGCTGTTACTGTTTGCCCTTCTTTCTGCTAATAGTGTCATAACCCCATTTCAATCAGGCTCAGGGAGGCAAGACGGAGCACCCTGAAGAGGGCTTAACGAAGGGATGTTGTACGGACGGAGCTGTAGACAGGATTAGGGGAAACCAGTAAGGGATGGGGACTCACTCCAAACTAACAACAGTAGCAAGTGATTATCACCACTGGACCAATGGAGCTAAGAGAAGGATTTTGCACGATCAGTGAGAGCTGCAGACATCAGAGAGGGCTGTGCTGGGCATTAGCACAGACTGTTTAGCCCTTCACCCTCCATCACCTGCTGCCACTGATCATTGACCAAATTCAAATGGAAACCAGAGCACAAGGGAGTGAGGGTCTGTAGAAATCAGCTTCCCAGTGAAGAGCAGTTAGATGTAGAAAGTGGATCTGGAGGGACTGTGAGACACCTCCAACACCAGCACTTCAGTCTTTTGTTAGGAAGCATCACCTCCCATTCCTTTCTCTCTGTAATTAGTAAGCATGTTACAGGGACACTATGTATATATCCATTCTTTATAGTCATCAATTATCAGCTTGTGTCACTTTGAACTCATGGTTCCCTGAGTTTATTCAATAGGCATTAACCTGTTAGTATCATTGTTTATTTTGAATCTCAAATTGTCCCATCTGTGGCCAGGGGGAGCCCTTTATACAGCTCATGCGTCCTTCTGACATATTCCTCTCATTCTTTAGCCCTTCCTGGCTTTCATGCACAAAATGTTCCAGGTTCATTTTGTGACTTCCTAGCCCCAGCCCCTCAAGCATCCATTTCTCCAGGGATCCCTGGCTTCTTCTAGTAAAGAATGGTATCTGGAAACATAGGTAGGTAGGTGGATACTGATATAAATATAAATATAAATATACACACATATATATATACACACACACATACAAATACATACCACTACTGCATATACATACACGTTTATGTTTATATTTATTTCTACATCTATCTATCTATACCTACCTACTATAGAGAAGGAGAGAAAATGTCAAACTCCAGTCCATTCTGAGAAGGTTGCTTTTATTTTTCTCTTTCCTATCTGTAACACATTTCTCTCGCATTGAGACCTTGGCTCCCCTGTGAAAGCCCTCCACACCATACCTGGGCTCGGACACCTCTTCGCAAGCCACTCCACCCCACAGGGAGAGCCTCCTCACCCTTCTCAGGCTCCAGTGCCTCCTTCTGAGCTATATTCTTTCACGACCACCCTCCTCACTCCACTTGGGCTCCATGCCAGGCCCTCCATTGTGGGCATTCCTCATCCTGCCTGGTCTCCAACAATCTGTACTGGATGAATACTCTCCTCACCTCACACAGGCTTTTAACAAATACACTTAGCAGCCCTTCTCCCTGTATTCTCTGGTTACCCCACTTGGACTCTGATCCCCAGCAAAGATCACCCTCCTGCTGGAATGCCCTCCTTACCCTGCATGGGCTTCATCACTCCCACGTAGACACCCTTCGCATCCCTGTTGTACTCGAACACTCTGCTCCGTGTCACCAGAGCTTCCCACCCCTACCCTCGGCAAAGATCCCAGCTTGCTAAATTCCACTTAATGGCTTTTTTGTGGAATAGTTCAGGAAAAGAGAGGAAAAGAAGGAAAAAAGGAAAAGAAAGAGAAAGAAGGAGTGTTGAGTTCACAGAATATAAACCAAGAGGCATTAGTGGCTATATCACCACTGTCATAAAGAACTCCCTAAGTATGATACCAACACAGGGGAAAGCAGACTCAAGGGTTGCCAAGAGACAGATTTCCAACATCATTAGAACATCTGCATCCAACCATGCCTGAAGTCAGGTATACTACCATATTTTCATTTGTAAAGCAATAAATTAAATCTTATACTCAAGCTAGGTTGAGTTGACATTTCTGTCACTGGCAATTGGAAAAATCTTAATAGATTTACTCTAGTTGTTAATCCAATTTTTATCTTGTGGTGCCATAATTCTAATAACTGACTGGGTATCTGAAATACACCTAATACTAAGTACCTATCCTGTATCCCAACTAAAATAACTCAGTTCTCACCTTAACAACATAACCATACTGTGTGCAGGATCACATTATTGTCTTCCTATGCTTCAAGCAGCAGCTGTCTGCTTGTATGTACTCCATAAATACTTGTTGACCCTGGCAAGAGGCTACACCTTGCTCTTTACAGGCCTCACTACAAACTGAAGTCCCGTCCCTCAGTCTGAACCTGGTATCTGGAACTCTATGCCCTTAGAATGCTCACAGACATCCTAAAGCAAACCAGCTGCTTGCATATTTGAAATTTTACATATTCTCCTGATAATTGTGGTAAAAACTAACATTATTGTGCTCTTCTAAGTGCTATGGGCTTTACATATAGTATTTCATTTAATCCTCACAAGAAGCTGATAGTATAGGTACTATAATTGTCACTTCCATATTAGAAAGAACACCAAATCTCAAAGGGGTTACCTGAATTGGCCAAAGACACCCCTTTGGTCAGTGTCTGTGCCAGAACTTGAACTCAGACAGTGTGTCTTCAAAGGTGCCTTTTTTTTCCTTTTATATATCATCTTTGAATTTTTTTAATTTTCAATTGTGGCAAAATACACATAACAGAAAATTTACCTTATCACCCATTTTTAAGTGAATGCAGTAATGTTACCTGCATTCACGTTGTTATTCAGTCAATCTCCAGAACTTTTCATCTTGCAATTCTAAAACTCTGTACCCATCAAGCAATTTATTCCTCACCTCACCCAGCCCCTGGCAACCATTATACTCTGTCTCTGAATTTGACAAATCTAGGAACCTCATTAAATGGAGTCATACAGTATTTGTCCTTTTGTGACTGCCTAATTTCTCTACCATAATGTCCTCAAGGTTCATCTGTGCTGTGGCATACATTAGGATTACCTTCCTTTTTAAGTCTGAGTAATATTCTGCAGTATGCATACACCACATCTTGCTTATCCATTCACCCACTAACAGACACTGGGTTGCTTTCAAAAGCTGCCCTTCTGAACCACTACATTTAATCATCTCCCATGTGCTTTGCTGTCTGCTTTCTACATTTAGAACCTCTTCTAGGACTGCCCTGTGACCACCTGGGTGCTCTGGTCTGCCTAACTGCCTTGTTCTTTCTACCCACAGCCAGATGTTTCCTCTACCTGGCCCCTTAGCACCTGTTCAGCCCCAGGGTAAGGGAGGAGGCCCTGTAGCTCTTACGCTCCAGTTTCTTCTTGTCTACCCTGTTTGCCATGGCTCACTGCTCCACACCAGCCCTCTCGTGAACCATGTCAGCTACAAAGAACAGGATTTCTAAGGAGTGGTACTCCCTGGCATACAAATTACTTGGGAGATGAATCCTTCCTATCTCTTTTGAACATCCCTTTCAGGCATGCCACTGACTGACGCCGAGAAGCTCCGATTACTATTAATAACTCCACAGTAGAGAGGGGAAGAAGGAGCTGAGCTCAAAATAAAACAATGATGAACTCAGTGCACGAATAAGGCCGAGACAAATGACTATAATGTATTCTGGATCCGTATGTCTCCAGAGCTAATTAACATGTAGAAAGAAGCCTAATACTGAACATTCTCTGAAAATGCAATGGCACAAGGAAAACACTAATAAAGACCAGATATTTTCACATGATAAATCGCCAGGCAAAGGTTATGTTTTATAGGTCTTCATTTAGAGCTCTCAGAAAGCACATAGTAGGCACTTATTCATTCACTTGACACGTTTTCATGTTTCTACTCTAAAACAGGCATAGGCTTAGTGCAGAGTTTACAGAGGTGAGTCAGACAAAGGCCAGCCTTCAGGAAGGAAGTCAGACAAGCAAACAAGCTATTACTATAATGCAACCAGTCTATTGATCCCAGTGATCAAGCAGTTATAAAACGAACAAAGCTCTAGAAGAAGGAACTCCTTTTTTCAGTTTGCAACTCTCTATTAGCTACTTTGTAGCTAGAGAAGGGGACATGGTGCAGGAGAGGCAATCATTTTATTTGCCACCACAGAAGAAGAGGGTTGAGATTACTCAAGAGCATTTAGAAATCACTTCCTGTCCCCATCAATCCATTCCCCATCCAACATCCCTGAAGAGCTTTATTTTTTTCTGTATGGTTCCAGGATCTCATCCTCATCTGCACCTTCATCCCATTGAACATGAAGAATAGCACAGCCCTCAAGGGTCCAAAGTGGTACCTGGTGGCCCAGTGAAGTCTTTTCAGCCCTATCTCCAAGGTTCGGAGAGCCAAAGCATGAACAAGCACACAGAGAACTCTCACAGCTTCTCACATTGAGTGTCTACACATTCACTCAAACATCCATATGCATCTCCACACTCTACAAGTAGTTACTGAAACTACCGTGTGCCCGGTGCTGTTAGGGACACAGTGCTGGACAAAATCACTACAATCACCGTAGGCCTTAATGTGCTATGAAACCACCATCAAGCCCTGCCTAAACTGCAAGCATTGTAAAGCATTGTAAACTTTACGTTTGGTATTTACCTTATTAGATGGTTCACTGATTTTTCCTCCAAATTGCTAACTAGTCATTTCAACAATATTTGTATCTGCCCTTTGCCACTGTTTTTATAAAATCTCTGGAATCATACAGTTAAAAAAATTTTTTTATATGCAAGGGCCATGTTTTTGTGAAATATCTCCCAATGCCTTTCTTTCAGGATAATTCAGTTTCTTTTCCTGGTGTCCCTGGGAAGTGGACAGGGAAAGGTACAGTTAAGGCTTTTTCCACCACTAGCATTTCCACCACTCATCTGTGGATGAGTCCTAAAATATTTTAACTATTATAGCTCTTTGTGCTTTAAAATCTAACAGAAATAGCCTCTCAAATATACTTTTACAGAATCTCCTTTGTAAATTTCATTCCTTCATATAAACTCTTCTCTCCATCCCAATGAGATTTTAATTGTTATTGTATTAAGTCTATAAATCACTGCAATTTGAGAAAATCTTCACATGATCTAGCCTTCCCACCTGGGAGATATTTACTTTTAATGAACTCAGGCAATTATGTTCCCAAAAGTCACTCTTCAATCCCAGAATCCCTGACCACAGCCAGCCTGACCCGCCTCTACACACAGCATCATCACAAACATGCTCAGCTGATTCCAGGAGCAAAAACACAGAGTCTAAATGAATAAAGATAATGTGAGATATAGATATAGATACACACACACACCTATATATAGTAATATTATCCAGTCATAAAAGAAGGAGTGGACACACAAGATGGCAGAAGAGTAGGGTCCCCAAGTCACCTGTCCCCACCAAATTACCTAGATAACCTTCAAATCATCCTGAAAATCTACAAATTCGGCCTGAGATTTAAAGAGAGACCAGCTGGAATGCTACAGTGAGAAGAGGTCGCGCTTCTATCCAGGTAGGAAGACGGGGAAAAAGAAATAAAGACACAAAAGGCCTCCAAGGGAGGAGCCGGGCTGAGGCCGGGGCGAGTGTCCCCAGGACAGGAGAGCCCCGACCCGGAGACGCAGGAGCTGCACCGACCTTCCCGGGCGGAAAGGGGCTCGCGGGGAGGTGGAGCAGGACCCAGGAGGGCGGGGATGCCCTCGGGCTCCCGGGGACACTAACAGACACCTGCGCCCCGGGAGATGCGCCGAGCTCCCTAAGGGCTGCAGCGCGCACGGCGGGACCCGGAGCAGCTCGGGGGGGCTCGGGGGCGGCTCCGCGGAGGGGGCTGCGGGGCGGGAGCAGCTCGGGGGGACTCGGGGGCGGCTCCGCGGAGGGGGCTGCGAGGCGGGAGCAGCTCGGGGGGCTCGGGGGGCTCGGGGGCGGCTCCGCGGAGGGGGCTGCGGGGCGGGAGCAGCTCGGGGGTGGCCTCGGGGGGGCTCCTCGGAGGGGGCTACTGGGCGGGAGCAGCTCGGAGGGGCTCGGGGGCGGCTCCGCGGAGGGGCCTGCGGGGCGGGAGCGCGAATCCACCAGCGTAGGCTCCGGAGCACAGGGCGCCGGGACACAGCCCAGGATCCGGCCTCCCCCGGGACAGGCAGAGGCCGGGAGGGCCCAGGACAGCAAGGACGCTCCTGCCCCAGCTGAGCAGATCATTGGCCCCGCCCCGGAGCCTCCAGGCCCTGCAGACCGAGAGCTCCGGGGTTACTGCGGGGGCTGACTCCAGGGCTGCAGAGCTGGCCCCGCCACTGCGGCTGTTCCTCCTGGGGCCTCACGGGGTAAACAACCCCCACTGAGCCCTGGACCAGGCAGGGGCACAGCAGCTCCCCCAAGTGCTAACACCTGAAAATCAGCACAACAGGCCCCTCCCCCAGAAGACCAACTAGACGGACAAGTTCCAGGGGAAATCAAGGGACTTAATTAAAGTATAGAGAATCAGAAGATACTCCCCCGTGTTTTTGTTTGTTTGCTTGTTTTGTTTTGTTTTTTTTTGTTTTTTGTTTTTTGTTTTTTTGCTTTTTGATTTGTTTGCTTCCCCCACCCCTTTTTTTCTTTCTCTTTTTCTTCTCTTTTTTTCTTTTTTCTTCCTTTTTTCTTTTTCTCTTTTCTTTCCTTCTTTCTGTCCTCTCTTTTTCCCCTTTTCCCAATACAACTTGTTTTTGGCCACTCTCCACTGAACAAAATGACTAGAAGGAAAACCTCACCTCAAAAGAAAGAATCAGAAACAGTCCTCTCTCCCACAGAGTTACAAAATTTGGATTACAATTCAATGTCAGAAAGCTACTGGTTATATTATAAAGCTACTGGTGGATCTAGAAAAAGCATAAAGGACTCAAGAGACTTCATGACTGCAGAATTTAGATCTAATCAGACAGAAATTAAAAATCAATTGAATAAGATGCTATCCAAACTAGAAGTCCTAACGACGAGGGTTAACGAGGTGGAAGAACAAGTGAGTGACATAGAAAACAAGTTGATGGCAAAGAGGGAAACTGAGGAAAAAAGAGACAAACAATTAAAAGACCATGAGGATAGATTAAGGGAAATAAATAACAGCCTGAGGAAGAAAAACCTACATTTAATTGGGGTTCCCGAGGGCGCCGAAAGAGACAGAGGGCCAGAATATGTATTTGAACAAATCATAGCTGAAAACTTTCCTAATCTGGGAAGGGAAACAGGCATTCAGATCCAGGAAATAGAGAGATCCCCCCGTAAAATCAATAAAAACCATTCAACACCTCGACATTTAATAGTTAAGCTTGCAAATTCCAAAGATAAAGAGAAGATCCTTAAAGCAGCAAGAGATAAGAAATCCCTGAATTTTATGAGAAGGAGTATTAGGGTAACAGCTGACCTCTCCACAGAGACCTGGCAGGCCAGGAAGGGCTGGCAGGATATATTCAGGGTCCTAAGTGAGAAGACCATGCAACCAAGAATACTTTATCCAGCAAGGCTCTCATTCAGAATGGAAGGAGAGATAAAGAGCTTCCAAGACAGGCAGGAACTGAAAGAATATGTGACCTCCAAACCAGCTATGCAAGAAATTTTAAGGGGGACTCTTAAAATTACCCTTTAAGAAGAAGTCCAGTGGGACAATCCACAAAAACAAGGACTGAATAGATAAACTAAACTCATATCTTTCAATAGTAACTCTGAACATGAACCGGCTTAACGACCCCATCAAAAGGTGCAGGGTTTCAGACTGGATAAAAAAGCAGGACCCATCTATTTGCTGTCTACAAGATACTCATTTTAGACAGAAGGACACCTACAGCCTGAAAATAAAAGGTTGGAGAACCATTTACCATTCAAATGGTCCTCAAAAGAAAGCAGGGGTAGCCATCCTTATATCAAATAAACTAAAATTTACCCCGAAGACTGGAGTGAGAGATGAAGAGGGACACTATAACATACTTAAAGGATCTATTCAACAAGAGGACTTAACAATCCTCAATATATATGCCCCGAATGTGGGAGCTCCCAAATATTTAAATCAATTAATAACCAAAGTTAAGACATACTTAGATAATAATACACTTATACTTGGTGACTTCAATCTAGCTCTTTCTACCCTCGATAGGTCTTCTAAACACAACATCTCCAAAGAAACTAGAGCTTTAAATGATACACTGGACCAGATGGATTTCACAGATATCTACAGATCTTTACATCCAAACTCAACTGAATACACATTCTTCTCAAGTGCACATGGAACTTTCTCCAGAATAGACCACATACTGGGTCACAAATCGGGTCTGAACCCGTACCAAAAGATTGGTATCATCCCCTGCATATTCTCAGACCATAATGCCTTGAAATTAGAACTAAATCACAACAAGAAGTTTGGAAGGACCTCAAACACGTGGAGGTTAAGGACCATCCTGCTAAAAGATGAAAGGGTCAACCAGGAAATTAAGGAAGAATTAAAAAGATTCATGGAAACTAATGAGAATGAAGATACAACTGTTCAAAATCTTTGGGATGCAGCAAAAGCAGTCCTGAGGGGGAAATACACCGCAATACAAGCATCCATTCAAAAACTGGAAAGAACTCAAATACAAAAGCTAACCTTACACATAAAGGAGCTAGAGAAAAAACAGCAAATAGATCCTACACCCAGCAGAAGAAGAGAGTTAATAAAGATTCGAGAAGAACTCAACGAAATCGAAATGAGAAGAACTGTGGAACAGATCAACAAAACCAGGAGTTGGTTCTTTGAAAGAATTAATAAGATAGATAAACCATTAGCCACCTTATGAAAAAGAAGAGAGAGAAGACTCAAATTAATACAATCATGAATGAGAAAGGAGAGATCACTACCAACACCAAGGAAATACAAACGATTTTAAAAACATATTATGAACTGCTATATGCCAATAAATTAGGCAATCTAGAAGAAATGGACGTATTTCTGGAAAGCCAGAAACTACCAAAACTGGAACAGGAAGAAATAGAAAACCTGAACAGGCCAATAACCAGAGAGGAAATTGAAGCAGTCATCAAAAATCTCCCAAGACACAAAAGCCCAGGGCCAGATGGCTTCCCAGGGGAATTCTATCAAACGTTTAGAGAAGAAACCATACCTATTCTACTAAAGCTGTTTGGAAAGATAGAAAGAGATGGAATACTTCCAAATTCGTTCTATGAGGCCAGCATCACCTTAATTCCAAAACCAGACAAAGACCCCACCAAAAAGGAGAATTATAGACCAATATCCCTGATGAACATGGATGCAAAAATTCTCAACAAGATACTAGCCAATAGGATCCAACAGTACATTAAGAAAATTATTCACCATGACCAAGTAGGATTTATTCCCGGGACACAAGGCTGGTTCAACACTCGTAAAACAATCAATGTGATTCATCATATCAGCAAGAGAAAAACCAAGAACCCTATGATCCTCTCATTAGATGCAGAGAAAGCATTGACAAAATACAGCATCCATTCCTGATCAAAACTCTTCAGAGTGTAGGGATAGAGGGAACATTCCTCAACATCTTAAAAGCCATCTATGAAGAGCCCACAGCAAATATAATTCTCAATGGGGAAGCACTGGGAGCCTTTCCCCTAAGATCAGGAACAAGACAGGGATGTCCACTCTCACCACTGCTATTCAACATAGTACTGGAAGTCCTAACCTCAGCAATCAGACAACAAAAAGACAATAAAGGCATTCAAATTGGCAAAGAAGAAATCAAACTCTCCCTCTTCGCCGATGACATGATACTCTACATAGAAAACCCAAAAGCCTCCACCCCAAGATTGCTAGAACTCATACAGCAATTTGGCAGCATGGCAGGATACAAAATCAATGCCCAGAAGCCAGTGGCATTTCTATACACTAACAATGAGACTGAAGAAAGAGAAATTAAGGAGTCAATCCCATTTACAATTGCACCCAAAAGCATAAGATACCTCGGAATAAACCTAACCAAAGAGGTAAAGGACCTATACCCTAAAAACTATAGAACACTTCTGAAAGAAATTGAGGAAGACACAAAGAGATGGAAAAATATTCCATGCTCATGGATTGGCAGAATTAATATCGTGAAAATGTCAATGTTACCCAGGGCAATTTACACGTTTAATGCAATCCCTATCAAAATACCATGGAATTTCTTCAGAGAGTTAGAACAAATTATTTTAAGATTTGTGTGGAATCAGAAAAGACCCCAAATAGCCAGGGGAATTTTAAAAAAGAAAACCATAGCTGGGGGCATCACAATGCCAGATTTCAGGTTGTACTACAAAGCTGTGGTCATCAAGACAGTGTGGGACTGGCACAAAAACAGACACATAGATCAATGGAACAGAATAGAGAACCCAGAAGTGGACCCTGAACTTTATGGTCAACTAATATTCAATAAAGGAGGAAAGACCATCCACTGGAAGAAAGACAGTCTCTTCAATAAATAGTGCTGGGAAAATTGGACATCCACATGCAGAAGAATGAAACTAGACCACTCTCTTGCACCAGACACAAAGATAAACTCAAAATGGATGAAAGATCTAAATGTGAGACAAGATTCCATCAAAATCCTAGAGGAGAACACAGGCAACACCCTTTTTGAACTTAGCCACAGTAAATTCTTGTAAGATACATCCACGAAGGCAAAAGAAACAAAAGCAAAAATGAACTATTGGGACTTCACCAAGCTAAGAAGCTTTTGCACAGCAAAGGATACAGTCAACAAAATGAAAAGACAACTTACAGAATGGGAGAAGATATTTGCAAATGACATATCAGATAAAGGGCTAGTTTCCAAGATCTATAAAGAACTTATAAACTCAACACCAAAGAAACAAACAATCCAATCATGAAATGGGCAAAAGACATGAACAGAAATCTCACAGAGGAAGACATAGACATGGCCAACATGCACATGAGAAAATGCTCTGCATCACTTGCCATCAGGGAAATACAAATCCAAACCACAATGAGATCCCACCTCACACCAGTGAGAATGGGGACAATTAACAAGGCAGGAAACCACAAATGTTGGAGAGGATGCGGAATAAAGGGAACCCTCCTGCACTGTTGGTGGGAATGTGAACTGGTGCAGCCACTCTGGAAAACTGTGTGGAGGTTCCTCAAAGAGTTAAAAATAGACCTGCCCTACGACCCAGCAATTGCACTGTTGGGGATTTACCCCAAAGATACAGATGCAATGAAACGCCGGGACACCTGCACCCCGATGTTTCTAGCAGCAATGGCCACAATAGCCAAACTGTGGAAGGAGCCTCGGTGTCCATCGAAAGATGAATGGAAAAAGAAGATGTGGTTTATTTATACAATGGAATATTACTCAGCCATTAGAAATGACAAATACCCACCATTTGCTTCAACAAATGGAACTGGAGGGTATTATGCTGAGTGAAATAAGTCAATCGGAGAAGGACAAACATTATATGTTCTCATTCATTTGGGAAATATAAATAATAGTGAAAGAGAATAGAAGGAAGGGAGAAGAAATGGGTAGGAAATATCAGAAAGGGAGACAGAACTTAAAGACTCCTAACTCTGGGAAACGAACTAGGGGTGGTGGAAGGGGAGGTGGGCGGGGGTGGGGGTGACTGGGTGACGGGCAATGAGAGGGGCACTTGACGGGATGAGCACTGGGTGTTTTTCTGTATGTTGGCAAATTGAACACCAGTAAAAAATAAATTTATTATTAAAAAAATAATAATAAATAAAAAAAGAAGGAAACCCTGTCATTTATAACAACATGGATGGACCTTGAGGATATTATACTAAGTGAAATAAGTCAAACACAGAAAGACAAATACTGTATGATCTCACTATTATATGTGGAATCTAAATAAAAGGAAACAAAACAAAACAAAAACCCGGAGCTCAGAGATACACAGAACAGATTAACAGTTGCCAGAGTCGGTGGAGAGAACAGGTGAAGGTGGTTAAAAAGTACAAACTTCCAACTATAAAATAAATAATTCATGGAGATGTAATGTACAGCATAATGACTATAGTTAGTAACACTGTATTGCATATTGGAAAGTTGCTAAGAGAGTAGATCTTGAAAGTTTTTACCACAAGAAAAAAAATTGTAACTATGTATGGTGCTATATGTTAACTAGACTTATTGTAGTGATTATTTTCACAATATATATAAATATCAAATCATTATACTATACACCTGAAACTAATATAATGTTGTTTGTCAATTATATTTCAATAAAAAAATAAAAATAGCTCCTACACAGTTCTGGGTACTCAGTGAAAAACTTAATACTGACTGCTACTAGACCAACCCTTGCTCGAATCTATGCAGTAAAGGAAACATTTAAGCAAAATATTTAAAATATAAAATAATAAAAGCTACACTGAAAAAATTTTCAGTTTCACTAGAAAATAGTTCCCCTAGTCCTCTCAATCATTGGCCAACATTTATTAAGGTACTTCCTAAAGTTAGGCACTGAAGATACAGTTCCTACCCTCAAGAATCCTATACTTTGGGACACCTGGGTGGCTCAGCAGTTAAGTGTCTGCCTTTGGCTCAGGGCATAATCCTGGAGTCCCAGGATCAAGTCCTACATCGGGCTCCCTGCATGCAGACTGCTTCTCCTTCTGCCTATGTCTCTGCCTCTCTGTGTCTGTGTTTCTCATGAATAAATAAATTTAAAAGAAAAAGGATGCTATACTTTTAGTTGGGTAGGTATGCAATATGCCTAGAATGAAAAAACCATTGAAGGTAGTATATATTATTATAGATGAATTATGCAGTACCTATAGGAAGTGCTAATGTGGTAAAAAAAAAAAAAAAAGGCTGAGACCATTGGTCAGAAAAAGACACAAGTGTGAGTAAGACTTGGGGAGCCTGAATAGTGGAGTCCTATTTAGATAGGTGAAGAGCCCAGCACAATATCAGATATATAGGTAGTCAGTAATTTCTAAATAAACAAGGAGGATGGGCTTGCCAAGCAGGGACAATGCCACTGAGCAAGGCACAGTGGGAGCAAATGCTGCAGACAGTATCCCTGGGGAATAGCAAGTCAAACAAATTCTCCATCAAGTTATAGTGAACAGATGAAAAAGGTGGACAAAGTAGGGGAATTTCAAACTGGTAAGGGCTCATGGATAATCTTACCTAAATTTTCTATTAGGGGCTCATGACTATCTAAATTTTTGGTTGCTGTTGTTCAATTCCAAAAGGGTTTACTGAGCACCTTTACATTCTAGGCACTGTGCACTCGGGATGTAAACATGGTAAGATATTCTCTCTGAACTCAAGGATCCCCTAGGGGAATGGTCATCCATACAAGTAAATGACCACCAACGTGGCACATATTCTAACAGAAATGCAACCACCTAGGAGGTGTGGGAGGTAGTGGTGCTTAGGCTGAGTCTGGAAGATAAGTGGGCATTGTTAAGCACTGGGACAGTAGGAATCCCAGGAAGAGATAGTGAAAAAGTGTGAGTACGTGAGTCTGTGACTGCACATCAATGCTGTCTGAAATGTAGAGCTCGAGGGGCAAGAGGTGGCTACAATAGACCAGAGAAATAGGGAGAGTTCTGGCTGTTATTCATAGAAGTCTGGACTTTGCCCCATAGGCAGTGGGGAGCCACTGAAGACTTTTACATAGCAGGAATGGCTTTTTGGAAAGAAAACTCTGGCACGGTTAGAGACATCTAGAGCAGGAGGGTTGGTAGGATTTTACTGGTCCTGCTTTTTTATTGCTAGCATTAGTAGTAACGTAGGTTTTGCCCGATAGCAAGTACCCTAAACTCAGTTCTTTTCCTAGCTCTGCCATGAAACAGGCACCTGGGACAAGTCATTTCCCCTCTATGATCCTCAGTTTCCTTGTTGCAAAATGGAGAAGCTATACAAGATGATCTCTAAGCCCTAGAAGCGGCAATAATTTTTCAGGCCCTCTTACTTACCCTCAAAGAAAGGCTGAGTACGTAAAAGTAGGGGAATGATCCAGTCAATAGTCTTTACCTTGACTTCCATGGAAGTTAAACTAATGTAAATGAGTATGCTATCAAATTTATCACAGATTTTCTTCTAAGCTTTATCCAAGTCATAGAGAGGCTTAAAATTCCCAGACAATTTTGTTTATGTACTGTTAGTACTTCCATGAACTTTAAATTAAACTGCATTTATGAAAACCCTGTGAGCTCCTTGGATTAAATACTATATTTCAGTCCTAAGAATTATGCCAGTGCAGAGTGCACCCAGAGGACCATTTACCTCCAATCACTTATGCAACTTCCCAGTCCTAGCTCAGCCCAGTTTTATTAAAATCTGTATTAGTGCAACTCAGTTATGATTAAATATTCTTCCTACTTTTTCAAGGAGAAAAGAATGCAGCTAACTCTTGATAGCCTGTGTCAACTGGGGACATGGATCACAGGGATAAATTAAATCCATAAATAATCCAGAACCCTCATTTAAGCCAAGAGTTTCAATCTCCTTCAACAAACCTTTTCCAACAGCTGCTAACAAAGTATTCAAGCTGACTTAAATGAGACTCCTTTGTGCAGGGTCCGCTCTAGGTAAACTTGGGAGGTGACTGCCTGCTACTGTGTATCCCAGAACCCCCACTGCCAACCTTACTCTATATCCCACTCATAATGTCAAATTGTCTTCAATGGTTCCCCACTGCCTATGGGGAAAGTCCAGACTTCTTTGAACAATATAGCAGAACCCTCCCTATTTCTCTGGTCCAATACAGCCACGTCTTGCCCCTCAAGCTCTACCTTTCAGACACAGACCCATGTCCTCACACTTTTTCACTATCCCTTCCTGGGATTCCTAATAAATAAATGCCAAATTGCAGTCTACATCTTTACCTGACCATTCTGCAACTCCATACACTACTAACCACTTCTGTTCTCTGAATCTCTTCCTTTGGCCCCTATCTCCCCTTATTCTCCTCTCACTTTATCAGTCGTGCCATTTGGGGATATCTTGTACGTCTCAGTGGCTTCCCGGTTCCTATTTCTATAAGCTCTAGTCCTTATCCCTGGCTACCCATTATCTGATTTCCTTTTTCTTGGCCTTTCCTAAATGGATCTCTGTCCCTTACAACAGTTGAAATAAAGTTTAAAAGGCTACAGGAAAGGAAGTATAAAGATGCTGAAAACAAACATTCTCAGTTTCATACTTTGCCTACAGCTAGATCTGTATGTAAGAAAATGAGAGCAAATTATTCCTTCTTTTCCTGAATCCCACTTCATAGCCCCTTCTATGAACCCATAGAACCCATAACTCAAGCTGCTAATCCGAGAGTCATGGATAAATTACATCCTTGAAATAAGTAAGCGTTTATGGGGTGGGTGCCTAGAAAATCAACTATTATTTCTAACATTTCTGTGAGGCACTGATTTCTAAGATGATTCACTTAACAAGTATTTACTGATTACCTACTGTGTGCAAGGCACTAAGCAAGGAACTTGTTTAAGAGTAATTGTCTTGGAGAACATGGAAGACTCCTAACTCTGGGAAATGAACTAGGGGTGGTGGAAGGGGAGGAGGGCGGGGGGTGGGGGTGACTGGGTGGCGGGCACTGATGGGGGCACTTGGCGGGATGAGCACTGGGTGTTATTCTGTATGTTGGCAAATTGAACACCAATAAAAAATAAATTTATTATTAAAAAAAAAAAGAATAACTGTCTTGGGACACCTGGATGGCTCAGTGGTTCAGCATCTGCCTTCAGCTCACATTGTGATCCCAGAGTCCTGGGATCAAGTCTTGAATCAGGCTCCCCATGGGGAGCCTGCTTCTCCTTCTGCCTATGTCTCTGCCTCTCTTTCTGTGTCTCTCATGAATAATACCTAAAAATCTTTAAAGAAAAAAAAAAAGAGTAACTGTTCTCAAGGAATTTACATATGGGAAGAGAGAAATACATAAGCAAACAGACAAATTTTAAAAGATTACAAATTTGTATTATGTGTTACAAATGAAACAAGCAAGAAACTGAGAAAGAGAATAACAAGAGAAACCTATTAGACAAGGCCCTGATGAAGAGGTAACATCGGAGCCCAGACCTACAGGATGGAATGCAGAGAGCCATGTGAATACTGGGCATGCAGAGATCCAGCAGAGCCCTGAGTCAGAGAGTACACAATGTGTTCAACAAACTGGTCAGTGTTGGCTAAAGAATAGAAACCAAGTAGATGAAGATGTAGATAGAAGTCATATCATGCAAAACTTTGTAGCCACTCCAGAAAACTGTGTGGAGGTTCCTCAAAGAGTTAAAAACAGAGCTACCCTACAACCCAGCAATTGCACTACTGGGTATTTGCAGTGAAACACCGGGACACCTGCACCCCAATGTTTATAGCAGCAATGTTCACAATAGCCAAACTGTGAAAGGAGCCACGATGTCCTTCAACAGATGAATAGATAAAGAAGATATGGTCTAAATATACAATGGAATATTACTCAGCCATTAAAAGCAAGGAATACCCACCATTTATTTAGACATAGATGGAACTGGAGGGTATTATGCTGAGTGAAGTAAGTCAATTGGGGAAGTACAATCATATAGTTTCACTCATACAGGGAATATAAGAAATAGTGAAAGGGATTATAGGGGAAAGGAGGGAAAATGAGTGGGAAAAATTAGAAAGGGTAACAAAACATGAGAGACTCCTAACTCTGGGAAATGAACAAGGGGTAGTGGAAGGGGAGGCGGGTGGGGGGATGGGATGACTGGGTGATGGGCACTGAGGGGGGCACTTGATGGGATGAGCACTGGGTGTTATACTATATGTTGGCAAATCTAACTTCAATTAAAAAAAAGACTTTGTAGCCCATTATACAGATTTTGGATTTTGCTCCAAGTACAAAGGGAAGCTATTGATGAATTATAACCAGTGGGCAGAAATGGCCTGATAAAATTTTTTTTCTTAAATCATTCCTATCTCTCGGTGGATAATAATGCCAGGAGACACAAGTCAAAGACATGAGGCCAGTTAGTATGCTAATGCTGTAGTCCAGGTGAAAAAAATAATGTACTACGAAAGTGACAATCAACGTCCATGGATAAAGCAGATGGATTCAAGACATTCTGAAATCAGTAGGATTTGCTTGTATGTACGTCTCAACAGGACTTGCTTGTAGAATGTGTGTGAGGTACATCAAGAACAACTCATAGAGCAGCATGAATAGTTGAGTAGATAGGAGTCCCACTTGTGGAAATGGGGGAAATTCAAAATGGGGGGTAGGTTCAGAGAAGAACATGCAGGGTTCCATTTAGGATATATACTGAGATGTTGATGAGCTAGCTCGGGGGGAAAGTCAAATAGGCAGACTGTCTTTGGAACATAACATTTGGTGAACCAATGACTACCTATTTTAATGTTGAGTTATTTCACCTATTTTTTTTAAAAGTCAAAAAATATTTCCATCTTTATCTTTCTTTTGTTGTCCTTGTCTTCCTTTGTGATACTTAATAAGCAAAGGGAGTTCAAAAATGTGAGGGCCAGTTCCATTCCTCATTCCATGGTCATATATTATAATGACCTAAAGAGGGGTGATTGTAATAAAAAGAAACAAGGTCATATAAAGCCTCTGTATTAGTTATAAATCAATAAAATATAAGAAATATTAAGTTGCAAATACAATACTGAACTTGTCTATAGAGAACCCTATGCAGAAATTTCACACATATAGATTATATATAAGTACATCATTACTTTTCTACTACACAGGCTGTCAATACTGAATGCTGACTTGAAATTATAAAGGCATCTGTGACTATCTTAGGGGTAGACTTCCTAGCCAAGGAGAGGATCCTTGTAGTGCTGTCATTGAAAGCTGCCTTCCTATTACTGACAACAACAGTTTGTGGAATCAGCCACAGGAAAAAAAAAATACCAAGATGAAGAGAGGTGGCCAGCGACAGCATTACACAAAACCAGCCCAAGTATGCTTAAGAAGATATGTCTGTGAATAGAATTTTTGTAAATCCAATCTGGTTTTCCTCTTGCCTCACACTGTGCCTTAAGGTATGTGTACGTTTCTGACTGATCTCCAATTGATAGTGGCTCCTAACTCTTCACATTTATGTTCCTTTCTCCCTGATCATTTTGAATTAATTAATGCCATATAAACGTGCACTTTAATGCCCAGGGAGTAACTAGTAACAAAATTATACCATGAATCTTTTCTTTAAATTACAGGATTCTTTGGAATGAGGGTATTGAACTTCTAATTATCCTATTTAGTTAGTTGGAGAATAGAAGATAAGTACCAAATTTAAAAATGTTTCCTTAAAATGGCAGATGACATAAAATGCTATGGCCAGAAGTGTTCCTACTACTCTATATAGCTCCTGGATCTGTTGGATCCCTCTTGTCAGTATCCTGAATAAAATGCTGTGTAAATGGTATGGAGTGGCTTGCTTTGTTTTTTAGTCTCAAAGTGCCATCTCAGTTTGGAAGATATATTACTATCCCTCCTCCACCTTCTGACAACTGGAGAGCCAGCCAGGAGACTGAAATGAAACAAGCATGAATAAAAGGGCCATGTTAGGGGAAAGTCCACTGTCCTTGGGGGAAATCCTACTGTCCATGAGGTGAAGCCCATTGCCTGCAGAAGAAATCCCCAGCTGGCCAGCTACCTCCAGGTGGGGAGACTTGGCCAGGTTTCTTGAGCATTTCAGACCAATGTGTTAGTATGAAAATACCCTTAATATTCCTAAGGAATTGTTAGATATCCTATCTAAAACTGTAGGGAAGCAAAAGAGCTAAAAAGGTACAGTAACTTGGGTGTTACAACTGTAGGATGCCATGGGATTAAAGACCCTTTCTTATAGTAAGCCCCCAGGGCAGGGTACAGAACTTAAGTATCTGTCCTTGCAGCTATGATTAATCAACCCGTTGCTACAGTAGCTGCAATAATAGCTGACTTCAGAGAAACCAAAAGAATCTGTCAAAAGGGAAATCAATTACAGTTATTTGCATAAGTTCAATAAGAATCTCTTCTTGTAACAAGACATCATTAAAAACATTGTTTATATTATCAAGACTTTGACTGAAATGTCATACTTAAGAGAGATACACATAGACTCAGGCTCAAGTATGACCAGAGAGTTTTAATGAGCTAAGATTTACTTTATGAAGTCAGTGAAGCCCCTTGGGGAAATATGAAGAGCCCACAGAACTAAAGTGCCACTTGTCAGGTTGAGTTTTGCATCACACAGTGAAATTTGTAATATCAAGAGAATTAGATAGGTCTGAAGCAAAATTAAAAAAAAAAGAAACATGTCATACTTATAAAATTTTTAATAGGAGACAGCTTCCAAATACACACCAACTTAATAAACCACAACTACCTTTCCTAGTAGTGAATATTTTCCCAGAAAATAAAATAATTTCCCCCCTGAGAACTCACTCATGCTTTCAATTAATTTGGGACTTTAAAAAATATATCAGGTATGGCATATGTTGCAAAATAATTATCTAAGACCTATTCCTTTTTTATCGTTCTGGAAATTATTAGTATATCTAGTGAATCCTGTACCTAGTACAAGATCCCTCTGGTCCACTTTTGCTGCTTTTCTGGTTTTGTAACATGTTCCTTTCCCCATTCCCTTTGCGTTCTTATGACTACCCAGGTACTTCAGAATCCTGGAGAATACTTGTGTGGGTCCATGCCCCATGAAGCTGTATAGGTTTCTCTCCACTCCCTACAGAGAATAGCCTGCGAGATCAGGGCAAGATGGCAGAAGAGTAGAGGTCTCCAACTCACCTGGTCCCACAAACTTAGTAAGAATAGCTTGCTTTGGTCAAAACATTATCACAATACCAACCAGGTTTAACTTGTAAACTCTTCATTATACTTTTTTCAACAACAACAACAAAAAATCATTGTAACTGATAAAGTCTAATACATTTCCAAAATATGGGGCACCTGGGTGGCTCAGTGGCTGAGCATCTGCCTTTGGCTCAAGTCATGACACTGGAGTCCTGGGTTCGAGTCCCACATCTCTCTGCAGGGAACCTGCTTCTTTCTCCCTCTGCCTATGTCTCTGCCTTCTCTCTGTGTCTCTCATGAATAAATAATTAAATCTTTTATATATATATATATATATATATATATATATATATATATATATATATCTTGTAGCAAGTGAATATAAAAATGGGAAACTGAATCTACTCATTTTTATTTAAGGCACTGCACATTGATGATTTGTGAAAGAAAACTGTGAAATATTTAAATAAGAAGTTAGAAGCTGAGGTGCCTGGTGTCTCAGTTAAGTGTCTGCCTTCAGCTCAGGTTGTGATCTCAGGTTCTGAGATTGAGCCCCATGTCGGGCTCCCTGCTCAACACAGTCTGCTTTTCCCTCTCCCCATCCCCACCTGCTTGTGCTCGCTTGCTCTCTCTCAAATAAATTTTTACAAAAAGAAGTTAGAAGTTTATTATACTGTTGCTATGCATAATTCAAATAGACTTTGGAAAAATACAACTGTATAATTAATCCTTATGAATCAAGATCTATGGAAATAACTACATTTCAGTATAAAAACATATAATTCTGCAGATTCATTTATCTGCCTGTTCACAAGAATTATTTTCTCCAACAATTTGGCTTTTTGACATACACATTAAAAGGCAATTTCTTGTCTCTTTTGGAAACGTACTTTCTTGACACTACAAAATACTTCCAAATCTACCTGGTTTAAAGACCACTTTAAGATAAGAACTTCTTCTTCTCAACTAAAATAATTATTGGAGAATCACTTCCAAAAATAAAAGAACACTCCACACAGGGATAGTGAAATAACAAAACACATAGTCATTGAGAGCCAAAGATAAATCTGAACTTCATGCAATCCAGGGAAAGAAAGACAAAATGTTCTTCCAGAACTCTGTAATACTAGAAATGGAAGCTTAATGAAATGTTAAGTAAATAATAAAGAATGAGCAAATGATGTTTGGGCCTCCTAAGACATTTCTATGGAATTTTTTTTAAATCCTAGATTCATTCTGAAGGTAATCTGAGGACACCTAGTATGAGGCAGTATTTAGGAGCATAGGTATTCATTAGACCATAATCCTTCCTACTCTGTGCCCCAGAGGGCTGAACCATAGGGACTGTACCAATGGACTTTTTTGCCCTCTGACTTCCAGTGGGATTCAGCCAATAGAAGGCATCAAAAGGATATCCAAAAGCAGAAAGAGAGTAAGGTTAAGTATCTATTCCCCAGCTCCCTTTCTTTGGAGCCTTTGAGCCTGACAACACATCTCTCCCCAAATCTTCAGATCCTTTCAGGCAATCCTCTCCATATAGCTTGGAATCCAGGAACTATTCCATTCCCCCATCTCCTCAATTCCAGGGTGGAAATGACTTCTGAGGTTACTAACTCTGTGTTGGCTTCTCTAAACCCTGCCAATACTCTTGTAAATAATCCTTTTTTAATAAACTCTCTTCCAGTTACCCAATTGGAATGTGTTTCTTGCCAGGACCTTGACTGATTCTCAGAAAAGTCATCAAATACCTCTGCTTCAGTGTCTGCATCTATAAAACCAGTCTCGTAACAGAATCTACCTCATAGGACTGTTGCTGGTGCCCCGCTCACAGGAAACGTTCAATCACTGTTAAGTGCAAGCTTATTACATCTCTATCATTAGTGAAATAGTGTTGGTTCTTTTTTTAAGACAAAAAAAAAATACACTTCACATAATAATATTCTGCAGAATGCCCATGGTCCTGAAAATGAGATTTTATTATTATTAACCCCTATTATCTTACTAACTTGGTAGTTCCTAATGCTCTTCTTCTATATCCTCCTTTAGCAGTGAATAAGCTAACTTTATTAATTCAAATGTAAGATATCAACAGAAATCAACATGAAATAAAACAAGCCTCAACATTAAATAGTCAATCTCTTAATG